>NC_053414.1:8464516-8794516 GCF_016859285.1 Xiphias gladius | reverse complement strand
GTGTGTGTGTGTGTGTGTGTGTGTGTGTGTGCGTTTATGTTCATCCCTTCAGGCTGAGGGTCAGGAGGTCGCGTCAGTGGTGAGTGCGCAGGAGATCAGGGTTGTCGCTGAGCTCCTGCAGGTCTCGCCTGACGGTCTGCAAAAGGCTGTCACTTACAAACTGATGGTAAGGAGAAAACACTTCACATAAACACATACACGCATTATAGGTATAAGGAATCATATTGTAGCAGTTAAAGAGATATGTTTGGTAACAGATGTGTTTGACCCCTAGGATACAGTACGGGAGAAGATCTACACTCCACTCACAGTGGAGAGTGCTGTGGATGCCAGGTGAATAAAAGTCTGAGTATAGTACCTGTTAAATGAGATACTACACACCTACTTCTGTTTAGAATAAGCTGAAATAAAAGCCTGCCTGACAAGTCTTTTTTGAGGATTTTCATGTCCTAATTTTTTTTAACGCCTCTCTAAAGTCATACCAGGAAGAATACAGAGAGAGAGTGAAGAATCTTTTATGTTCTCATCCAAATCTTTGGTAGAGGCATGTGAGGACAAAGGACGTCAGGGCTGGGGGGAAAGATTTTTCAGATGTCCTCTGTTTCCATAGGAACTGGGTTTTCTGTTTCCATAGAAACCTTATTGTGTGTTTTTCATAGAGATGCTGTTGCCAAGATCCTGTATTCGCTGCTGTTTAGTTGGCTGACAGAGCGCATCAACGGACGGGTCTACCCCCGCAACGAAGCCCTCTCCATCTCTATACTGGACATATATGGATTTGAGGTCACGCTGAAACACAATCTCAGTCTCAATGATGTTACATCCCTGATGCATCTGAGCTGACCTGTGTTAACCCGCACAACCCCCCAAAATCTCTTCTCGTTACCTTCCAGGAGCTACAGGTGAACAGTTTTGAGCAGTTGTGCATCAACTACGCCAATGAAACTTTGCAGTTCTACTTTAACAGGGTCATCTTCCAGGAGGAGCAGGTCAGGGCAACTACAAGTTCATATTTCTATACACATATTTATGTTTCCCCAATAAGGATTTATTTGGTGATTTGTATCTAAAAAGACATCTAGACATTAGGATAAAACTGAAATAAATTTGGTGGGAAAAAGATAGGGGAGAAATTTGATTACTGACCAGCTGTGTGACAGTAAACGCACACTTGCAGTAACCAAGTTACAACAGTGTATGTAAACGTGTTGTCAGACTTTGTGAGTAACCTCGTGTCACTGAGTAACGTAAGCTCTTTTGGGCATGTAAACGTGATTGAAATCCTATTGAAACAACAGTTATGTGTAATTTTTCAAAAGACTCCTCAACCAAATTTAGCCCGGTTTTAACAAAATGTCCTGATCTTTTGACCTACAAGCCACCAAATCAACGCTTACTGTGTTAGTGCATGTGTTTCTGGAGCCAACATGTTCCTGTAGATACTTAAACTGGAGCCTTAGAGAGATTTGAACCTAGCATCACCTCTGTTTCCAATCAAGAGGCAAGAAAAGATTCAGTAGTGTTAAAAAAAAGTGTTAATGTAGAGTCAAAAGATGTACCACCTTGTTTGTAACCTGACTCTCCTGCCTTTTAGAGAAGCTTTCATGAGCCCAAAAGGTCGTTAAAATCTCACAAACAATAGTGGACAAAGCGGCACTTCAACTGAAGTAGAAACCGGAAACAACCAACAGTTGAATTGGAAGAGTTTTAAATACACCGCCCTGATGAACTTTTGTGTGTAGGAGGAGTACATGCGGGAGCAGATTGAGTGGCAGCAGCAGCCTTATAGCCACAACCAGGCCTGTCTTGACCTCATTGCTGCTAAGCCTCATGGGATACTGCGCATACTGGACGACCAGTGCGGTTTCCCTCAGGTATATCCACACCCGTTGAAAGTCCTCATTTCCAAAGATAAGGAGAATCACTAAAAATTCATAATAATCACAGAGCTGATGTGGATGCCAGTGAATTGAAATTACTTAATTGAAACAAAGGGAGTTAGTAATTCATTATTCCATCAAAAACCTGTTCTAGGTGCACAAAGATCCGATCAACTGAGACAGACACCTGTTGTGAGCAAGTCTGCGTAAAATGAAGTCAGATTAGATTACAAGAAACTTTTTGAATCTTTCATTGTGTGCTGTGGAAAAAAGCAACCGCTGATGATAATTAATGATTTAAATACTTCATACCTCAGTTTTCAAAAGAAATTGAATCAAAAAAATATCACACATATTGGATTTCTCATAAACCAGGAGACTGAAGCGTATTGTCGCCAGCCCAGATCAATACAAAACTATCCCACTCACTTAATTGCCTACCCGCTGCTATCATTATTCCCGGGGCTCCTGATGTAAGAAGCTGACAGCGCTCATAATGAGATAAATGTATTATGGAGTGTCTCCGATGCTCAAAGTGAAATATGAACACGCTGTTAAACGAGCAACTGGCTTAGGCAATCTGCTGAGCACACACAGGCAACATGCCTGTTCGTGCTGTAGAGATTTAGCCTCCATGTCTCACCAACCACTAACCGTCTGCAATCATCACTAGG
Organism: Xiphias gladius; assembly: GCF_016859285.1. Classification (NCBI taxonomy): domain Eukaryota; kingdom Metazoa; phylum Chordata; class Actinopteri; order Istiophoriformes; family Xiphiidae; genus Xiphias; species Xiphias gladius. The sequence goes on along the minus strand of NC_053414.1, from coordinate 8,791,962 downwards.
CAACAGACCACACCTTCCTCCAGAAGTGCCACTATCACCATGGAAACAACCCGCTGTACGCCAGGCCAAAGATGCCACTGCCAGAGTTCACCCTGAAACACTACGCTGGGAAGGTCACTTATCAGGTATATTTCTTTCTTTCTTTCTTTTCATGCAGAATGGACACTACACGTTTTCTGTTATCTTCCCCTCTTTCTTTATTTTCCTTTTTTTTAAACTTCTCTTTCTTTTCTTTCTTTCCTTGTTTTCATACAAATTGACACCATTTGCTCCCTCAACACTTTTCCTTTTTGTCACTTCTTATTAGTAACAATTTAAAGGTGCTCTATGTAAGTTTCTCCTATCGCTACATAGCCGACGTTAGCATTAAGTGCTGTTTACTTACCAGTCTCCAAGAAACATTGCGAGTTCACCATAAAACTTAATTTCTTTACATGCCAAGAGCTGCCTCCGGCGATGAAAAGCAATACTAATGTTAACTCTTGTTTTGCTTTCATTTCTGTCACTTCTTTTCTTCTACTGAAGTTAGCATGCTAACCGGCTAGCCCGTCTCGTAGTACCACTTTGCGATAGTGAGTCACTGTAGCGTCCAGTCTGCTCTCAGTCCGGCGTGAGAGGGTGAAGATGTAGCGCTGCTCCGAGAGCGTATTCCAACCCTCTTCTTTTGTAAACGCAACAATGGCTGAAGCTCATGGTAAGTGAGCATCACCACCACCTGCTCCCAGCGGGAAACCACGTTCGGCGGCAGAGGAAACTTACATATAGCACCATTAAGACGTTTTACAAAATAATAGGAAGGAACAAAGTTCAACAAAGTGTGGGAAACGAGTGGGGTTTACATTTATTAATGTCCATAAACTTTTTTTATTATAAATATTTCCCTTACTTGGTCCATCCAGTGTGTAAGTATGGATACTTCAGTTTTTACCTGAATTTAATTAATTTCCTTTTTGCAGCCAACCTAACACCTTTCAGTACTTATTCTTTTATCAAACCCAGATACAATACCTTTACTGTCCATATGGACCTCATAACTTCAAATGTCTCTTAAGATTAAAAATATATTTTCCCCAAATGTGTGTCTTTTCTCATGACCTGAAGATGTGGGAATGATAAACAGTGATGAGCCCACACAATCTCCTACAATGCTGGAGAAGACATAAAACAATAAATAGCAAGAGGTCGGTCCAGGCTCTCAAACCCAATCCACCTCTGATATTTCTACATTTAGTTTTGGTTGATTTTCATTGGAAAGATAAAGTTTTATTTCATTTACATAACATTCCCTCAAATAGATCCTTGTTTTCGAGATCAAATTCATTAAAGTTCACCACCCTGGATTAATGTGCAGAGGGCTGTTATACTTTTGTTTGTCCACTGTTTGAATCTAATACCACAAGTTCATGGTTTGAATTTCGTTCTAACACTTTTCTGACGATTTGTGGTGCAGGTGTACAAATTCTTGGATAAGAACTTTGACATTGTCCGCCAGGATGTTTTAGACCTCTTCATCCAGAGCAAGAACAGAGTGAGAAATGCAAACACACACTTTTTCTTATTACTTACTCCTTCCTATTGTGCTAACATTCCTAAATCTTTATTCTCTGTTCTTTTAGTGAAAGTAAACATGAGCAGGGATTTTCAATTACATTTAAGTATTATTATAGAATGTTACTTAACATCTGTCCTATGCATGCTACACCTGTTCTGCATATGCTGGCTTGTGCTGTTAACTTCTTTTTCAAGAAGTATACAACTATCTATTTAGTAACTATAGGTTTGAGTTAGAAACATGTTTTTAGTTGTCACTAAGTTGACCTATTGCTAAATACTTTATGTGTGTGTGTACAGATGGTTTCCAGCCTCTTCTTGAAGCACTCAGAGTGTGTGTCTCAGCAGCGGTCTAATGTTCGACGCAGCAGCACGGCGCGTCGTTATCAGGCCAACACGGTCAGCGCAAAGTTTCAGAGCAGCCTGCAGGAGCTGCTGGAGAAGATGGAGAGGTTTGCATAAAACACCGCTCTCTTATTCTTCAGGACGATGTAGAAACCTCTGACACACCTTTATAACATCAGTTGAAAGTGGTAAAGCTGTGTTTGAAAGGGCCCCCTATCCGGCACGTAATAGTATTGTAATTGCCTCCCTCCAACGCATTTGAGTGTTCAGTTTTTAAGTGTATAATTTATGCACTAAGCAGTGCCCTCATACGTTCCCAAATTAACTGTGTTCTTTGCTCCTGAGTAAACAGGCATGTAAATTATGTTTATGTGACATTGCACCTGTCAGTGGTGACGCAAAATAATGATGAGTCACAGTGTAAGTGTCCGACATCTACTGTGAGATACAGCAAGATACAGAGAGTGTGTATGATACGGTGATCACTAAGGCATGAGCGACAGAGGGCGTGATGACACATATCATATTATGGGCTTGTGCCTAAAACAGACCAGGAGTTCTGAACAATTTTTTTTTTTTTTTGCTTTGGTGTTCCATTGCACTAAAGCGATTAAGGGGTCGGCTCTGGCAACGTTATAAGCCTCCAATGTCACTGTTTGTAGGAGCCGTTTCTCTTGGGAAGATGAATTGTATTTGCTTAATTTGAGCTCAATCACACAGGAAAACAGAGGCCTCTGGAGGTCTTTTGGTCTGAAATGGTTAATATGTATTTTCAACTATAAAATCAAGCCACGCGCTTCTGATAGCTTCTTAAAAAGTTGTTTTACAGGTTTCCTTCCAGTTTGAAATTTGACTTCCTTGTACAGGACAAATATACAAAGCCTTTATCAAAGCATACTTTTATTCATTCATTTATCCATCCGTTCGTTCTCATCTATCTGTGACAGGTGTAACCCTTATTTTGTGCGATGCATCAAGCCAAACCATCATAAGGTATATTTGCAAGTTGGATGATGTGTGCAGGTTTGCTGTGGTTATTTTCACTTTCATATATATGTAATAATCAGCTCATGTGAATTATGTGTGTGCATGTATATTCGTGTGTGTGTGTGTGTGTGTGTGTGTGTGTGTGTGTGTGTGTGTGTGTGTGTGTGTGTGTGTGTGTGTGTGTGTGTGTAGGAGCCAGGAGTGTTTGACATGGAGCTGGTCAGCACTCAGCTGCATTACTCTGGTATCATGGAGACCATCCATATCAGGAAGGAGGGTTATCCAATCAGATTGCACTTTCACAGCTTCCTATCAAGGTTGGTGATTTACTAATTTTCACATTAAAGTACATTGGAGAAGACACGTAAGCACTAACTAAACAATATGAAATAAAATATGGTACAGATTATCTCAGCTTCCGGTTCAGCTTTCTTTCCCCATTTACCACTCACCACTTTCAGCCTGTCAAAACTGCTCGAATTATTGGCTTCTGGTTCTGGTTCACACACCAGTTTCTTCACACTGAAATAGCCACCTGGCACTTGCCAACTCCTGCAGTATGAAAGCAGCCGAAAGCAACTGATCTCACAGCACCTCTGACCTCTGGCAAGCCAAAGTAGTCCGACTTATTAAAAGAAACAGGATGTATATTATATTCACAGAAAGTAACAAATTCACACTAAACTACCAAACCCCAGAATACCATGAATCTCAATTAGCCTTAAACTAGGTCTCCCAGACGTAGCTTTGGATTTCACCCATCTTTGTTCACATTTACATTCACATTTAAATTCATATTGAATTGACATATTGAATGGGCGCGTGGGCTTGTATGTGCACACAGATACAAAGCTCTGCTCTGCCTGAAGGATCTTCCGCCTGCAGACGGAGAGAACTGTGTCATGGTGCTCTATAAACTCGGCCCGGTAAAAAACGGCTCGTATCAGCTGGGGGTCAGTAAGGTGAGCTCTCTCACTAACAAATGCCCACACACGTGCATAAAATGTGAGGTAAATTAAGCATGCGCTAGAGATAAATACTGTTGAATTTAGATAGAGAGTGTGTGTGTGTGTGTGTGTGTGTGTGTGTGTGTGTGTGTGTGTGTGTGTGTGTGTGTGTGTGTGTGTGTGTGTGTGTGTGTGTGTGTGTGTGTGTGTGTGTGTGTGTTAGATTTTCCTGAAAGAAGAGTTGTATCAGCTGTTGGAGGGGAAGCGTGATCGTGTGCTGAACATCGCTGCCATGACGCTGCAGAGACACACGCGCATGTGTTTTGTCCGAAAGAACTTTGTCAAGTTCAGGCGCCGTGTGATCCTGTTTGAAGCTCGCTGCAAAGGCCACCTGGCCAGGTAATGTTCACCTGAGGGGTCAGCTTGTATATATTCATCACTGGCTCATAACGTCTGCAACTAAATCCAAATGAGAAAAGGAATGCCTCTTTACAACATACAGGCTGCACACAGTGGTGAACAGCTCAGGTAAAGGGGATTTTTCTTATCAGCTTGTTTTATTTGAGTATGCACACTTCAGTTTTCCCCAAAAAATATAGAAAACAGAGAAAAAAAATGAAAAAATAGACGTGTATTTTTTTCCCCGACCACTCGTCAGGCATCAGTCTCTTCCTGGACGTTGACTCTCCAGAGCTTGAGCTCTCTTTGATGGACAGCACGCTGTCCTGCTTGAGTCCTGGGTTTCAGTCCTGAGCTTGGCTATTTACACCTTGTTGTTTGGTTTCACAGAGCCACTAGGTCAAAGCTTATCACAGACAATCTGCTTCCTTCGTCCTTGCTGTGAGGAGACAAGGCCAGAGGATTCAGGCCAAGCTCATCCATCAGAGGAGATAGATTCCTCACTCACTGCCAGTCTGACAAAACATGGAGACGTGACGCATGTTTGCATTTTATTTAGATGTGTAAAAATTCACTTGCCTAATGAGGACAATAACACAGCATTAAACTCAAGGTTAAACATTTTGAATCTGTAATGATATTTCAGAGATCGTCGGTCACGGTTTGATGACTTCGGGAAATGACAGATCATGAAAAACGTGCACCGAAATTATAACTAGCTCTATAACTGTGATTAACACAAATCTTGCTACACCTCTTCCACTGTCCGCTGGAGTTACAGTGATTGAAGATTTTTTATTGACGATTATTTATCTTTTACGAGGGAAGTTTGTTTTGAGGTTGTTGAAAGTTTTGAGCAAATTCTTGCTCACACTTGCTACCAGTTTCTTCAACTTCTTTCTCTTACTTTCTCGCTGCTCTCTCTCTGTATGAATAATCCATCGTCCATGGTTAACACATTTCCTGAACAGGAAAAAGTTTGCTCTGAGGAGGAAGTACCTGATCAGGTTCCGCTCTGCCGTGCTGCTCATCGTCAACCGCCGGCGTTACATGAGGGTATGTGCGCAGGATTTTGTGTCTGTGTCTTGTGAACGGGGAAACGTCTGGGGACATTTACAGTATTTGTCCCAGAAAAAAAGAATTCAAAATTAGCAAATGTGTGAAGTGTGATACTGTTGTCCTTCTGTCAGACAGTGGTGGAGCCGGCAAGGAAGGCGGAGGAGGTGAGCGAAGTGGGAAATAACGGGAAAGTGTCGGAGAGGGAGGAGGGGACACATTCTGAGGAAAGATGGAGATATTGTGTTAGTGCGTGATATACTTTAAGTGTTTGTGTGCGTTTGCAATGTGTGTAGGATCGCATCAATAGAGAAGTGGTGAATGTGACAACACTGCCGATCCCTGCTGAGCTGGCAGCCCTGCTGCAGGCGGCCTCAGGTACACATACACACAAACACACACATATACAGTGCACGTACAACACTCACTCAGTGTTTTAAATAAACCTCCATCAACAGGTGGAAGTTTATTTATAGTATTTATATTGTTTAACCCACCTTGTTTGCAGGTGGGTTCAACAATATTTACTGTCCTATTTCTGTGCTGACACATGGTCTGCTCTGTGTGTGTGTGTGTGTGTGTGTGTGTGTGTGTGTGTGTGTGTGTGTGTGTGTGTGCGCGTGTGTTTTTGTACAGGTGGTGAAGAGCTGCATTCTGACTGCTTGGCTGTGGTCCAGGCTCCAAAGGTACAGGTTGACCCTCAGCTTATCCTGCCCCTGGATATCAACAACTACCTCATGACACACTACATTCGGGCCATATTTAGGGTAAACACACAAACACGCACACAGAAAAACACAGATGTACAACCGCATGAACACATGAATGAAAGCTAAATTAACCCTTGTGAACTTCACAGCACCCAGCACAGTATTGTTGTAACACTTATCCAATGATTGCTGTGTGTTCGTGTGTGTGTGTGTCCGTGTGTTGCAGGAGCCATTGTTTGGGATGCTGACAGCCCCACTGGAGAGCTCTCTGATTAGACTAGACGAGGAGCTAAAACAAGGAGCGCTGAACATTTTTACTCTGGTACATGTTGCCTTCAAATGTTGATGGGAAACTCTGGCATCCTGGACTTCCAAGTCAGCTGCTAAACACGTTATGGGATATTTTTACATATTTCCTTTAAGCATTGATGTGTGGGTAGTTAGTAACAAGTAATATGGATTAAAAGTACATGTATACAATGTTTTTTTTCTTCCTTTTATCTATCTAAGACTAAGGACCCTAAATCCTTACACATTAAGTGGTCTTTCAGGTTACGGTATGCGTTCTAAATCAATACATGTGATTCTGATAGATTCTTAGGTTCATGGGTGATCCTAACCTGAATGGAGCTCAGGAGAATCTGTTTGGGAACTACATCATCCAAAGAGGACTGGCCGAACCCAGCCTCCGAGATGAGATCCTGGCTCAGGTAGCCAATCAGGTGAGAACTTCTTCCTTTTTTGAACCAGTGGAATAGAAATGAAAGCCAAAAGAAGATAGCTTTTTTCACTAGAATTGCATATAATCTTAACGAAGTTTTTTTTTTTTTGTCTCTTTACTTTCACTTTCTCTTCTCTTCTCTTCTCTACTCCATTAGGTGTGGAGGAATCCTAACATTTTGAATTCAGAGCGTGGTTGGCTCCTCCTCTCCTCTTGTCTCTCTGCCTTCCTGCCCTCTCAAAGACTGGCCAAGCCTCTGCTGAAGTAAGACACTCACAAACAGTGAAATAGGTCGGCATTATACAAAAAGATTACACTGGACTTTCCCACATGCCTGCATCCCTTTGCATATGTTTTCAGCAGCTGCTCTACAAATATTTTTCTGTTTGTATCTCTGTTCATGCTTGTTGTTGTTGTAGATTTGTGTCTGACTACGGGCCGGAGGGCTACGACTGTGTGTGTCAGCACCGACTCCTTCAGGCTCTGCAGCGGCTGAACTCCGGGCCACAGCACGTCCGGACATACCCACCCTGTCTGCTGGAGTGGACCGCCAATCGCAAGAGAGCTCACACGGTCGTGCACATACACTGTTTCGATGGTGAGAACACACAATCACGTACTGGTAGTAGTCAAAGAGGTGATGATTATTACTGTTTAGGTGATGTTTAAACCCCCGGACAGTTTTGGGCAAGGCACTGGACCACCACCTGCATTTGTAGTAACCATTATAAACTTTTTATGCTGCCATTTGTGCCAAAGCGTTAATCTACTGTAAGAGAATTTAAGAGACCCTCAAGAGACTTTGTGCTTAATTAAAGGTTAAATAAAACTGACATAATGAATAAAAAGATTTAAATGTAAAGAGGAATACACCTGAATGCTTGTGTGTAAGTTTCCTCTCTTGCTTTCTTCTCTTTGCTCTCGTATTGCATATATCTTTTCCATGAACAAATTTGTGTTGTGATTGCTCTAAATCACAGGCTGCAACACTGTGGAGAGATTTAATATGCAGAAAGCATTATAAACACACACCAGTATTATGTCTAAGTCAAGCACTGCACTTTGTAAACTTTAAGCCCATTTATGTGGACTCTGATTCTCGTTTTTCCAACCTAACCTCTCATTTTTTGTTTTTGTTTTTTTTATTTTTTATTTTACCCAGTTAATATGTGCACTATTCAGCACAGAGAAGTTTCTTGTTCTCTCTCATTTCCTCCTCTCATCCAGCTAATCTGTCCTCTGGCCTGTTGGCAAATCCACTGAGGATTAGACAACACCTGATACTCGCTCTGGTTCATTAGCTGTGTTTGTCTCTGTTGGTGGTGGTGTCGGGGACAGACTGAGAAGGGTGCTACCGACTTTTGTTTTAGAGATACAGTTGAATCTGATTTAAATGGCTCCCTAATGCCTTCCAAGATGAAAAAAACAAACATCATTTAACAGTTGAAGTTTTTGTTGAGTAATTGCTGAATGTCAGTAGGTATTTTAATATCTGCAATGTGTTCTTTCTTCTTTAGGTGTGTCCTTCCTCTGTCCTCTACACTCCTGGACAACAGGAGAAGAGATGGCCAAAGACATCTTACAACACAGGTATCATCTTACCGTAAAACATAAGTGCTCAATACATAGATGTGATTACAAAGAAATGTTGAAAAAAAAGAAAGTTTGTAGGTGTGAACATGTTTGTCTGCCCTGTTGTATTTTGTGTGTGTGTGACTGTTTAGGGGTGTAGTGGAGGGCCATCGAGGCTGGTCGGTGCTGCTGAAGGAGTCGGCTCAGTGGGTGGAGCTGGAGGGCTCAGACTACGTTCTGGACTTGATGTCGGACCTGGAGCTTCCTGCTGGCTTCCCCAAACACAGCAGCTACTTCATCATCTCTGCACAGGAACCAACCAGAGTGCGGCCCAATGCCAGCATGTGAGACACACACACACACACACACACACACACACACACACACACACACACACACACGCAATTTTTGGACTTCAAATGTCAATGAACCCACATTCTCACAAATTCCAATTAGTCCTCTAACACACTGAGTTATTTGGTCAGACACACTTATGCTCCATTTCCCGGAGTCCTTTAGTCTTTTATCCGGGTGTTGGACCATTCACCAAGGATTGAAACCAAAACCCACAAAACTTCAGAGCTGTTTTTTAATATTCTGAGCCATTTAGTCAGAGACTTCTGAGCTGCATTTCTTGAGCATTTGAGCCTTTGGGTACTAGACATCAAAATGTAGTGAGCCTAATAAGTGGCATCAATATTTCCAAGTACTCCTCTAACACCCCAAGCTAGTTGTAAAAAGACACCTTACCAGTATTTCTTAGAGCCTTTGAGTGTTAAAATGAGGTGTTTGACCTCAAAATTCAGTGTAGCGCCTAAGGACAGAACCAAAGACTTCAAAACATAAGAGTGATTCTATAATACCTTGACCAGACATACTTGAATCCAGAATCAAATGCTCCATGAAATGAATCTTTTGATTCTTTCCTTCAGACTTCAGACTTCAGTGAGCATCCCAATGATCAAACCTCCGTGAGCCAGTTGGTCAGGACCATTTGAGCAGTGTTTCTTAAATCTTTTGCTTCCGTCTTTTGGAAGTCAGACAACAAAATTCACAAAATTACCTGAAAATTGAACCCCCAGCCTCAAAATTTCAAAACAGTCTTCTAACATGCTGAGGTATTTAGTTAAGGACCACCTCACTCTTTCTCTTTGTCCACACACTGTTGCTGCCAGAGCAGGCTTGGGCCTGCATCGGCCCTGCAATGTGTCTTCATTTTAGCAGCATTTCCCTCAAGAGTTTGGGAGAGACCAAAAAAGAGCAAAAAGAGGTTGAATATTGGACTTACATTCACCAGGTGGCCAGAAACATGACTCCAAATGAAAGCTAATGTTGCTCCTCAACTGGTGGATGTGTAAATTGTTCATAGCAAGCAACTGTTTATAACAAGTTTGTCACATCAACTTGAAAGGTGATGATATACCAATGTTTTGTTCGCAATTTCTTTTCCAAGTGGCCAAGAAGTCAGTTACTGCAGTTTTAAGTTTAAATTTGGAGCATTTCATCCACTACTGTGAGGTTTACTGATTAAGTCCTTTGAATTTTTTTTTTTTTTTTTTATTGTTTTACAGAAGCCTACTGGGTGGTGGGTTTGAAATAAACAACGGTGTCATATCTTTAGCCATACCTGGCTCTGATGGACAAGGTACGCATTAAAGCAAACATATGAACACATTGATTTTGATCACAGCAGAGCATGAAGTTGTATTTTCTCCTCTCCTCTCCTCTCCTCTTTCAGACTTAGAGCCTCAGAGAGGGATGGATCGTTATCTCGACAGCCTGTTTGACCCTGTACTGTCTGACAGAACTGGAGTAAGTTACATAACTCACTCACACTGACACACTTGACCACATGAGAGGGGATGCCTCTTTCCTACCATTTGCTGTCAGTTACTGTATTGGGCATGTGAAATGGAAAGAAATGAGTAAATAGATAAATACATAAATTCAAAAGAAGAAAGAAACATGTATATGTAAAAACTAAAAACAAGCAAAAATACTTATAAGAGAGTCATAATGATAAATGGTAGGAAAGGAAAGAGCTTTTTGTCATTTGTACACTGAATAACAGTCACAAATACTTGACCTAAACGTATGAACAGTATATAGGGGCCTCAGGTTTGCCAATAACATAGACCAGATACAGTTGATTCTACAGAGCCCAGTCCTGTTTTTCAGGCTCCCCTAGCCTGGAAATCATGTCACATAGTGTCATGTAGTCCAAGTACAGGTCTCCGATTTTGTAGAATAAGAAAGATTGTCCTTCAGCGGACCGTTCAGTTTGGGCAGCAATAAAACAAGTATGTGAGCTCATTTAGGATGCATTACCTCCACCACGAACAATATACCTCTCCACAGTTATGAAAATGATTGCTGCAGTAATAGCAGGTGATTGTTAGTTGAGTTAAATCCTTACATATTTAGTCAAGGCAGTGGTGCAGGGAATGCCGGCCCTGTTGGCTCTATCAGTCTTCAGCTGGGACGGCGATGACGGTGAATGTTAGCTGTGCTATCGGATGTGGCTGACAGGAATTAGCATGTATCAGATGTGTTCTACAGACCTCTCCCGCCCAGCAACCTATTACGTTACCCAGTTACTGTAACTGTCACATCGGCTAGATCGCCACGGTGATTTCCCACCCAGGCAACGTGCGGATCTGCTTACGGGGAACTGACACTCTGGCAGATGAGGGGCTTACTATTTAATGAGACATGGCCTACAAACACACACACCGGTGGATTTATGGGTCAGTGACTGATTTCTGATGGAACGGCTGCCCATTCAAGAGTGGGATTTCTCTGATCTGACAGTCAAAAGTCCTTTCATTACACATTTTTTTTTATCTCTCTGCAAGAAATGACGGGGCACAAATAAAGTGATTAAATAAATACTTATGATGTCAAATATTTACTGGATTCATAGTAAAAAACAAGTCTTCAAATGTCCAGAGAGACTTCTCGAACCTTTCCTGCAGCATAATCCTCTTCTATGCCACTGATCTGTATGTTCAGTGTGTTCAAAACACATTTCCACATTTTTACACTACTAGCATGTTGCAATGTTGAAGACGAACCAAAAAGTTGCATATCTAGCAATTTATAAGTGAAGTGATGTTTTTTTTTCCAACATACTGAACATATGAATCAACTGCAGAGAAATAGATTATGTTACAGGAGTGGTTTGGGAGCTTCTTATAGGACTTTATTCATATCTATACATATATATATGTATAGATATGAATAAAGTCGATAATACAAACAAATATGACCAGAAATTTGATGCTAGCGTGTCAGTTTTCTGCTCATTGCTACAGACATATTTCCATCAGTACTAAAACAGTATAGAGGTTTGCCTCCCAGCCAAATTCATAGCCACCAAAAGTTTTAAAGAGGAGCATTCCTTTAACTGCCTTCTTCTTTGCATACGCATTCATGCTGTGATCAGATTTTCAGTTTTAAAGTGTGTCTCTCCTCACAGGAAGTAGAATCAGCTCCAGGACTTTCCAGCAGGATGAAGGGGGCCGGGGGAGTTGGAGGGGGGTGGCAACAGCAGGGGCAGTCCACCGGCCCCCCACCTCCACCTGGAGGTCAGTCACGAACACGGGCTGTGTCCGGAACGACTCCCTTGTTCATTCATTCACTATTCATGTTTAACACTTCATAGTTTACTCTGTGGTGACTGTAGCAAATCACCTCATTTTGCCTCGGATTGAATGCGGTGTAATAGGACGTGTGTTAATAGGCGGCCTCAAACTGACTGCATGCGTGTGTTTGTGTGTTCACAGCTGTGAGAGTCCTCCCTGTGGGAGGTGTGATGTCACCCCCTGTTGCTGCCGTGGCACCTGTAACACCTGGTTCGTATCAAGTGTATGATTGATGAGAATCAAAAACTCATCAGTCATTATTTCCCATCCCTCTGTCCTGTTAACTGTGCTTCTCCTCCTCTCTCCTCTAGACGCCCAGCAGGCTGTTTTGGCCCAGCAGCAGGCGATTGTGAACCAGCAGGCCATCATCATGGTAAACGCTCTACCTGCATCTGTGTCTGTTTATCTCTTTCACCACTCTTGTTTTGGATTTAAAGCATCATTTTCTAATCTTCCAGGCCCAGCAGATGACCATGCAGGCCATGGCCATGGTCAGCAGCCCAGTGTCAAGCCCTCCCACCTCCCCAATCACAAGCCCTCCTATGAGTCCCCTTTTCCACCACCCTCCCAGCCCGTACGCCCCTGCCAGCCCATATGCTGTCATACCTCCAAGTCCTTATGCTAACATCCCACCCAGCCCCTACGCTAACTTCACTCCCACTCACTACGCTGCAGCAGACATCCCGCCAAGCCCCTATCCTCCCAACGCTCAACAGAAACAAACACAACCTCAGCCCCAGACTCAGCCCGAAGCTCAGCCTCAGGCCACCCACCGCAACCTTAAACCTCAGCCAAGCTCCACTAAAACTAACGAAACTGAGCCAACCCAGCCAGAAGCTAACCCTGCCTCACAGGTCAGTAACTCTGAGATAACAGTCCAAACTGACATGGTGCATAATGAGTCAGCACTGCTGAATTTATGAAAGATGTTAAGGTTGTTGTTGTTGTAAACTTCAGGTAACATGCACTGCTTACCAGGAATTAATCCTTTTTGTGGAAAGAAGAAAGGGTTTATTTGAAATACAAATAAGAACTGTGTAGTTAGGATAATAAGCAGTTGCTGGTTGAGCAAAAAAGAGCCACGCTTACATAATATGCATCAACAAAAGATAAGAAATGCACTAATTTCTATGCCTAATCATTCAGGATAAAGCAAATGTACTTGAAAGTGAGAGTAAAATCTCCAAACAGAAGTAAAAGAGGACTGAGGGGTGTTACAGATGTGGCTCTTACTGCTTTTTCTGAAATTCTCTTTTGTTCTGATATCTTGGTTTTAGATGAGTAGGTTAGTCCGTGTCTGTTATGAAGCTTCATATGACATTGTGATGTTTTCATACACAATCCGGATTCTTTGAGATGGTGATACAGGTACATTTTATTTAAAGAATTTTATTTTTAATCATCTAAATGATCCCAGTCTTGACAAACCTGAACATTAGCGTGAAGTTTAGTGCAACGTGAAATGAATTTGTCCCCTGCACTTCACAGAAATATTCAAAACACCACCATAAACCTTGCACCAAGGATGCTGACCTACAGATTATCACTGCTTTCTTTCCACATTTGTAATATCTGTAACAAACGAAACATGCTGTATGTGTGTGTGTGTGTGTGTGTTCTCCCCATTTCCTTGCTCTGACATTAACCTTGCCCCAACAGAATCACAAGAGACAAAATTAAATATCTGCAAAACCTTATGTGCAAACACTCTGTTCTCTCTGTCTGGGTTTTTCGGGTTCAGTCAGGTAAGCACAGCGTCCCTCGGAGGAAGGCTCCAGGCATCCCCATCAACAAGGACCAACCAGCCAGGAAGTTTGGTAAGAGAGAGACAGGAAGCATGAGAGAGAGAGGAAGCAAAAAACAAAAAGCCACTAAAGTGGGCTCTTCTGTGTTATGTGTGTATTTCAGCCCCAGTGGTGACATCTCCTCTGCCCCCTGCTGGAGAGGTGGTGAAGTACTCGGCACGGAATTCGTATCACATCATCCCCAGCCAAGATATTCAAGGTAGCTGAATTTAAGAGCTTAAAAAATGTTGAAGTCATGATTTATTAAACGACTGAATGATGGTCAGTTGGTATTGATGAAGTTATTTATTTTCAACAGACACATTAGTTGGTATTTGGATTTAAAACAGTGAAAGAGGAGATAATGTGTTATGTATTTGATGGTTGCAAAATATTTTATATTTCAAAGAAATCATCAAAAGATACAACTCACCACCTCCCCCGCCAGACCCGCTGCCACCTGGCAAGAGGTGAGATCTCATAAACACACACACACACACACACACACCCACAGTTGAGAAGTTAGCACAGTGGATTTTTGCTTGTAAATAAAGCACAGAATTAACTGTACACAGTGTAAAGCCCCGACTTTAACAAACCACCAACAGATTCTGACTGTGATGTTATTGCTCACAGTGAGCACACAGCACCAGAATGATAGTATTTACACACACACACACAAAAACCCCCAACCACACAGATTATACGGTACATTACATTTGTATTTGGAAAATCCTCGACTGTAATGTTCAATGTGTTGACACTGAATGCGTGGATATAGGAGACCAGAGGGGAAGTTTAAGAAGAAGCAAACCCCTCATGATGAAGCTTTGCGAATCCTCAAACCCCAGATGGACAGCCCCCCTGCTCCACAGGTAAACACACACGTGTGCCTGAGAAATGCTAAGGTACACTGTCACAGATCAATGTAAGCAGCAGCAAGGACGCGCGCAAGTTCTGAAGGCAAGGCAATGCTTTTCTCTCTGTCAAGCCCAAGCGTCCTGTTGCCCCCTCGCCGTCTGCATCTGCAGTGAAAGAGGTGGGATTTAAACCCACCAAGAGTACGAAGACAAGGGCACCCGGTCGTCCTCTCCCTGTACCTCCACCAGGTATTCACACACTCACTCACAAGTATACAGTATACTCATCCACATATTCCAATACAGACTGGGCTACATCACTTTGCTTTGAGTGCGTGTACCCGAAAGGCATAAAAATGATGTTAAATGCATTTCCTACCTCTTAAAGAGCCTACAAAGCCTCTTTTAATTGTTTCAAACCATTTATTAATGCTTCTTCTTTTTTCATCGCCCCACAGCATTTGTTCATTTTAAGGGTTTATCAGTTCTATGAACCTCTAAGCCCACCTATTTACTAAATGGTAATTATCAAAAAACAAAACCAGCCATATATACCTAAGAATATGCTTCACGTTCTTGTAGAGCTAACGCAGTTAAAGCTAAGCACCCACTAGATGACAGTATGGAAAATATAGTTATCCTTCCAGAGTTTTAAGATCCCCTTGTCGCTCACCTCATTTAAAGACAAGACAGTGATCAAACATTCATCTGCTCGATCTCATTTTGTTGGACTTCCGTGTTAGTAATGAGTATTAATTAAGGTAAGTGAACCGATAGTGCTGAAAGCCCACCACCAAAACAAATCAAACCTGTCTACTAAGAACAGGCATGTTCCGGACAAGGTCAAGAGGGTAGTTAAATGGGGGACACGCTGACAGTCTCTCAGCAGGCGTGTGGCAAGGCGCCATATGACCCTGCTGACCTGCAGACTCTGACAAACACATCTGTCCTGTTGTTTAGTGGCAACTTGACAAAAAAGCATTTGGATTTTTGTTTAAAAAGACTGCAACAACTTTGGTGGAACAGTGAAATGCTTTTTCATTCTCTGGAGCAAGGGTTTTCAAAGTGGGACATTGTGGGCCCCCCATCGCAACCAAATTGGAGACAACTTTGTCTTTCTTCTTTTTAGGGGATAACTATGCTCTCTATGCTCGTTCCCCTAATGCTTTTGTGGATGTAAACAGGAAGTATAATATTGCCATGGAGTCAGTGAGTTAAGCTTTTGCGGGCCACAACTTTGTCTAAATAAGCGAGTTGAGTACAATAAGATTGAAACCATTATGTAATCTGATGTATTTGATGCAGTTTCTCGAGAGCTCCCAGTGGAGACAGAGACCCTCCAGACAAAGCTTCATCAGAGCACCAACGAAGAACACTACACATACACCAACGTTCCCTGGAGACTGTACCTCAGGAAGGAGGCGTGTACATACAGAAATATAAAAAACACAAAAAAACATTATGATCCACTGTCATTTATTCTATTGTGACTGTTTTTGTTTTTTTTCTTTTACAGGTTTTCTATCCCAAAGACAGCTACAACAATCCTGTGGTGCTTGACCTCATTTTCAAACAGGTAACTTCAGAGATGGTTGAATTATCGCAGGATGAATGGATGGATGGTAATAGCATCAACAGACAAATCTATTTGTTCAATATCCATGCTAATGTTAGTTTTTTAATTAAATGCATTTGTTAATTCACTGACCTTTTTTACTTCTCACAAATTGTGGTCCATATTTTTTTTATTTTTCAACAGAAAAATCATAGACAGATCAAACTAAACATTTTTTCCCCTTTCCTCTTTTCTCTCCCACAGATAGTGAATGACACTCTGTCAGAGGCGTGTGTGCGCATCACCCGGGATGAAAGGCAGAAAATGAAAGCTCTTTTCGGTAGTCTATCTGTTCTTCCTAGAGACTTTTTTTTGATTTTATGCTCTAAATTAAACATCCAAACACCTCTCCTTGAGATTCATGGGTTCATGTATCCGTGTGAATGACAGCTAAACACGGGGTTGAACAGAATATGGATCCAGTGGAGGAGCACGTGAAAAAAACAGTCGTGACGGCGGCTAGGGACACTTGGGAAATATACTTCTCCCGGCTCTTCCCTGCCTCGGTGAGAGTGGTAAATCTTTAGGGGAAAGTAATTACTGAGTGTGTTACTTTCAGTTTTATTAAGCCTCTATGTGTGTGTGTGTGTGTGTGTGTGTGTGTGTGTGTGTGTGTGTGTGTGTGTGTGTGTGTGTGTGTGTGTGTGTGCGCGCAGGGTAGTGTAGGAACAGGTGTGCAGGTGTTATCAGTGTCGCACAGTGGAATTAAGCTGTTGAAGACCGTAAAAAGCAGCACTGCAGCTCCAGACTACTTCAGAGTCCTACGACCATACACGTATGTGCTGTCTGTTCTGTGTTTGTCTGCAAATATGTAATAAGATTTCATGCATGTTGGTTGGATTACTAGAGAGGTGTGTTTTATTGGTTTTGTGACAAAAATCAGATGTGTGTCAGGTACACCAAACTGACTCTGGTTCTCTTGACTTTCCTCCTGCTTATTTTTTAATCATTTAGACTGATTTATGTTTAGCAAGCCTGTCTCCAAATGCAGGATTAGTAGTTTAGCCAGCTAATTGTGGGTTTCAGCCCGGCTCTTTTGAAGATGTTTTTTAGTTCAAACTGACCTCATCTGTCGTAGTAACCAAAGTTGCAAGGAGCGTTTTTTGTTCAAGTCTGTGGCTCAAAACATTTTTAAAAAAAAAGAGCCTCCTCAGTCAGAATATTAAACCCCCGTTCCTACCGGATCACAATATGGCCAAAACTCCTCCTTTTAAGGTAAAGTGACACATTTGACTGACATCTTCACAAACCGATTATCTACATAAAAGGAAAGCAATGGATTGCCATAGATTGTCATCGAAAGCACTTACTTTACTTTTATTTCAATTTATTTTTTTAGGAATTAAGTAAATCTAAAAGGTGTCTAGCACCATACCATGCAATAATGATAGGCAGTCATCAGCTTTTAAATTAAAAACGAAGAAGAGTAGCTCTTAATAAATAATTCTCTCTCATTTCAGTTAAATAGCCTTTTATCGAGCATTATCTTTCCCTCAAGCTGCAGTATTTCTGCATCTCACTGACTCTTGCAGCTCTCATGTACTCCTGCATTAGCAGCAGAAACAATTTTGCCCCTAATAGTCAAAATTGCTTGTATTCTTGCACATTATTCTTGCACATTATTTTTAATAAGGTATCTAATAAGAGCAAACATGTCAGATAAACATAACTGTAAACTTTAAAATAAAATCTAAATCGTCACCTCACTTATAAATAAAATCTGTTTATTTGAAATCTAATTATCTTCAATATTCAATCATTATTTTTTGCATTTCTACTATTTCTATAGGTTTTTCATGTTATACTTGTTTTAACGTATGATTAGTGAAGCCAGATATCTCAAAGACAGCCTGACGGTCTTGAACTCATTTTGTGGGACAAGCCTCTTGTGTTAACTTCTATTTGCATTTTTGTGCGTGTATGTGTTTTTTTTTTGTGTTTCTTTGGTGGTGTGTGTTTTACCTCCAAGTCACACTGTGTTTTCTCAGCTATGCGGACATCTTGTTTGTAACCATCCCATCTGAGAACGTGCTGGAGTTCAACCTGACCAATGAGAAGCTGATCCTATTCTCAGCCAAGGCACCACAAGTCAAACACCTCATGGACACCTTCATCAGCGAGATCAAAAGGGTACAGCACACACACACACACACACACACACACACGCACACACACTTCCAGAATTATCAAAACTAAAGAAAAAATTCCCCCATAGGTTAATTTGCTAATGCCCAGATACACAACAACAGTCACACGTGCAGTATTCAAACACATAACTTCAATCCAAACTGACACAGCTTCAGTTTTGTCCAATTAGGGGAAAACAAAGCTAAAATCCCTTTAATGTACTTTTTCAGGAAGATGTCATAAAGTATTTTTGGTGATATAGGAGATCATCAGGTTTTTTAGGAAAGTGAGAACTGCAGATAGAACCTCATGTGACAATGTGGCAGTATCTATTTGTGTCTTTCTTTTTCTTTCTTCCTCTCAGGACTCAGACTATGTAATCGCTGAACATAACTTTGTGACAGACGACCGCTCGATGCTCAGTTTCCACAAAGGAGACATCATCAGGTTGCAGGTTATGGACGGCCTGAAGAAAGGTGACACACTGTACACGTAGTGGAAATCCTGTTATCATGTGAGTGAATCTACGACTCAAGCGTGTCTGTGTGTGTCTTGCCCTGCGTGTCTCCTCCAGGTTTCAGCTACGGCTGCGTGGTGAGGAAGAAGGTGGTGTTTTTGGAGGAGCTGAAGAGAGACACTCAAGACTTTGGTGATTCACAATATTCATTTATTTTTACCTGATTTAAAATCAGATCAATCGTCATCATGTTTTTGCACGTGGTAACCAGATGTTAGCATCATGGCCGAGGCGTAAAAATAAACAAGGTGACAATTCAAACTGACAGCTTTGAGAGATTTACTAACCTGGACTGTGTCTGTATACCCTGGAGGTATGATAGTATTTTACGTCAAGGAGAAATAGGTGCAGTGATGTTGACAGTGCCCTTGGCACTGTTTTAATACAATATCGTATCAGAAATAATATTCCAGATGGAAGATGGCGACAGCGATTTGATTTGAAAAACATTGATTCATGTCATCATAAAAGATGAAAAAGAATCACAGATGAGGAGAAGTCACGTCAAACAGATATAGATAAGACATGCTACAATGAAAGTGCACCTGCTCAAATATATCTGGACGCCAGAATGCATATAAATGAACCTTACATACCACACGATACTCAGGCTCTCTGAATTTTAATCCATCCTCCATCGTACAAGCCGATGAGATCTGTTATCAGCTTTAATTGGGTAAAAAGGCAACATTTCGTCCTTCATGTATCTTAATGGTATTCAGTGTGAATGTAAGATCTGAGCAGCTAAAGTCCTGACATTTTACACAAAGTGGTTGTTAAAAAATCAAGGGGTGTGGGGACAACACCATGTGTATGTTTCAATACTTACAATAGATCAAATTTTGAGGACTCACCCCCCACTTGGGACAGTAGATAAAGCACTTCAGGCCAGCACTTCAGCGGACCGCAGCACTCAAAGATTATCACCTAATGTTGTTTGTATTGCAAACATGTTGGCAATTTACACATCCAACAGACACGGAGAAAAATAAACATTAATTTGGAGACATGTTTCTGCCCGCCTGATGAATGTAAGTCCACTCCTTTTAGCTCTGTTTTGGTCTTCATCAACTCCTGAGAAAAACATCTGGCTCTTTAGCATCTAAATGCTCCACTATGTTCACCATCAGCCGCTAACTGTGTCTGTCTGCTGCTTGGTGCTGGGCAGGTAGTGTGTAGTGGATTATCAGAGCTTTTTCAATAAAAAAAAAGCTGCCTGCTTCGGACTATAAAATGAGGTCGATGAGAGCATTGAACGTGAACCCAAAACAGTAACAGCTGGAAAACCAAAACAGTGAGCTAAAAGACGCTAAAACTCTGCGCAGAGCTTAGCGGAATTGCAGAATTCTCTGTGGATTCATCACTACAAGCAACACATTTCACATACACATTTGATGAATTGTTAATATAAGAATATTGATAAGTGTAGCTTTAATTTTAGGGTTAATGCTTGTATTTAGCATTTTTAGCATTAGTTATAGTTAAAAGTCAAGGTAGAGTTTAGGACAAGGGTTGGGATTAGGCATGTAGAGGTTATAGTAGCTAATTAGGGTTACCCTTCAGGGAATTAATGTAAGTCAAAACGGTGTCCTCACAAGTGAAAGAAATACCCATGCATACAGTATCAGTAATCAGACCAAAGGCTGCATTACGTGGCAGGTTATCTGCAGAGCTGTGGAGGAGTTAAGGAGTTAAGTCTTGTAAATCCTGCAGATAATGATCTGACTTTAAATGAAAAGCTCATAGCGGTGGAGGGGGGGTGTTATGGGACACAAAGCAACCAGGTGTGCGTGCGTTTGTATAACCGCATGTTATACAAACTGCTGCTCTGTGTGTGCGTGTCAGGTTGGAAGTTTGGTGCTGTGTTCGGCCGCTCCGGTGCGTTCCCGGTCGAGTGCGTCCATCCCGTTGCTCCTCCGGACTTCCTGTCGCTGCCGCTGGACCGTACGGCGGAGCCTCGTGGGGGAGCGGGACAGTTTGCTGCGTCATCAGCCATCGCTGTTGCCGTGGGGTCCACCATGGCTGCACAAGAAATAGATCAAACAATTGAGGTACACAAGCACACCACAAAACCCATGCAGTCGAGCGTCAGGTTGTTTTTCACTGTCAATCTTTGCCTTTCAGAGAGTTTCTCTTGATGGCTTTGCTGATGGAGATCTGGATGAGAGGGCCCTGCAGGACAGTAAATTTGACATGTTGGAGTTTGCCAAGAAGTACTTCAGACAGGGACCCAGTGGGAAGAGGTGAGACAAAGAAAAACACGTACACACACAGGAAAATCTACACAAACACATGGAAAACTCAGACACAAGACAATCTGCTGTTTAAATCCACTGGTAGAAAGTAGTGAAATACATTTACCCACGTTCTGTACTGAAGTATAATTTTGAGATACTTGTACATTTTATTTTTATGCTACTTTATACCCCTACTCCAAGTGAGTGAAATATTTTACTTTTTATTCCACAACATTTACTTAACAGCTCTTGTTAATGAAGATTAAGAGTTTACATACAAAAAATATCATTAGTTTATGAAATATGAAGAATACAGTAGAGATTAAACTACCCAGCAGCATATAAAGTATTGAAAATCAGCTCAAGTAGTAATTATATGTCAGTGCATCAATAATAATGATCGACTAACATAATACTGTAAAACTGACAGGGGTCAATCTGAATAGTGAGCGCCTTGTAGTACAGTTTATTGATAATGCTTCTGTACTCTGATTGAATCTGAATTCTTTTTCCAACACTGTTGAAATCTAAAGGCTGCACTTTGTGACTGATTTTGTTATCAGAGATTCCCTGAAAAGCAAAAGCAAGAACAGAGACTCCAGGGAGCCCAGTGAAATGATCAAGTTCTCTAAGGTGCCTTTCTTCTCGCTATAACTCAAAGCATCTTAAAACTCAGTCTTCTCACAACTCCATTTGGTGTTTGAGTCTATTAAGTTTGTTCGTGTTGCACTTTTCTCGTATGATTTTTCAGACCCCTCTGACCGAGTCTCTGATAGAGTTCACTGATCCAGCCATGAACAGAGTGGCAGCTGATCTCTTCCTGTGTAAGTTTTCACCTTCTCTTCTCATCATATTACAGTACTCTCATTACATCTGGGCCCGGAGTAATCCTCGGTTAAAATGACGTGATCCTGTATCAGATTGTGAGCGTTCAAGCTGGATTTTGTTACAAAATCTGGTATTAAAAAACATCAGTAGTGTTGACCTTTGTGTACGCCTGGTTGTGTATTTTGTGTAGCAACGACGCGCTTCATGGGTGATTCCCCGTCAAGGGGACTGACAGAACAGGAAGTGGTCAGCACTTTCCTCAAGGTAAGTACACTCACAATTATTTCACGGGCTACTATTTTCTCTTTGACAGTTTGCTAATATGTGTGTGTTTGTGTGTGTGTTCCCTCCCCTCAGCTCATAGGAGAGTTCACCTTGATGAGGGATGAGGCTTACTGCCAGCTCCTCAAACAGCTTACTGCTAACACCAGCTCCAAACCGTAAGTCTGCCCGCCGCACGTTAAGAACATGCACACCTCAAACCAGCACACACTGCGCTTCGCTTTCTTCACGGAGCCTCGGATCCTGGGTGCGTCTGTGCTTTCTCATTTTGTACAGTGACAGTTGCCAGCGAGGCTGGAGGCTGCTGTACATCCTGACCGCTTTCCATCGCTGCTCCGAAGTCCTCAAGCCTTTCCTATTGAAATACCTGCAGCAGGCCTCTCGCTGCGCCGGGGCACAGTATCAGGGTAAAAACACACGCAACAAACACACACAATGTCACCGAGTGTAAATCTGCTGTGCACATCACCAAAGCAACAAGCGTGTAATGTTTTCTTTAAATGTGTTAGGCATAGCTAAAGCATGCGAGCAGAACCTGAAGAAGACCTTCCAGTACGGTGGCCGCATTGTTCCACCCAGCAGCATGGAGCTGAAGGCTATGATGGTCAGTGCACTGGTGGAAGAAGTATTCAGATCCAGAACGGAAATATCCACAGGGCAGGGCTTTAATGCATAAAAGATGAAACCTGTAGAAGTAGTAGCAGCAAAAATGCACAGAAGTATCACATGTAAATGCCCTCATTATGCAGAATAGCCACGCTCAGCGGAATGTATATTATGTATACGAAAATTATGCATATTAGTTATCATATTAATGTAAGCAGCAAATGAATACTGTAGCTGATTAAAATTGGAGCTCATTTTGAAGTCTAAGGCTGATGATATCCTATTTTCTTATGGCCAACAAATCCCATGAAAAGATCAAAACCAACAATGAATTGAATTCACTAGGAAGTATTGTCTGTGTAGCCAAAGCATGATTTAGCTCATTCATCTGTGCCATGGAGCTCCATTGTTGTCTAAATACTATTAAAAACACATCAATGGGCCACAATTGTTGCAGGGAATATGCAGTGGGTGACATTCTTCTTTCATTATGATGAGCACGGCCAGGGTAGCCTGAAAATATTCAGCAAACGAACGCACTGATTACTCGTTTCTGAGGAAAATTTTGCAAAATTTGCCCAGCTGTTTTAGGAAGTGAAAAAAACAGATTTGTTTAGGAGCCAGTGGGCTTGGCGCTGAGTACCAGCTACCAGGGTACGGAAGTCAGAACGTAATGAAAGACGAACATGTTGATTTCATTCTTTTCGTAGGATTTGCTGACAATAAGAAAACCGCAAAATATCACCATCCTTATACTTGAGCTACTTTTCATATTTATATGTAGTTCAATCCGTAACAATGCATCAAATTTTATAAAAGTGATAATACATTTTGTGTGTAAAATCTTATACAGGTTTCTCAAAGTTACACAGTACCTAAGAGCTGTACCTAAATATTTGTATTTATGTGTGTGGGTTTTGGTGTGTGCTGAAATATCAGCCATAGTACGATATGTCCAGTGTATGTACAATATATATATATATATATGTATATATATATATGTTTTATATGGGTGTGTGTTTGTACCTCCTCAGGCGGGACGAAGTTCAAAACGTCAGCTGTTTCTCTTTCCTGGAGGCATCGAGCGTCAAGTGAAAATCAAAACGTGCTCTGTAGGTCTTCAGCTACTGTTGGCAGTTGACTACTATAGCTTATCCATGAAGAGCTGGGTTTTCATAGATGTGTGTGTGTGTGTGTGTGTGTCGATACCCGTTGTGCCCTTTCAGGTTTCCCTGGAGGTGACTGAGGAGCTGTGTTACGAGATGGGCTTACACAGACTGGAGGCCATGGAAGAATACGCCATATTTTTAGTGACCAATAGAGGTGTGCTCACAAACGCCTAGGTTCATTCTCTGTCACAGTTCATAACATGACACAATATAACTTTTTCTAACCATTTCCAAAAGAATCTGCTTGTGCTTCCATATTTCTTCCAACAAAGTTTGTTGCCCCGGCTTCTTTTATTGGTGCTTTTTGCTTTTACAACTCTGTCATAATCCTCTGCATGACAATTTGGCACCTTCTGCTTTGTCAAGTTTGAAGTGTTGAAAGCTCCAGCACTGATTCCCCCCCGAAGCATTCTGTTGTTACTGTTTCCTCCTTTAGCATTAAATATTTCCGCATGATAACAGATGACAGCTGCTTTTGCTTCCGTGCAATTCAAAAACTCAGCAGGTCACACAACATGTGGCTATACAAATATTACCATGACTTTTCAGGGTTTTTATGTCAATAGTTTGTATTCGGCTGTCACGGTCCTGCAAAGTAATAGATATGAATTCTTTATTTGATTAGTCTAAGCTCAATTTGAGACAAATTTCATATCTCTGTATACTAAATGACGTTCTATTTGTCTGTGTGTGTGTCCAGGTCAGAATGTGCGTCCCCTGAACAAACACGAGTACATCCTGGATGTCGCGACAGAGGCCGAGTTAGTCGACACCAACTACAGCTTTTGGTTCAGACGAGTTGTCTGGTCTCAGCCGCTCAAGTTTGAGAACGAGCTCTGTGTCGCGATGCATTATAACCAGGTACGACAGGGGATGTTTCACAAACGTACAGCATATCCGTTGTTTACATGTGTGTGTGGCTACTTAAATGTGTCTGTGTGTCTGTGTAGATTTTGCCGGACTACCGTAAAGGCCTGCTAAATGTTCTTCCACATGGAAAAGTGAGCGATCAACAGTTCCACCAGATCTCCAAGCTGGCGGCTTTGCAGCACAGAGCCAAAGACCTCATCTTCCACCCCAGCATGTGAGAAAACAGTAACAAGGAAAAATGGTTGAGGTGTTCTTTCTATTCGGTAGATAGTTTGAAAATTTAGTCTCCAGTTTCAGTCATCAAATGATAGAATAATATAAAACAGTATAAAAATTATTTTTATACAAAATATTGTTAGCATTTTTGCTTTATTGTGCGATCGCTGCCAATGCAGCAACTATACTTATCTTTGCTCTTTATTCCTTCTTTCTTAACTCTTCCATCCGTTTTTTGATGCGCTACTAGTCCAACATGCTTGCAGCTCGAAACATGGTTCCAGAGCTAAAATTCTAAGCATGTTTAGCAGATAGCTGCTTCATTTTAAACGAATTTTCTAAGGTTTTTTGTTTTTTGAATGGTTTTCTGTGGGGAATGAGTGAAACATGGTGAAACATGATGAATCATGATGGATATCTCAAAAACTATAAAGGCTGCAAGACTGAAACTTGGTGAACAGCTTGCCCATACTTCTGTGCTTCACATACTGAAACAAGGTAGCGCTAACGCCACCACATGGTGAGAAATGAGCTAACAAATATTGCAAAATGTTTAGGCTGATATCTCGGCAACCATGGGGCTGAAGAGATTGATATAGGCCACGCCCATTTGCAAAACATTTTTCCACCATTTTGAATTTTTTGCTAGACATACTTTTGACTCCCTCTCCTACATCTTTCGTCCAAGATTCACAGCAGCAGCAGCAGATGCAGCAATCACACAGATTTTCTGCAGGAAATGCATATGATCTAGTTAATCATATCATTGGTTGGTTCTTAATCCCCGACTCACCACATCTTCACACTTGTTAGTGTAGTTGACCAACCTCTAATTGTAAAAAGATAATAATTATAAGGGGAGGAAGGAAAAAACATGTGTCTTTAATACAGAGAGCATTTACTTAAATAAAAATGAAAATTTTTCATGCATCGAGACATGTATGAAACATGGATACCTTTATACGAACACCCATATAAACACACTCATACTAATTTTATCCATTATATCAGGATGAATTACACCTTTTAAAATAAATTCTGGTCTCACAGAAACTTCTGTAATACATTCTTTCCACTTTTAACACCAATCCCATATGGTCTAAACATTTTATGTTACAAAAATATCAGGGTGAAATTTATATAAAGTTCTTCACAGTTACCTACAGGTTAACTCTCAAGCAATCACATGATGAATTATATATATATGCAGAACAGGAACAGGAAATCAGACAAGAATTTACTCTATATCTGAACTATTGATGAATCTTTTTTTTTTTTTTAAATCTTACATTTTACTCAATCATGTTCTTTTTCAAAACCATCTACTTTTAATTTCTATCCTTAATTGTGTTTGTATGAAACAATTAACATCTCCAGTAGCAATTTATAATATAAAAATCGATAAATAGGGATGAAATTTAAAAAAATTGGCTAAAGTGGAAACAAAGAACAACAAAAAACACTTTCCTTGAGCAGGGAAGACATTCTGTTGCTGCTAGATGAGGTACGTTGAAGAAATCATGAGCAAGATTTTACTACCATATTGAAAAGTGCAGACATTGAAGATGCATGGAAAGAGACTACAAACAAAATAAATTCCAGCTTTATTCTTGTTGTTTGCAACCACGATAAATGCCAAAAAAACGTTATGTAACCTCCTATTAAATCTTCAAATTAAATGCCAATAATAGATATTGTTAGGTAATAGTCATAGTAATAATGAGTTTGTGAGTAAGAGTAAAAGTCAAGGATTTTTACTTTTATCTTCGAGTTAAGTCCAAAATTTCACTTGAGGATTTGTTGTTTTAACTTTCTGAACTGTTAAAACAATTATGTTGTTTCTTGCTTTTACTATTCTCATCACTGTCTCCGTCCACCCACACTCGGAGCCGGCAGCAGAACAGAACAGCTCACTGAGTTGTCGAAACATTTTTGTGAGACATGTTGGAAATCACCGAGCGAAGCAGACTTCTGTTCATCTCAGATTCTGTTTCTGTTCCCCTCTCCTCCAGACATGAATTATCGGAGTACGTCGCCACACCTCTGTTCAAAAAGCAGCCACCCCAGCAGTGGGTTACCATGGTGACGCAGCACATGCAGCAAGTACAAGCCCTGAATCCGCACCAGGCCAGAGCACAGTTTCTGGGTGAGATATCTGTTCACATTAAGAGGAAGCCCTGCAGGTTAAAAAAAAAAAAAAACCAGAGTGATTTTGAATGAACTCTGCATGTGTATCAACTGTACCTTCTGTACCTTGAGTGGACAATATGGATAGAATGGGGAAAAAAATAACAAAATCCGATCAAACAAACAAAGAATTTGACAACACACAACATTACTCTCTCAGCAATTGGATTAGCTGTTTCCATGAAATCTAGCAGGTTTCCCCTAAACTCTATAAAATTCATCATGGGTTTTTCTTAAATTATACATATTTTTCTCATAAGGAACACGGGATAACAACTCATTAAACCACATCGGGGAGGCATCACCATCTTTCCAAAATAGTGTGATAGATTTACTGGCTGCCGCTATCACTATTTTTAGAGACGTTTTGATATTATTGGTAAGGGACAACCAGAGATATTAAAGGGAAAGTTACCGAGGTATAGGCCTATAGCAAGATCTCTGAGAGGTGACAAGTTTATATTGTCTCATGGTATATATTATCGGATGAATTAAACAAAACATAACTAAAAAAAAAGCTATATACAGGTATACCACTTGTGTCCACAGACACTCTGTGTAAATGATGCTCTCCTAGTACACAAACCATTGTTTTACATACAGAAACCTAATAATTTTTCACTCTTATTAAATTCTGTGTCTGGGTGTGTGCAGGCCTGGTCAGTGCATTCCCCATGTTTGGCTCCTCGTTCTTCTACATCCATAGCAGCAGTTCCACCACCTTCTATGCCCCATGCATTGTTGCCATCAATCAACTTGGTCTCCACTTCCTGCACAAAACTACACATGTAAGGAGCCCCACACACACACACAAAACAACACACACACACGCTCACGATCGACAGGCACCGATATGACTCAGCTCATTGTGACTGAAACATGAGCCCAGAAGGAGAGTCACAGACGGTAGTGTGTTCTAATGTTTGGACTCTGTGGTGCAGGAGCCGATGGCTGTGGTCCCCCTGGTGGAAGCGCAGTCCAGCCGCACCCAGAGGCCCACTGCCGGAAACTGTTACCCGTATGTAGACCTCACCCTGGGGGACATGAACACACAACGGGTCATTCAGCTGCAGCTTGAGCAGGTATTACGCAAACAACACAGACAAGGACACACTGCAGAGGCCACACATAATCATTTTCAGTGGAGTGTGGTGTGTCAGTCTCTGTGCTGATGCCGGTTGTGTTTGTCCACAGGGCCTGGAGTTGTGTCGAGTCATCGCCATGCAGGTGGAAAACATGATGTCGGTGCGGGAGAAGAGGCTCACCCTGCCACCCAGCGAAATCACCATGTTATAACACATGCTCATGCTTAATTGTATGCACACAATTGTATAAAATTACACACACATACAGTACACGTAGATGAAACCTGTAAAAATAGCCTACCTCTTCTTGCCTTCAGGTGTTTGTTATACGTAGCTCACACACAGACGCTAATATAATATGTGAATGCATAGGTGTAATTGATTATTGTACTGCATGTACTGAACAAAGTGAAGCCTAGAAGCAGTGAATGTCGATACTGATTAATGTTTCTTTTCAGGTTGACACCTTGATAATTGCACTTACTACTGTAAGTTTAATTTATTTCACATTAAATATGTTTTATCTGTGTAGAAGCTGTTAATGAACCGTGAGGAAGCTTCACAGGCCTGTGCCTTGTCATTACAAAGTTTTATAACTGATATGTTTTTTATTTTTTTTATTACTGCTGTTGACTGTAAAACTTGATGTTAGTGTAAAACATTGTTTTGTTCAACCAATGTTAATGTATCAACTTGCTTATTTTGTATAAAATATTTTATCAAAATAAACTAATCAATTTTAAAGAGAGAGATATGAGCACTTTGCTCATTTATTAAAATGATGAAACTGATTAAAAAAAACCTTTTAATTATTGATTAATCTGTAGATTATTTTCTTGATAAATCGATTAATTCTTTGTTATGTTACACGTCGGAAAATAATTTCAAACAGGCTTAAAAATAGCATCATTTCTATTTTATGACCACAAATTTTGAAGTACTTGTACTTCATTTGAGTATTTATGCTACTTTATACTTATTCTCCACTACAGTTTAGAGGTAAATACTGTACTTTTTTCTCCAATACATTTATTTAGTAACTTTAGTTACTTTGTAGACTTGGATTAATAATACAAAGTATACTAAACAAATAAACTGCGCTATATTATTATAGGTTAAGACAAGACTTTAATGGTCTCTACATGTAAATTCACACGCTATCCAGTAGTATATTAAGTAATTAAATTTAGCCCCAAGTTTACAAGATTCAGCATTAAATGTTATACAATAGTACATTAATAATTATAACCCAATAATATAATAAACATTATGCTGCAATTCTGAGTACTTTTACTTTTGGTACTTTTAGTATATTTTGATGCTAAAATTTTTTTACATTTACTTAAACACAATTTTGAATGCATTACTTTTACCTCTAACAAAATATTTCTAAGCTGCAGTATTGCAGCTTTTACTACGGTAAAAGATCTGAGCACTTCTTCCACCAATGCGCACAGCATAGAGTCTCGGATATGAATATGTCATTCGGTGTAGACACCACAGAGCTTCAAGTTAAGAGTTGCAACAAGATGATACGGAACATGTATGACAATACAGCCAAACAGTGTGGAATAAGAGGATTTCTCCAACCTTAAGGGTGCATTATTTATGAGAAAAAAGGTGGAAAACTAAGGAGCTAAAGGGATCCAGTAGTGAATTTGTGCATTTCGATTCTTATTATATATATATATATATATATATATATATATATATATAATTCTGGAAGCTTCATTTGCATTTTTTAATGTTATAAAATATGTATAAGTATTTGCACAA
Source organism: Xiphias gladius (assembly GCF_016859285.1). Lineage (NCBI taxonomy): Eukaryota > Metazoa > Chordata > Actinopteri > Istiophoriformes > Xiphiidae > Xiphias > Xiphias gladius. The sequence goes on along the minus strand of NC_053414.1, from coordinate 8,761,871 downwards.
TTTACTCTCCCCTAGAGGTATAAAGTATGGAAATAAAGTTTCTCATTGCTTATTATTGTTGTTGTGATTTAATAGGGCATAAGCACAAGCAAATAAAACGCATTGGCATTGTGAACTTTATGGAGGTAAATAAAAGCTTAGCGGCACAAAATTAGCAGTAGTCTCACATGTCCCCTCAAGGCTCCCAAACTGGGGCTTTCGCTTCCTCCTATGGACGTCCAGAGCGCACGAGAGACCCGCCCCGAATATGGCAGGTCACCACTGAACATGCGCGCGGCTCTGGCAGGTTACACGAGTTTATTTTCAGCGTTTTTCTGGGAGACGGTCCGTGATGGTGTGAACCGATCGTGGTCAAAGCCCTGTGTCTGTATAACAATGTTTTCTCTGGACTCATAGAACCCGAGTGGAAACCGAGCGGGGCACCGAGGTTTGGCATTCAGCGGTGACATGTGAAATGTTGCTGCGTGGATCGTCGGTATTTCCAGGCGGCGACGGACAGACCAAGCCAGGGTAGTGTAGCTAGCTAGCAGCTCGGCTAGCTATCGTTAGCCTCTCCGCCGGCTGAGCGTGTTGTAGTTTCGACGCACTGTTTATCGCAGCTCTTGTTTGTTTGTAATTGCCCGGTAGTATCATCTCCGGCTTGCTAAGTTTCACACCGGGCTGCCGTTTAAGTGCACACACGGAGCCGCGGAACAACTTAGCTAATGTTAGCTACTGTTGAGCGCTGTACACAGCTGTGAGTGAGAGTGAGCGGTCCCTCGAGCTAACGATATCCGTCATCAAAAACCCATTTTGACACCCAGTCCGTTCATATTAACCACACTCACTTTAACCGGTGCTGAAATGCATTGCTAATACGTGCTATCTGTTAGCTAGGAGCTCACGTCGCACTTCACCAGTCATATTGTTTTGGCTGACATGGCAGCCAGCGGATACTCTGACCTGAGGGAGAAGCTGAAATCCATGACTCCACACAGAGACGAGTACAAAAATAAATACGCGGACGGGACGAGTAACGGCAGCGGGAAAGGTCGAAAGCGCAAGTACCGGGAGTCCGACGACGATGAATGCGAGCACAGCGATGACAGCGCCGAGCTCCGGGAGCAGGAGGCCCGCCGGGTGAGGAGCAGCATCCTGCAGAAGAGCATCTTCACGCCGGAGGAGTGCGCCCTCATCGAGGAAAAGATTGACGAGGTGGTCGCCAAAGGAGAGGCTGGACTTTACCGTGAGCATACTGTGGACAGGGCACCCCTCCGTAACAAGTACTTCTTCGGAGAGGGGTACACGTATGGAGCCCAGCTGGAGAAGCGTGGGCCAGGCCAGGAGAGGCTGTACCGCAAAGGAGAGGTGGATGAGATCCCGAGCTGGGTGCACGAGCTGGTGATCAAGCGGCTGGTGTCCAATGGGGTGATCCCGGAGGGATTTGTCAACAGTGCAGTCATCAATGATTATCAGCCAGGTGGCTGCATAGTTTCGCATGTCGATCCTCTGCACATCTTTGCGCGGCCCATCGTCTCAGTGTCTTTCTTCAGTGACAGCGCGCTCTGCTTCGGCTGCCGCTTCCAGTTCAAACCGATCCGGGTGTCGGAGCCAGTGTTTGTCCTGCCTGTGAGGAGAGGCAGCGTCACAGTACTCAGGTGATTTTTTTTTTTCCTTTTTTTTTTTTTTTCTTTTTCTTTTTTTTGACTGTTTTTTCTGTCACGCATTGATTGAATTGCTGTTTGTTCTGTAGCTGCTTAGGCCTGAAGTTGTTGTCACTAAGGGCTTTCTTTATTTCTCAGTGGCTACGCTGCAGATGATATCACCCACTGCATTCGGCCCCAAGACATCAAGGAACGGCGCGCCGTCATCATCCTCAGAAAGTGAGTCAAGCATACCATAATCCTCTAAAATTTGGTTATGTTTTATGAAATTTTGCTCTGACCCATGTGTTTTTATTGTGCTTTCTCCTCCGTTTGCCAGGACCAGACCTGACGCTCCTCGACTGGACTCTGACAGCCCTTTAAGCTCGTCCCCTGCAGAGAGACCCGCTCCTCTGAAAGCCAAACGCTCTCATCGCAAAGCAGACCCTGATGCTGCTCACAGGTATACACCCCCACATAGAGACACCCCGGAGGTCTTCATGGGTCCGATAGAAACATAACCATAGAAAACCTACTTGATGTGCATAAGATTAAGTTAAAAGAGAGAGATCCGATCCGGAGAGGATCCGAGGACAGTCAGACCCAGTCTGTAATAGACCTGAAGATAATTAGGCTTGATCCAAAATGTGTTCACCATTGACAAATAGCAATCGAGCAAATAGAGAGAGGACACCAAGACTGGCAGCAGTATGATAAGCCACTAATTAATGATCATCAAAAAAAAAAAAAAAGAGTAGCATTACTTGCTGGTGCACTTCTTATGTCACACACTCTCCAAAAACACATTTTCTCCATTGATGGTTATGAAACATCACTTGATCACAGCTGAGTCCACTTGGTTCCACATTTGGTATTTGTCGTATTGATATATAGATCTGAAACCCGCAGAAGTAGAATGGGACACTCTCTGGACCCCATTAACCTTAACATAATTTGGATCCAGTGAGTCGGGTGTTGGTTGCCAGTTGGTTACTCTGATCCAGGTCTTTATACCACAGATCATGGTCCAGTGTGGCTTTGTCTTAAAACTTGGAAATTTCAGTCACAGATCCGTTCATGAAATCTTTTTTTTAGGAAGCATGTTGAAAATATGAACTCACTGGATGGTAGTAAAAATCTTAGCAACCTTCAAGCTGGAAAAAAAAATGACATCATGCAGCTGTAGAGTAACAAAAAAAACATGTGTAGCAGCGCTCTTTTCTTTTTTCCAAATTACCACTACTGAGTTAGTCCATGTAAAATCAACAAATGTGACACTGAATAAATGTTGCTACTCAGACTAATGGACTTGAACTTAGAGCTAGTGGCCATGACAACAACAAAAATGCAACTTTTCAACTACTAAAATAACAGAAGCAACAACAATTATTCACACACAAATTTTCTAGAACAAATGATTTGTCAGCTTAAAGAATTTCAAAATGTTATATATGTATATCACAACTCTCCTTCATACTGCTTTTCATATCATGGCTCTTAAACAGTGATTTATTCCAGGAGAGAAAAGTGTCTTCCATTAAAGTCTGTACAAACAAAAATCAAAGATGGCGCAGGACACTTTTAATTTTTACGTGGTTGTATTCTGCTGCATTTTGTCATTGTTCAGGGCTAGAAAATCAGGAACTCAGTAGATACATGAAGACCTCAAAGACGCATTAGTGTAAAGATAATGGCTGCAAAGTAATGAAGCAGCGTACAAGTAGTCGACGTGTGATAAATGACGATCCAAATCTGACGCGATGTCTCCCTCTCCTCCCCTTCCACCAGGCCGAGGGTTCTGGAGATGGATAAAGAGGAGAACAGACATCCCTCACTCTCCCGTCAGCGACGTCACAGCGGCAGCTCAGAGAACTACTGGAGGCGTGGTCAAGACTACGACAAACACCGGGAGAGTTCAGGACGCAAAGTCAAAATGAGACGTCACTGAACACTTCTCACTCACACACGTACACCTAGAAATATACCTGTTCTTTTATGTCTTTCGGTATTGTAACATTCTTTGATCAGACATAATTTTCTTGCTCCAGTTTTAGTCTGGCACGAGGAGCACAGTCATCATGTCGTCTGCATTTTGATTTGAGTCTGGATCAGTTTGAGTGTATATTTGTTTCTGGCAGACGAAGCTGGCGTCTCTGCTACACATTATAGAACCTCGAGTTACTTACTACAGTTAGGCTCTGTTGTTAAACTGTTACCTTAAATTAAATCTTTTTTTGTTTCTATGTTCATAGATACTTCAAAATGGCATGTATTTTTTGTAACCAAGATGTACAGACCTTAAGAGCTAAAAGGAAGATGTACTTATGGACTTGTACAAAAGAGAACCTGAGCTGTAATCTAACTTGTTATAATGTACAATACGTTTGTATAGTCTTTGATTGGGGGAACTTTTATGCAGAATGATATTTTTTTTTTTCTTCCTTTCCTTTTTTTTGCACCTACATTTCTGACCCATACTTTTACTGTGCCATCCCAGGTCTTTGCTGTTTGTTCACTTCAGCCTTTCTGTCGCAGTTTAAGTTGCAGCAAGTGGCAGATGTCCAATCATGCTTACCCGTGTTATGATTTGATTCAGCCACGTGGCTCCTCTTGGTGAAGGTCACAATATGGTGTATCAACAAAACTGATGCTTTATGGAGTGATGAAATACTCAGGCCTTGTTTTACACTCTTGTTTCAGCCTAAAGTTGCTTAACCTTTTATAGTGACAGACGCCATGTTATTGCTGTTCTCTATTAAATCTGATTTTTTCCTCATTCAACTTGGGTGCTGTTTGGGTCAGTCAGAACTTAATTTGAGAAAAACCAAACCTATTATGTCTTGTTTAACTTGGGTCTAAACACTTGGTTACGAAGAAACTCAATTTCCAGATGTATTTGTCCTTGTGGTTTGCTGTGTAAACACAGATAAATTTGTTTCCTGCTCCCTGTCAGCTGAATTTGGCAGAGGTACTATTTAGCTGACTGCTAGGTTAGTCTGCAGTTACACATGAACAAAAATAACCTTGGTTCAGAGGAAAAAAGACTTTCTAAAAGTAGAATGAGTGGTGACCATGGTTTTCTGAAGCTCTGCCACAGTTGTGAATTTGAAAGTGTTACCAAAAGTTAAAAGTAATATTCTGCAAGAGGGAAATACTAGAGCTCTTCTGACAGTGAAAGGGACACTGACTTTGTGGCCAGTGGTGGCACATGAGGTGGTTTAATGGGTTTCAGTGGCCACATTTTTGATTAACGCGGTGCTGGCTGATTGGAATAAAGCTGAAATTGTCTCCACAGAGTTGAATCGCCATTCATTAAAGCACGGTTACCCCTCTACCAAGCTGGCTGTTGAAGGATCAGGTATAGGGACAACACAGTGTTTCTTCTGTTGCCAGGGTCTACATTTATTCTCAGGTTACATTCTGTAACCTGTTTTAAAAGGTCAAGCAGTGCCAGGTATGTTTCTTTTTTTCATGATTACAAAATAATTTCCCTTTAAAACAAGTGACTTTTTTGTTCCAAGTTTGTCTAAAAAGTCTGTGTCCAGCTGACCACAACTCAAGAACGGATACAGTAGCAACAAATACAGTATATAATGTATATAATCCCTGGCACGTTCCAGGTTTTTCTGTCCGGTATTGGGTCCCCTGGATCTCTAAATCAATGACATATTTCACAAATGGCCTCAGCTCAGACCCACTCCACTGAGTGAAAAAGCTTGGTTTATAACCTCAACGGAGGCTCACTGAAAAAAGTCTAAATGTTTTCTTATTATCGTAGACTACTTTGAGCAGTTTACTGCCAAGCTTGCAGCACAGCAGTGACAGGTTTTTAATCCAAATGGAAATCTAGGAGTTTCTAGCTGGGGCACAGTTCTTTTATTGATGAATTCATATTAAGTGCGGTAAATTCCACCAATAAACTTTTGGGATATTTTTGATTATATAAAATCAAAAATATATATGAATTGATTTGGCTTTAGCTATAGAACTATTGTAACGCCTTGGGTCCTGACAATGAAGGAAGAAAAATTATAGAAAAATTGGCAATTTAATTGGCAGCATGTTTGGAAAGGGGCTCCTGTGGTAGCAGTTCATAGTTTATTCTTGAGCTTGGAATCAGTAGTTTAAACACACACACACACACACACACACACACACACACACACACAAAACCTCAACACAAGATCTATTAGTATCTTTTGTTGACCCTTTTTGTAGTGGGATTATTGGTAACACTTTATTTTAGGGGTCTGTACATTCCAATGTACTTCTAGTAATCTCCTAAAATGCTTCCTGGAGAGAACCATATAATTTGGTATAATTATAGGTAAAATTGAGAGTGATCAGTTGGCACATTTCCAGTTATTTTAAATGCTAAGCTAGCACAACCTTGAGGTTTTTATTCAGAAGATAGCGGGTGGGCTAGGTGTGCAACAAACAAACATACAATTCAGCACATATGAGGAATGGAGTTTCCGATAATAAATGAATGGCTATTATGTAGTCACTGGGTTTAAATGGAGAATTTCTTTATTTCTCTTTGGATTCAATAATAAACTCAACACTACAGTGTCAGAACTTTGTCTCTGTTCTGTTATTAGTACCAAACTACATGGTTATTTCCAGTAAATTTTAAAGAAATTATCGAGGGGGGAATAAAATAAAGATTGTTGTCTTAGTTCCTGGGGTAATTGCTGGGGGCGCTACTGCACTTTAGGGTTGAGTGCCAACTGCAATTAAAAAGAAGAAGAGGAAGAAGAGGAAGACCGCAGCTGTTAGCTAGCTGGTCGAGCTATATTTAGCCTATGGCGTTGAGCGACAGATAGTACACTTTTTTTTGATAAAAAGGGATCGAAACACGTATTTTAACAAACGCTAATGGTTTGGGGTCAGACTGTTGTATTTCTCCCCGCACTGAGTGGTAAGTATAATCAACAGGAGAGTGAAGAGATAGTTTTCATTGACTGCTAATGTTGCTAACTAACTACCTGACTAGCTTCAGTAACTGACGTTAGCTGCTCGAAGGAGTTGGCAGCCGTTCATCTGTTTGCTGCTGCTGCACCTCATGCTTAAGATACCTTACAATAAATTGGCCATGTCGGTTAGCTGGATGCACATCTGTCGCGTTATGTTACTAACTGTAATGTTAGTTTATCTTTGGCGTTAGATCTTCAGTCTGTATGGAAACACTGGAGAGGAGGCGTTACCATCACAAGAAAAATGATCAGCAGGTGAATGCTAAAGATATATCTGTGAAGCCGAACATGTCAGCAGTCCAGCCAGGAGGATGTCACGATTTTATATCGCAAGACAAGTTTAAAAACTCCTTTGTTTTGGGTCCCAGAGGGAAAAGTCAGAATACTCTTTTTCTGCGTTTCTAAGGTAACAACTCGCCGTTGTCCGCGTTGCCGCCACCTTTGGTCAGTTCAGTGTAGGGCTGCAACAAACGATTATTTTCATTATCGATTCATCAGTCGATTATTCTTCCGATTTAATTAAAAATTGTGAAACAACAACCGTGAAAGCATCACAGAGCCCAAGGTGATGTCTTCACAATTCTTTTTTTTTGTTCAAATAAAAGTCCAAAACCCAAAGATAAATTTGGTTAACAGTGATTTATGATGATGAAAAGCAGCAAAGTTGCTCATTTGACAAAATGAAAACAGTTTTTTACGATTTTTGCTTGAAAAATGTATGAAACCACTAACCGATCATCAAATTAGTTGCCTATTACCATTGTCGATTGACTAATCAATTAATCAACTAATCCTTTCAGCTCTGGTGCAGTATGCCACAAACACAAGAGAAAACAGTCCATTATTTATATGATTTCTTTTGTTACTGTCCCATGTAGAGAGGCTGGCTGTCCCCTCATTGACAGTAACAACCTGGTGGTGTATGATGCTGCTAATGCTATAAATTTGTCACTGCTTCACTGAAATATTTGTTATATTTTAAGCTCATATTGCACAATAAATCCCATTTTGTAACTGCTGGTCTGATAAGGCACAATTGCGCAGGTTGGAATCAACAAACAGCATATTGGTCAACAGCAGTATTGATTGACTGATCTATACGTTTATCAGTTGCTCCATCTGTTTGCATGTACAATCAGCTCAACCAGTGTTGGGTAACATCTGTCAACAAGTGGTGCCCTTTGCCTTTTCCCTGAATGTAATGTAACAAAAATTGAACCGAAAAGTGAACTCTGCTCTGATGTTCAACGTGCCTTGACGAAGAAAGTTCTTATATATATGATCCGGCCAGTGTGACTCAGGCATGTATTGGGTCTATAAATAAAACATGTCTCCATTCTTGGGACCCTGTACCTCTGGCAAGGAGAGAGGGCAGGCACTCTGTTGAAATTGCTTGGAGAGATGTTCTGTGGCTATTTCTGGGTCTCAGGTGCTGGGAGCTAAATATGATAAGCACAGCGCACATGTTCGCTTTCGTGCAAAATAAAAGAACCGGTATCACACATCCTACGCGCATACTGTATGTGTCTGCTCCAGAAATTGGAATGCTTAAAGAATCGCTTCACAGTCTTTAAATCAGACCAAATTAAAATGTTGTTTCCCATCATTAATTAACCTTACAGATGGATTTAGTTTTGAGAAACGTACTTCACTGCTGCAGTTTCATACTGCCCGTCATAACAGCCCATTTAATCACACGAGCAGCTGTAAAATTAGGGCTTTTTCCGGATAGATGTTTTGATATGGCCCTGAAAGTAGATCAAGGGTATAATTAATAACATTAACGATGGATGAATTCCATTTGGTTTAATGCTAAATGAGACACACTTGAAGAGAGTCATCATTAATGTTATTAATTACACCTGTAACTTTCCCGCCATGACATCGGAATATCTGCTGTGAAAGAGACCTCTTCACACTCAATGCTTTCAACATGAACAGTTTTCTTTTTTGGACACAGAGGCAGTCAAGAGAAACAAGCCAACATCATGGTATCCAACCCTCTATTTATAACTGGAACGCATTTCTATTCATCCTGTGAGCTTCTTGTTTTTAAAAACAATATTTATCATTGTTGTTAAAGGCTTAAAATATAACCCCAAATTCACTGTGTTTAATGCCATTGAGAGACTGCAGCAGAGTGGGAAGTTTCCCAAAACTAAAGCTGTCAACAAAGTCATGAATGATAGGAAGATTGTACTCATTATTGAGTCAAGTTCAGTTATATCACCCAATATTACAAATCTTAAATTGCCTCAAGAGGCTTAACAATTAAATAGCGTTTTTTAATCCATGAAAGAAAAATCCTCCTCAGGACTGTTTTGAAACTACACTTACAAGCTACTTAAAAGCATTCAATCTGTTTCCAGGAAAGGCCTGACGCTCCCATATTAAAAACAAAGCTGTTTGGTTTCCCAATAATTCAGTAACAAGTCATAACCATGTTTGTTTAATTAATGCAGTTTAACATCCAAGTAATTTCTGACAAACTCTGCGGTTCTTTAACTGAAAAAGATGGTGTTGTAAGGAAGATTAAAACATGTTTAGTTATCTTGACTAATCCTCTGTGGCTTCCCACTGGTGCAAATGACAACTACAGACATACAGATGGGGGGAAAAAATTAAAGGAAAAAGCTAAGTAAAATGTCCCTGTAAGGTGTTCGGCTATCAAGGGAATTCTGAAAAGCTTCAGTGGTCAATGTTATAGTTTCTGCAAGTGGACTGCTGCATAACATATCGCTCCAAAATCTGTACGTAGGTGTTCAGTTGGGTTTGGAGCTTGTGAAAGTGAAGGCCATAACAAATAATTCACATCATTTTCACACTAATCAAACCATTCAATGACACCCTAACCCTCTAGTTTGTCACCTGTCTGTACATATTAAATATGATGCTGCTAGAAAAATTGTAGTCGGTATTATTATTTTTTTTTAATTGAATTTTAATTGGAATGAAAATACCATATTATGCTAGTTCCTTCATAACAGTCATGCAGAACTGCAGTTTTCTACCATGATTTCTAGGATAAAGTATTCTGCAAGTAGAGTTCATTTCCCTCTACCCGACTGTCATGTCTTGTGTCACTTTCTGCTTCCCCCAATTTATGCATTCTCTCTTCCCAAGGCTAACCGCAAAAAAGGAAGCAATGAACTTCCAGGGTAGTCGGAGGCGAGGAGAGGATGGCATTGCTATGGTGATTGACTTCCTGCTGTCTAATGCCCGGCTGGTTCTGGGAGTCGGTGGGGCTGCCATACTAGGAATTGCTACACTGGCAGTGAAACGGGTGAGTCTGTTTGAGCTTGTTAGTACCACATTTGTGACTCATTCATATGCATTCTCCTTGTGAATACGGAAAATTCATCTGTATTTTAGAGACATTAATTACTGCAAGAATTCTGACTCGGAAGAAAAAGTTCCTGTACATTTTTCTTTATTTTAATTTGTCATCATCATTGTGTGTGCTTCTTCTTATCTATAGATATTTTTTCCTTTTTATAGGTAATCATTCAACATAATTACTTATGTTTTTTCTTACCTATGAGAGGGAGAAATACATTATTCACAGCCTCCACCCAGTTACACTCCAGTCCTGCACACTTGCAGAGCAGCCATCCCACACTAAACATCTATAGCGGCCAATATGTAAAGTCCCATGTTTAAGATTTTAGTGTCTTTGTTCATCGTTTGTGATGTGAGAACCTCAGATTTCCGCACTGAATCAAAGAAACAAAGTGTCTGTCCTGGTCATAGTATAGTAATAAGATCAAAGTGCACTATGGAGAGGTCTCTCCCGTGTGGCTCCTGACAGCACTGTCAGCTGAATAATCAGTAATTCTGCACAGCAGTAGAAGACATGGTCCTAGCTTGTGGTTTAAAAGAAGTTAAGAAAACTTTGCAAGCATTCATCACCGCAGCCGAGGACATCGGAGACAACCAGTGGACAACAGGCAAATAATCAACTGTATTTTGTCTTGTAGACATAAATGGAAATTTACTGCTCCCTATGGACTACAGAAAATCTGTCTTAAAAAGATTTTGAAAATGGTGAGCAGTAATGTAAAATATGTAATTCGTAGTCAGTGGACTAAAACATGCAAAAACTCCCCAGTCTGAAGTTCCTTGAGGCTGAGATTTATCTTTCTGCATCTTAAACCTGAATTTGTTTGGCTGCAGGTTAAGACAGTGTACTGTAGTCTATATTTGGGCAGTGCATTATCAGACATGCAGAGCATGCATGGCTGCTTGACTTTGACGACGACTGCCTGTGTTTAGTTGATAGAGCGCGCGGGCCGTGCAGCCGACGATGAAAAGGTGGAGCAGAAGATGGCTGAGAGCTGGGAGGAGTTGAGTTTGGTCTCAGCCTCCCCCACACTGCTCAAGAAGGGTATAGAGGGAGTGGTGATGAAACATGTTGCCAAGGCAGCCAGACAGCAGAAAGGTATCAACTACACCTCAGCAACCCAAAGTGTTCAGAGAAATGACCCACAAAAAATATCACAAATACATAAAATTTTTCTCTTATATTCTAATCATCATTGGATCCCTCTATTACTTGACAGCTGTTTTAACCCCTCTCTCAATCAGCTGACCTATGCCAGCAGCCTCAGATGTCCTCTCTGGAGGTGTCTAAACCTGAGTCAAAGTCCAAGAGGCTCCAGCTGTGCGTCCTCAGTTTGCAGGTACACGCCGACGTTTCAGCTCCAAGTGCTTGGAGAGACAGATTATGCATTCAGTCTTAACAGCTGCTGTAAGAGTTCTGTTCAGTGTTGGCTCATTTCATTTATGCATGGGTAACATGTTTTCTTAAGCGCAGTGCTTAGGGGATATGCATTGTTATTCACTGGTTAGGCTCCACGGAGCCCCAAGATCCCTGAACAATCAAAATATTACGTGAGCTTGTGCACTGGCTGTATCGCAGAAGTCAAACAAGCATGAAACAGCTTTGTGTTAGTGTGCAGAACATCCACATAAGCAAAAAGGTTGTGGATTGTTCTGCAGTAGCTACATGAAATACGTTGTTCAGTAACTGGTAGTACAGAGGGTAAATGCATGACTGGACATAAGAGGGTATTTGAAACTGTGCCTTCAGAGAAGGCTTAGGCAAATTTAATCTTTTATGAACAGTTGAACATCTTAATTTTCTATTCTGCATCTCTGGAACTCTGCTTTCGCAGTGAATACTGGGTAGAGTAGGACCAGTTGAAACAAAGCAGAAAATTATTTATTTTTTGGCCAAAACTTGTAACGTCAGTGCTTCTGTAAAGACAAGTAAATGTTCAGGATTGGCCCAACATCCACAGTAGAATCAGCGGTACATCTCTCTGTGGCAGAGTACATTGTTTCGGATCCTTCTTAGGTCCACTCGTTTTGGCCTTGGGTGGGGCTTTAATAGAACCGTTTAAACAGTAATTTTGGTGTCAGCAGCTGACTCCCTCCAGTCATGTAAAAACCACCAACCTCCTCCCAAACTCAGAGAAAGTACGACCACACTTGTTTTATGATCAATTACTCACCTTGTAAATTCTTCTTTGACTGCAGTATAGACGCAGCTTTGTTTCTCTGCTGTTTACCGGTCTTTCTCCTTGGGGCAACTTAACTGGCCGAACACTGTCCCGTCACTTTCTCTCAAGCCTGCGTAAAGGCACAAAATTACTCTGAATACGTTTTTACTCAAGAGACAGCTGTGTGTATTCCCAGTGGAAGTGTAAAATCTTTAAAACTGTTTGGTTCTCCTCAAGTTTAGACTTGTTCTTTTAGCAACACAGTTTTTGTGCCTCTCTGAATGAGGCACATACATGGATGTAGTACAGTACATGTCTACTATTCATGCTCTGTATCATTGGAAAACTGTATGAACTGTGTGTAGGAGCGTCTGCAGAACTACTACCACACGAGGGCAGCACTAGCTCCACATGAGGTCCAGAGGGCTCAGTCTCTGGCTCTGGACATCTGCACTGAGATCAAGGGCTTTCTGCACAACCGTCACCCCGACATGCCACTGGGAGAAATGAACCTTGGAGGTTCTCTACTGGATGACCTGCAGGTAGAAACGCATTCACATTGCATACACATTGTTTAAAAAATAAACAATGTGGCTTTGCACCTCAGTGATGTTCTTCAACAAGATGTAAGAGGAATGTCACTCGAGTTGATTTTTTTTCTGTGTGTGTGTTTAGGTGGTCAGTGCGGACCATGCGTGTCTGCTGGTGCCTCTACAGCTGGAGGATTCTCTGTGGCGTCTCATCCCGGGAGAAGAAACACTGCTCACACACCCGTTGCACTGGATGGTCCGACGAGTCAATCTGGAATATTTTCCCAGAGGACGGAGCTACTGGGACAGGTGATCATACACAGATAAGAAAGGTGCAGGCAGGCGACCTGCACTTTTAGATGCTTGTAAGTGGAGCTTAAACAAACAGTTGTTATTTCAATTAATTGTATAGTCTATGAAACATCAAAAAATACCCTCAACAAGTTGTCTTGTTTTTTTTGGCCAAAAGTCCAGAAACCCAAAAATGTTAATTTTATAATCATATATGACAAAGAAAATCAGGACATCCTCTTATTTGAGAGGCTGGTATCAAAAGATTTTTGTAATTTTTTCACTATTTTTGCTTTTGATTTCTGTCAACTGATGAATCATTTCAGCTCAAACTACATTTACACTTACATTATGGACAGTAACGGACAACGTTGAATCAAAATTGATATTTGTAAAATAAGAGGTGACAGTGATGAAACCACAAAGACTTCATTGAACTCTGCAGCTTACTGATTTAGTTTTAGATCATCATCGAGCAACAGAATTCAATGAATTCAAGCAATGTGTAAAGAGTAAAGGTTGATACTACCTATGCAAGCCTTTTACAACAGCCTTTGACATTATATTGAAGTACCCATAATAGATTTTATATTTTGAGGTTTCAGGGAATCCCGGCCATAGGTATGCAACAGGAACTTAATTGGAAAATAAAGCCATTCTCTAAAAGCAGTCTCTCCTTGTGTCTTGTAGGTACCTTGTGGGTGGTTACCTGTCCGCAGAAGCTGTTGTGAACATGTTTAGTAAAGCTGTCATGGAAACTATAAACTGGCTATCAATCAGCAGCACTATGGACTGTCTCGTCAGACCTGTACTGGGAGGACCAGAACTTAGACTGGAGATTCGGTGTGTGTGTCTGCTTGAATATTGCTCTGTTGTTTTCAGTGTTGAAAATGAGCTGCAACTGGTTTTCATGAGTTAACATGACAGCTGTTGTGGCTTTTTGCACTATATAATATTGAAGTGAATTTTAGCATTGACACCTGTTTCCTCATATAAAGTTCACATGCTCTAGGGTTGAAAAGTTATCAGTTCTAATTCAGTAATAAAAGTGGCTAGGTTTCACTGCTGACCCAATGTATTTGGAACAAACAAAACTTCTGTCCATACAACAACATTCCCACTGTGTTTAATGAAAAAACATCTAAAGCCACATTAAGTGACAGGCCTTTGAATGCCATTCATATACAGGATGCTAAAAGAAAGTCTTGCTGAAACTAAGACTGGACAGTATGATCAAAAACAATATCATGATATTAATAAGAATATTCTTCCACTACTGATATGTCAAAAAATGGCAAATGTATGCAAAAATCCCATAAAAATGTAAATTTATTTAATAATAGTATGTGTATCATCAAAAAAAAAACTCCTCACTTGTGTAGATTAGAAACTTTACATTAAAACTTTACATTGAACCCATTAATTTTGACAAAAGAAAACATCCCAATGATCATATCCTCACAATATGATTCCACTGAAATTCAATAAACAATTAAGTATCACACAGCCAAAGTTTAAAATCCATATGATGTTTTTGTCTGTTAAACTTGATGTGCTTGTCCTTTCTAATGAACTTTTCTGTTTTACTCCTTCAGGCCTGGAAATGAAAACGAAGGCGCAGAGAGCAGTGATCCACCCCTGTTCATCTCCATGTTGCCTCTGCTGAGGCAGGGGGACGTGGTCCTGACCGCCCAGCCCGAGCTGACCTCTCCCTGGGTCAATGCCTGGCACCTGTCGCTCTACCCGTGGGAAACTCAGCGTCTGGCCCAGCTCGACGCCGCTGACGACGGACACCGCAGACACGCACTTAAAATCCTGAAGGCGGTGTGCAGACTGAACCCCGCCCTGCGACCGCTCGAAGCCGCGCCGCTGGCCAATCTCATACTGCATCTCAGTGACAGTGAGAGCGACTGGTCCGAGATCAGCCTGGATGTGAGATTCCAGCAGTGTATCACGGAGCTGATTGGCTACCTCGAGCAAGGGGCGTTACACAGTTACTTCAAACCAGCTGTCAATCTGCTGAGTGGCTTGTCAGAGGACCAGGTGGACCAGATGGGCTTCATGCTCTACTGCGCAGTGTCAGAGCCTGAAATACTGCTCATATAACTCTCTGCACACACAGCACTTTACTTCTCAAGCTCTGACACACACAAATCCAAGGAGTAATCTTTTATCATCCGTGATGTTTGGTTAAAGGCAAAGATGAATTCTTCACACTGCCAACTCTCCTCGTTTAGCTTCTCCATCCTGCACCGATGAAAGGGAAAAGTTTACGGTTACAGTGACAAAATGGCAGGCACCATGGACTGATGTCTGCGCCGGAGGAGGAGGAGGAGGAGGAGAAGAAGGAGGAGGAGAAGAAGCTACGAGGAGGCTGCAGATGTGAAAATGATAATCAAACTAAACAAATCGCCCAGAGGAAAAGGAGACGTGCCAAGGACAGGAGCCGAGGAAGTGTTAACCAAATGTTTGAAATGAGGCTTTGGGATATACGTGATCATAACTCCCGACGCACACAGCTGAGTCTGCATTTAAGGTTGTGTGATCATCATTTTTCAGAGGGAGTCAGAGATGGTCAACATGGCCACATAGGGTTCAGTATAGGCATTAACAGCAGGGTGAGTACAGTTTATTGCTTCAGTTATCCTCTAGTTGATTGAGTGTGCTCTGCATCATTTTCCTAAATCTCCTTCAGTATATTCTTACTATGCAGAAAAATAATGACCTGCTGAAGCCCACCAGGTTTTGCTGCACTTATTAAACTATTCAGCGTATCTGAGTTGGGCTTATTTAACTTCAAAGCGTGTATATTTTATCATACTGACGGTTGAAGTGTGCAGTATTTTTGTCTTGTATAGTGTTCAGTCTCTTGCCAATCCTATTTGGGTAAAGTAACCCTTTAAATTATGGTTAAAGTTGCCTAATAATTTTATGCAGTTGCTTTTAAATACAGTATGAATGCGGGCATTTCTTCAGTTTTCTTTTGCTGGGTGTAAGAGAAGTGGGTTTTTTCTGTGATTGAACAGTGAAACTACAAATAAAAATTAAATTAAATTAAAAATTAGATTCTCACTCAGTTGCTCCAACTTTTTTTTTTTCTTCTTTCCCTTACGTTGTAGTGTTTAAGTCCCTGAAATTACCCGGGGAGAGCCATACAACTACAGTTACAATAGAAAATCTTTCAACTTTTTGCAACTATTAGGGAAACATTGATCATAACGGTGAAATCATGTCATGTGACTTTCATTTGTATAATAGAGCCGGCGGGTAATTTTACTACCATCAGCTGATAGTACCCATTCATTTCTGCTTTTTAGGCTAACATGTGACGCAGTGACTTAGACTTACTAAAAAAAAAATACAGACGTCCCCATGTGAACAGTGAAAGAGCTAGTGGTCGTTGTCCTCATTCCTCGTGTTCAAGCCGGCAGAGAGCGTCTGCTCTTCATGCGTCCTCCGCGGCCGAGGGGTGGCGGTCGGTGGCCGCCGGAGGCCCTGCTTTTCGCGGGCGGCTGGTTCTACCGCCAGGCGGTGCCGCAGAGCTCAGAGCACAGGTGCCTGATGGCATTTTTTTCTTTTTTTACAATTTAGAGGCACTATTGTACTTTTTACTCCACTACATTTATTTTATAACCTTAGTTACTGTTGTTAGCTTTTAGATTCAGATTAATAATACAAAATCCAAACAGATGAATTATGATATATTATTATAGTTTAAGATAAGATAAAACTTCTCTGATCCCCAGGGAGAAATTTACACACTACCCATCAGTATATAAAGTAATAATTAAAATTAACTTAAAGTAAAATTTTGAATGCATGACTTTTACTTGCGGCACAGTATTCCTACAGTGTGGTATTGCTATATGTACTTAAGTAAATCAGTACTTCTTCCACCACTGAATACTTTGCAAGTACAGGAGTTTCTCTTTATTTGGTCACTCAGAGTATGCATGCATTTTCCAGTTTATTAGCTGCAGCTAGCTAAACATAATGCAGTCTTAGGCTATACAAGGCTATAGGCTTATAGGCTTAGGCTATATAACAGTCCTACCTGTATGAAGGTTGTAATGTTTAGTTTTTGTTGAAGTTGTTTTAGAGAGTTGTTTATTCATAGTCGTTTTGGAGGATGTAGTTAGTTAGTTGGTCATGTTGAACTGTATTGCAAAATACAGAAGCCGACCGCTGCTCTAGAGGTTAAATAATTGATTAGTCAAATGAAAGAAAATGAATTTGCAACAAAAATTTCACAACTGATTGATTGTATAAGTCATTTTTTTAATTCAAAAAAGTTAAAAAATTCACTGGTATTGGCTTTTCAAATATGAATATTTGTTAGTTTCCCAGTTTTCTATAATGGTAAACAACATTTTTTTTGACAGCTATCCAGAAAAAATATGAATACCATTTTCTGACATTTTATACACTGAGCAAACAATCGATTATTCATGAAAATAATTGTCAGATGTGTTGATAAATGACAATAACTGTTGGTTGCACTCTTACAGTTCTCCTGTTATCGAAGAAGAGTCCCTGGCCTGAGGTTTCCTGTGTGTTAATTACGTGACACAGAGAAAAAAAAAACTGAAGCAATTTGATAAAACTCAACTTCACAACAAAGGAGCAACAAAAAGAAATAAAGCACTTATGGTCTTAAAGATTTTGACACAGAATCATTCCACAAGACCAGGACCATAAGACGGAGAGTTGATATTCTACTTCAGTTGTGCGAAGCTGAAAAAACTAATTTGCAATTAATCAAATTATGTAGACACATGATATGGAGTAAGCCTGGGGCTGTCGGGGCAGTTGCTCACTTTGCCCGGTTAGTAATCCAGCCTGTATCCTCCGAAATGAACCATACAGTTGAATCAACACCTCTTTAAAATAGTAAAATAAATGAACATTATAGCCTTCGTGGGGGTAAAGTTTATTGCAGGACCGTTCTGTCAGACTGCATTAGTTTAATAAGGCGTACCTAATTATCTGCCCCCCGAGTGTATTTCCAGCGGATGTTCCAAAAAAAAAAAAAACTATTTTACTTTGAAACTGACGACCGGAAGTCCTCATTAACCCAACCTGAGTTTCACGGAGCGCCGCTTCTGGGACACAAGTGAGCGGCGCCGGCGCGGCAGCAGCCCGGTGTCTGTCACATGGCTAAATAAGGGTGAAGAGGGCTCACTTTTTGCCGGTCAAATACGTGACTCCGAGGCACGAGTTTTTGTTTTTTGTTTTTAAGGCAGAGAGCTGTCTCACTGTTAACGAGAAAAAAGAGGAACACGAATCCTGGGACGAAAGTTAGCTAGCCGTGTGACTGCCGCCCGCGGGGAACTTTCGCTTCTCCGTTAGGTCTCCTCAGATGCCTGTTCCCGAAAACGCCGCTTGTTTACGCGACAGTTGTCGTCGAGAAGGGAGCCGGTAGGATGAACCCCTTGAAGTTTTAACGTGGCGCGTCTTCATTGCCCGTCGCCTCATGCCTGTGGCCAACTGCGCAACAAGTTTTTAACTGCACGGCTGTTGTCGCTGCGCCCGCTCTGAACAGCTGACTCACCGACTAAAGGCCGGGCGTAGATCAGAGCCCCCCTTTGTGCCGCCGTTAAGATCCTCCATGGGTTGACCCCCCCCCCTTCACTGCCTGAAGATGATAGGGTCACCGGACCTGCTGGCCTTCACCGGCGCCGAAGGGTTCGGGGAAGGAGAAGAGGACCAGGGGGCTCAGGGTCTACCTGAGGAGCTCTCTGTCCCCCTTTTGCCCCCGTCCCACCCCTGGACCACCGCCGCCCAGTTTCACAGAGACTTCATACTGGTGGCTGAATTCTCAGAGGAGGTCAGGGTGTTTTTTAATTTTTTGATAAAACGCTGCCGCGCTTTCTGTCTGTGGTGGAACGACTACTCAGATCCTGTACTTAACTAAAAGTACCAGTAGAACAGTGTAAAAATACTCAATTACAAGTAAAAGTACTGAAGTATTATCAGCAAAATGTACTTAAAGCATCAAAAGTAAAAGTGCTCATTTCGCAAAAAAAAAAAAAAAGGCCCCTGTGACTGATAAATCATTATATATGACAGTATTAGATTAATATAATGACTGATGCATCTATATGTAAGCAGCTGGTTGAGGTGGAGCTGGTTTTGACCTCGTTATATAAAGTGTGGTAGTTTAGTCCCTCTTTGGGCCCTGAAAATGGGTCCCAAGATAATTTTGAGGGTTTATGCAATGATTAATTGAAAAAGAGAGAAGAAAAAACGCAGTTCTGACACACACATTTGTTCTAATTTTTCAGACTTTTCTCTAACCTTTGCTGTCATTTTTGAAATATTGGATAACACGTGCTGTCAAGAGGGAAAATTTCTCTTGGGTGGAGCTGACAACTCAGACATCTGAAACATGACCAGCAGCCTAAATCTAGACACTGTTTTTTTTTTGTTTTTTTTTTGAGAGGGCTAAAAAGCCAAAAGGGTTTGAAATCACTGGTTTAATATTTAATAATCATTGTTTTTATAAGCTTATGTTTTTTAATATTAAAATTAAATCTGAAAAGTAACTATTAACTAAAGTTGTCAAAAGTATAGTATAGTATAAGTTGAGACAAAAGTATAATATTGAAATGTAGTAGAGAAGAAGTATGAAATAACGTAAAAGGGATATAATAAGATAAATATACCAAAAGGATAAGAACAGAGCAAAGAAAATTGAGAAAAATTAAAAAAAAAAAAAATCAAAAATAGATTGAAGAGATACAGAAGAGATTAAGATTAAGTAGAAATATTACACAAGAAATCCAAAGAAGAAAGCTATTCACAGTACAATACCTGAGGCCGAGTTACAAAAATGTGCATTAATACAGTAGATGTGCAAAAAGTGGCCTTTAACCAATAGTGTGGTTTCCTTATAAATGAAGAACATAATAGAAAATAATAACAACTTTAGGATTTAAGGTGTATAATGATAATATGTCGTACAATAAAGTGGTGTAGTATAGTTTCATAGTTCTGCGGTGTAACCTTGTAGGATCCAGTAATAATAATGATATGCATTGCTTCGTTATTTGGCCAAACAACATTCACATACGTGAATTAACGCTGGTTTTATTATTTAATTTTATCAAAGCACTGAAGTTCATAAAAATCCAAAGAAGCTTTTGAATTTGAAATACGTTTTATTTATTTATATCTTTTACTTTTGTTTTTAAATACACATTGAGTGGCTATGTTGTGAAAAAGATATCTTGGTGAAATGATTGTTGTAGCTGGTTTTTTTTCATGGTAATGGTGTTGCAACTGATAGTGAGTTGGACTTTATTCAGGAAGTCTCAGTGAGATTAACATCTTTTTTGCAAGAGAGACTTGAGAACAAATTACATACATACTTGTCACAAGATGTTGAGTCCATAAACGAGCATCACACACACCAACATATAAATTAGAACAATCACAAATAGTAATAAAAATACAAGTACAGTGTGAATTGAAGGCACATTGTATTGCACCTTTCCACAGTTCAGAGTTGGTATGAGGAAGTTTTAGAGCTAATTTCTCTTCTGATCTGGTGTCATGGTTATTCACGTTGAATTCGACAGAAGATGTTAAATTTGTCAGCAACTCAGATATCAAGGTGTCGTGAAAGAAAACACAGCTGTGTCGATGCCTCTGACATGTTACTGATGAAATCCAACCAGGACATAATGATGATAGAGCTGAAATTGCTGTGTAAGGAATAAACATAAGGGATTTTAACTAGAAACTGAACTAAAACTGAAAAGGACCTTACTGGTACTCTAAATATATACAATGATAGCGCCTGGTAGTATTCTGTAGTTGGTTAGTATGAATCTAGTAAATCCTGTATATTGAGTGCAAAAAATCCAAAAACACACACTGTCAGTTATGGACACTGCTTCAACAGGTTGCCACTACAGCATGGATTTTTTTTCATTGTTGATGAATCTGTTGAATATTTTATTGATTAGTCATTGAGATGTAAAATGTCAGTTGTTCCTGATTAATTTTCTGACACATCACAAATCAATTAATCGACTAATTGTTTTAGCCCTGCATTCGGCCTTTTCATATAATTCACACTGATGAGTGTGATAGCTGTCTACTTTGGTAAATGGTGTCTCGTAGTTTTGGGTGAGCGGCTACAGCACGAGCATACAGGATTACGGCTGCAACTAATGATTATTTTCATTGAGGACAAATCTGTCAATTTTTTTTCTCCCCGATAAATTGTCCATCACAATTTCCCGGAGCCTGAGGTGACTGATGAAATGTGTGTTTTATCCAGTCAACAGTGCAAAACCTCAAAGAGATTCGGTTTACAATTATAAACCAGATAACAGAAGCAAATCCTCACAGTGGAGAACCTGAAGTTTGGTGTTTTTGCTTTAAACATGGTTTAGACAATTAATTGATTATCAAAATAGTTGGCAATGGATTGTGTGTTGAATGACTAATAGTTTCAACCCTACACCCGACCTTTTACTATAGCTCAGTGTTGACAGTTGATTGACAAAAGTGTTGGCATTTATTTATTTTCGGATTTTCTTTTTATATACTAAAATAGTCATTATTGGCGGTGAATATTTATATTGTACTGCATCTCTTCAAACCTCTGCTGTGTTTTCAGGTGGGTCCAAAGCCTGTGTTGACGATACCGGATGACCCCAGAGTCATCGGTTCCTTTGACCTCAACCACTTCTCCGTCCGCATCATGTCTGTGGACTACCAGGCGTCCGGCCCCGTCCACACCCATCATGCCTCCCCCGGCCCCCGCCTCAACTTCAGCGAGGACTCCAAAGTGATCCTGGGAGATTCAGCAGAGGACGCCTTTGCGTACGTTCACCACATGACCCTGTTCGACCTGGAGGCTCGGGGCATGGTGCGGCCTTTCTGTATGGCCTATGTGTGCTCGGACCAGGCGAAGCTGATGGAGAACTTCTCCGAACTGTCGTCGTGCTTCTCTCAGGCGTCTGACAGCCTCAAGACGGGAAACAGACAGGCGTTTTCTATGGAGCTGCAGAGAAAACTGCACGAGCTCGAGTAAGATCAGGGTGTTCTACAATGCAATAACAATACATTCAGGTTAATATAAATATTAGAGCTTGACTGATACATCAGCATCCACCACCTGTTACTTGGCTGATGTTGGCTTATCAGAGATATATCCAAATTGGCAAATATGTTAGCTGCTAAGTAATAAGAAATTGCAGTACAGAAATACCAAAGAGATTTGTCAGGTAATTTAGATACAGTGTCTCAGTTACATAGTTTGTTAACCAGAGAGCACTAAAAATTCTTGCCAAACCTCAGATAACAAATATTGGCCTCGAAAATCCAAGTAGCAGAGCCCAGTATCCATTGGACTCTACTACATATTAAAGGCAGCGCAGACCAATGGTCCACCCACACAAGAGATTTCACTTATTTTGACTGATTAGCCCTCCTCAAAGGACTGTGTTTGTGTGTACAGACTAGGGCTGCAAATAACGATTGTTTTAATTATCAATGAATCTGCTGATTATTTTCTCGATTAATCTATTTTGTCAATAAAATGTAGGAAAATAGCAAAAAAATACCTGTTTTTGGTCCGACCAACCATCCAAACCCAGAGAATATGAGATAGATAGATAGATCTAGGCTAAATTATATAAAACAACTAAATAGACTAAAGTGTAAAATTAAAATTAATATAAATAAATAGAGAGGAAAAAAATAGAGCTTAAAGATAGACCCATAGATATACTATGTCCTGAATATACAATGTATAATGGTAGTAATAATTTTCAGTCTACTGACATGTACGACAAAGAAAAGCATAAAATTCTCACATTGGAGAAGCCTGAAGCAGGAAATGTTCGGCATTTTTTGCTAAAAAAAAAAAAAGACAGTTGTTCCATTACTCTTCTGTCAATCAATCGAGTAATCGTTGCAGCTCACGAACAGACTCACTTGTTAGCTTTTTTCACCTGTTGAGAGGGGAGAAATTAAACCTTGATTATTCTTAACGTTTTGTCACATTACACTTCCCGTTCAGTTCTGGGGAAGCTAAATTCAAGCGACCTACATCCAGCTCCTGTGGACATGCAGGTCAGGGTTTACCTTTGTTCAGCTTTAACCAGGCGGGTGCACTTGGTGGGCCAGTAGAAACAGTGCTGCACTGTGTTTGAAAATGTAGAAGTTGTTATTGTAGCTTGTTTCATTACCATATTTAGTACATTATCACACTACCAGAGTACAAACTGCAGCCTCGCTCTTGCGCACCGTGGGACGGACACGTAATGAGACTGCACTTTTAGCAGAGGTCTGACTAGACAGATTGAGTGAAAACACCTGTGTTTTGCTGGGAATATGTGAAGTGACCAGACTTCATTTGTTAATTATTAAATGTGGTAAATGTGTAATTTGTCCCGCACTAGCAGATGCGACAAAGCTAACAGGACAGTGAGAGTGATGTCGGTCAAGTTTAGTGGCTACACACCCCCACAGTTCTGAGCAGAAGCCCAATCGGCCACATCAAGGTATAGAGCAGACAGAGCGCCCAACCTGGGTGTGGTCTGAAGTAAAATGAAGCTTTGAAGCTTTCAGCCAGAGAGGGCGGTGAAACACTACTTTTCAGCCTGGTGAAAAATTACTCTTTTAGTCTGCTGACTAAATATAACTCTCTCTGCTTCAGGTACACGCGATTGGCTTTGCTTCAGGAGACAGAATGTCTGACGACGGTAAATGGGCTCACAGAAGTCGGAGAAAAAGCCGGTGACCTTGAAGCTGTAGAGCGTTCGATCTTAAATCACAGAGACCTCCTCCGCCAGGTCACATCCTACCCAAACAGGAAGCTCAAACAGCCCGACTTTCTGCCCTACGACCCAGCTGACTCCCTTACTGATCCTACTGCGCTGCTGCCTCCTGAGCCCTGTCCCTCCACCCCCCCCTCCACCTCCTGCAGGTCCGAGCACCGTCTGAAGCCGCTGCAGGAGCTTTGCAACGCCTACTTCCTCTCCTTAATGAAGGAGCAACTGGCAGACACAGAGCAGCGCCTCCGCGGTGACAAGAGTGTCCTGCGAAATGCTCGGGTCTCCCACTCGCTGTCCAGGAGGCTTACGCTCACCAACTTCCTGTTTGAGCTGTGGAGCCCAGAGGACGAAGAGGAGGAGGAGAGGGAGAGCGCTGAGGCAGAGCTACAGAGGGCGACGGGGAGCAAGAGCGGTGTCGAGGTGTTTCAGTCAGAACCAATGAGCCTGGAGTCATTCAGCTCCTGCGTGGAGGAGATCCCGATCAAACTGGAGGCAGGAGAAGCTGAGACACTGACCCCTGACCCCAGGGTTGCCACGGAGATGACAGGAAGCGTGAGCAGCAGCGACAGCATTGAGGTGCTCGGGACTGAGAAGTCATATCGGACGCAGCATGTTGCCGCTGGCTCTGACAGCAGAGGTATGTCCACTGACAGATAGTCAATTAATCGTTTATATCATTTATCAAACAAAAATACCAAACATTAGCTAGTTTCAGCTTCTCAAATGTGACAATCTGCTGCTTTTCTTAATTTTACATCATTGTATATTGAATACTTTTGAATTCTGGACTGTTGGTCAGACAAAACAAGCAATCTGAAACAAGCTCTGTGAGGCTGTGTATTTCTAGCCATGCTAGCAACGTGTCTAAAGGGATGACAATGTCAGTCTGTCGGTTGGTTCACCGCTTTGGTCGAGACTGAAGTATCTCAACAACTGGATAGATCACCATCAAATTTTGTACGGACACTCGTGGCCCCCCAGAGGATGAAGCCTGCAGCATTTGGTGATTTCCCGACTTGTACACTCGCACCACTATGATGGTGATATTTGTGGTTAGATGGGTTGCCACGAAATCTACAACAGAATCAATTCTAACGACTTTGGTGATGCACCTGCTGGTGGCGTCAGAGTTTTCACTCGCGCTGCGTTGTCGGACTGGCACGAAATCTGGTACAGATACCAACGATGTATCCTGCTGACTTTGGTGATCCTCAGAATTTTTCTCCGGCGCCACCATGTGGTTAACTTTTTAGTTCAGTAGTTTAGTTCTCTGTAGTTCATCTGACTTTTCATCTAGCGCCATCATCTGGTCAAAATTCCCAATATTTTGGTTTACGACCAAATACCCACAAAACTAGTGACACTCCCATCAGCCTCAGCTGTACTTTGTGTGTAGGGCTATTTAGCAGATGTTAGCATGCTAACATGCTAAACGAACAAAGTGAACATGGTCAACATTATACCTTATAAACATCAACACGCTAGCTTTCATTGTGAGAATGTTAGCATGCTGAAATTAGCATTTAACTCAAGTACAGCCTCATTGACCTGCTAACATGGCTGAAGTCTCTTGTTTAGCTGTTTTCTGACATTTTACAGACAAAATAGTTGATTAATTGGGGGAAAAAAAACAACAACAAATTTATTAGTGAAAATAGTCATTAGTTGCAGCCCTAAATGGCAGTATCTTCTTTCATCTATACACACAGGTAACAATCAGGGATTAACAGAAAGAGTAAAAATTAACCTTTAGAGCTTGTACTTTCAGTGTTTAAGCTTAAACTCCGAAAGCTTTTAATGTTATCTAACTACGGTGAAATGGTGACACAATTAGTCGATTAATCGTTGGCCAACTAAGAAGCCAACTACAGTTATGATAACTGATGAATTGTTTGTCATTTATCAAGCAAAAATGCATAAGACTCTGTGGTTCCAGCTTCTCAAATGTGATCATTTTGGCATTTCTTTGTTGTTTGTCATCATGAATTTTGTAAATCTTTTGGTTTTGGACTGTCGGTCGTACAAAACAACAACTGAAGACGTCTCCTTACGCTCTGGGAAATTGTGATGATCAGTTTTCCCTATTTTCAGATTCTATAGATGACATTAATTAACTAAAAAAAAATCAATATAGCTGCAGCCGATCACAGAATATGCCCTCGAACATTCCTCTCCTACAACAGGACCAGCTGACAGTTTACTCTCTTCAGCAGAAACTCCAGTTATGCCGATGGACACCTCTGTCAGGCGAGCAGCAGTAGAAGCAGGCGTCAGACGTGTGCGAGCGTACGCCACGCGAGCCAACAGCGAGGACAGCATCGAGGTCCTGAGCACCACCGACTCCATCTTTCCTGACGACCTCACCGCCATCACGGAGGAAGAAGCGGAGTACCAAGCTGTGAGCAATGGCCTTGACAATGAGGAGGGAACACTGACAGAGTGTAAATCCGACAGTGTCCCTAAGGAGGAGAAAACATTGAACGCTGCTACTTTAGAAAATGAAAAGGAAAATGAACTGCCTGTTG
Organism: Xiphias gladius; assembly: GCF_016859285.1. Classification (NCBI taxonomy): domain Eukaryota; kingdom Metazoa; phylum Chordata; class Actinopteri; order Istiophoriformes; family Xiphiidae; genus Xiphias; species Xiphias gladius. Next base: position 8,735,633 of record NC_053414.1, on the reverse strand, counting down.
AGAGAGATGACAGCTGTGTTGATAAAGAAGAGGCTTTAAAGCAAACAACTGTCAGTGGCGGCGTCATGCTCAAAGAGGAACCGGTCGTCGAGAGTTTGAAGAGGAGTCAAGGCCATGAAGAGAACTATCCTGAGAAGACATCCAAACTACTGCAAGGTAATAACTACATCTGCTATTATACTGATTTTCTAAACCCCTATTAAACACATTTTAGGTCTTTTATGTGTGAAAACAACGTATATCCACACTGACAGATCATTTCAGTGGATATCTCCACACTAACATGTGAGGCCAGTGTTTTAAAAGTTGTCCAACAAGATGTGTTTTTCAAATGTACCCGTCTTAGCTTGGATTTAGTCTTAGTTTCCGAGTGAGGTGGATAATAAAATTATTCCTCTGCATCTCAGAAAATTCTTACTCGACACCAGCTGTTGTGAAAGTTATTTTCATCATTTCCAAATCACAGGAAGAATGCGATTATATTTGCGTCCCAATTCTGATCGCACAATGGACCAATTTGAAACAGGTTTTTGCAAGCACAGATTATATTATATTTTGTGGATGTATTTTATCATCTAAAGAATAAATTAATTTGAACAAACAAAAGTGTATTTCGTGCTCAATGAATTTATTTTCACATTTGCTATTATTCACGTAAGTGCACTATAATGACCTCTCACTTTTACTCATTTACCCCGTCTCAAATGTCCCGCTCTGTTATCAAGTTTACATGCATTGTTTTCAAAAGGTCCCATTATGTGCTCAGAACTGAGGCACAGTTATAATGCCAAAAAAGGTAAGTCATCCGTAGAATAGGTTCCACAGGAAAACCCCCTCGATTAACAGTGCAATGGTGCACTTTAAATTACACTTTAAATTACACTTTAGATTACGAGGTGTCTGACAGGATTTAAATTATGGGGCAGCTACTACATGCAAGAAAAACAGTGGGTAATTTTGGACAATATAATATAAAATATGTAATATAAAATATATAGTCAAAGGGTAGAGGGGGCAGGAGAGAAATCTTACTCATAAATGTATCACTGCACCTTCCCTTGAGAAATAAATCCTATCCAAATGGGACTTCACGTTTAATAACATTTTGCATCTCAGTTAACAAATTCAGAGATATAAATAGTTGCAAGGTGACTAAGTAACTGTCGTTTTATTTGTACTGTTCTCATTCAGAGCCTTCAAACCCCTGACTGGCTTCAGTGTTTTTGATTTCTTTTATTTGAAACAAATCTCACAATGTGCTCTCTCTTAGCTGAAGCTCCTGAAGGCAAAATTCACCTTAACATGTAGCTAGACTGAGTTTGTAACTTTGACCTCAAATTGGCAAAAAAAAAAAACGTCTAAAATTTAATTCAGGTAAAATTGATTAAACGTTTTTGGGGGATCACGAGGTGTTCCCAAGCCACATGAGATACAGAATCTCTCTAGCGTGTTCGTGGGTCTGCCCTGGGGTCTGTTACCAGTTGGATGTGTACAGAAAACCTTCAAAGGAGGCCACCTGGGGGGCATCCTGATCAGACCCAAACAACTTCAAGCTGCTCCTTTCGACACGAGGGAGCAGCAGCTCTGTGGCGGTGCTTCTCATTTTTAAAAAGGGGAGCCAGGGACGTGCTCCAGTTATTGGGGTGGCACACTGCTCAGCCTCACTGGGAAAGCTTGTACCAGGGTGCCGGAAAGGAGGCTCCAACCGATTCTTGAACCTTGGATCCAGGATGAGCAATACAGATTTCGTCCTGGTCCTTTAACGATGTGTATGTCAGTGAGTTAGTCAACAGTTCAGCCAAAGAGTAACGTTCAGCTCTCAGATTGTTTCATTTTCACATTAAACTCCGCAGTGTTTCAGAAGAAAAAGCAAAGATTTGAGAAAAATCTGAAAAAATATAATTTTGTGTAGCAAACTTCTTCTTTACTTTCTTGTTAATCATCTTGTGGTCAGATTGATCTTTTTATGAATTACTGTGGAAAGTTACAGTCTCAATGTCATGTTAAAAAGATGTAACAAAACAGTTTTTACTTCACAGTTGAACAAGCAGTGGAGTTGATGCCGAAGTGGTCTGAAGTCCATCAGACGGCGTACTTGGCGCCTGACCTCCACGTGAACCTTTCCCCTCCCGTCGCGCTGGCGGAGCTCGGCCGTTGGTCTCCGCCCTGCGCTCCTCTCAGGCTGCTGAGTGTTGAAGAGGCGTCTGACTGCATCAGCGTCACCTGCTCATCGGACCCCCCTTCTCCCACCCAAAACATCCACAGCTGCACGCGTTTAGATAAGAGGAGGAGAAGGAAGGCTGGACTCAGAGCCCTCAGGTTCCTCAAACAGAACTCATTCTCCCAGCATGCTGTGTTTTGCCTCCTGAGCGGCCGGCCGCTGGTTGTCATCGGCGCTGACGAACCTTTGGTCAGGAAGCTGGTGGACGCTCTGAGTCTCTTCCTGCCTGATCCCGGTCCCGATGGAAACGCTGTGATGCCGTGCCTGTCCACAGCACTTCAGCTGACCGACCTGCTCACCTGGAGACTGATAGGAATACACAGGTACGCCATGACACACAGCCAAATGACGATTACCTGCCTATCCTCGTTTTAATTCCAAAATCCCTATTTTTATGTGTAGTTGTCCCGCCATCCTTTCTCTGTTGTTTTTATTTTCTTTGTATATTTTTTTTTGACTGGTAAGGCCCTTTTGTTAACTGTTCTTAACAGAGGTGTATCTACGGGGCTTGGACAGAATAACACAGAGACTACAATAAAATAGCCAGATAGTTAATACCAGTTGTGTGACGCTGATAATGTTGGGTATGGTGGTGTGATTTTTGCTAATTTGAGCCTTGCTGTGAAGCTGCCTTTATAATTGAGATTTGTGTAGTTGCTGCTTGAAATTCTGGCACATCTTATGCCTTGCTGGTAGCAAGCGATAACATACTGTACTGTGCGCCAAACACGGGAAAACTGCGTCGGCTAAGAGGAGCAACAATGGTCATTAATAGACCCCTCACCAAGACTCAATGTAAGATACAGCACTAAATGAAATATTTGCTTGCATTTACAGTATCAGTTCAAAAACATTCAAATCAATATCTTTCATATTAACAATTGATCAAGTGACTTTGTGATGTTACAGGTGTCACTTGTAGTGACAAATCCACAGAGAATTATCACCCGTCTCTGCAGGTCCCCTCAGCTCCTTTTTAGTTCATTGTTGTAGCTTTCCGGCCAATAAGCTCAGCGCTGATCTGCAGCAGGCCGTTGTTAGCAGCTCAGAATCTCCGGTAAACCCACTATACGCAACCTGCCCAGCACCAAACAATAAAGTTAGCAATTAGCTGGTGAGCGTAGAGCACATATCTACATTAGGGCAATTCATTCCCCACAAGTGTCAGTTTTATTCCTGGTTAATTCAACAGGGGCAGCGCGCTGGATAAACATTACTGTACATGTGCCAGAGTGGGTCAAAAGTCACCAGACAGGTGTTCCAAAGGAATTCTGCTCTCCCTGCTGCCATCTTGCCCAGTGATGCTCATAATGCTGTGTTCGCAGCGCCACAAAAACAGGGTTCTTCAGAGGCTCTTTGTGGGTGGAATGATTCTCAGAATCATTATTTGGCCAATCATTTACCCTTCTAAACCTTTCTGCATTACTATTTCAAGACCCATCAGTGCGTCTACACACTCCATCCGTCCGTCCGTCCTACTGAAAAGTTGATAAAACAGGAGCAAGTGACTTTGCTTGATCAGTTGGGTTACAGCAGTCAGTGCTCACACAATTTCAACTATAATTTAATGTCTTGTCTTTATTTTTGCAGTCTGATGACTTTGTAATCATCTTTATAACTGAATTAAATTTGAGACTGTTCCAGACTTTTTGCCATTTTGAATAAAGTAGATGTGACAAATTCAGTGTGGGTAGCTAAGACAATAGCTATGTGTTATGGTGAATTTTGCACTAAAGATCTTTAGATGTGAAAGAACACATTGTAAGATTTGTTTCATCTAAAAGAAGCCAAAAACACTGAAGCAAGTCAGGAATTTTTCAGGCTCTGAATGACAACAGTACAAAAATTTTCATACACAGCTGCCAGTTGGCCAAAAGAAAAAAAACAAATTCAACTAATGAAGCTTTAAATTTTGCTTTTAATACACAAATAGGCACAACCTTAAAATAACATCTCTTTTTCCTCTTGACCAGAACAACCTCAAGCTCTTCCTCCAGCATTATTCACTCTCTGACACGCTATAGTCGATATCTGGCCCTGCTGGACCTGGACCAGAGGACTCTGCGCTGTCCGTCGTACTCCGGCTCTCTCGTCAGCAGACTGGCTGAACCTCACACTGGCATCAGCCGAGGCATCACCTACCTGCTGCACCTGGAGAGCTGCCTGACTGAGCTGGCCAACCAGGCTCTGCTGTACACGTTTAATCCTGCTTTGCAGCATCCAAACGCTGCTGCAGGGCAGGACGGTACAGAGGGAGAGGATTTCCTGTACACACGAGGATTCTGCAGCAGTCAGGATGATTTGAGAGTGATGAATTTCCTGTCTGATCTCATCAAACAGCGCCACGCAGGACGTGGACCACCGCTTTTACGATACTCTTACAGGTCAGTGCAGCTCCACAGAAATACATATACAACATAGAGTCCAAAAGACACTGGATGAACAAAAGATTCTGATACCTTCAAACAAAATGCAGATTTCTCTCTGATTTTGACTGATGCAGAAGGTTGTACATCTTCTGCCTCTCTAGACATGTGAAGATGAAGGAATCACACTCGTAACGTTTTTATCTGCAGTGATTACGTTAGTGTGTATGCATGATTCCTGCTCCATCATGCTTTCGGTCCTGCATCTCCGGATTACTGTACATTAGTGCACTAGTGCCTCTCTGGCACCAAATAACTTTCACCTGCTGGCAGCCTGCAGCTGAAGTATTGAAGGTGTTTTTTTTTTTTTTTAAATGTAGGCTTATCACTGCATCACATGTGAACTCTTTGTAATTTTAGATAACTGAGCCACCTATGTACATTGTGAAATTTAAATGAAAAAAAACAAACCCTTTTGTAGATCTGAGTGCTGTGAAGGCAGCTTGGTACTGAGGTTTGTAGATGTTGGATTTCAGTGCTTCAGTACTTCTGGACTTTTATAAAACCTTGTTGCTTTGTCATCTACCATTGAACCAGCTTAGCTGCAGTTTAGAATGGGTTCATTTAAATTTGTTCTTTCAGGGTGTATCGTCATTTGCTCTGTTAAAACGAGCACTGGTTCAACTGAACTGAGGCTAAATCTGGATGTATGAAAATAGACATCCAATTCCAGTGCATGCCAGATGGTAAAGAACGTCTACGGTCTACTGTTTTTTGTTTGTTTTTTTTTTAAATAGGTTTTTCAGTTTAATTTTGAATAAGTACTCAGATCCTTTTACTTAAGTAAAAGCATCAGTATCACAATGTAAACATCCCCCATGACAAGTAAAAAGTCCATCAATCAAGATTACACTGAAGTTAAAGTACAGAAATATCAATAGCCAAACGCACTTAAAGGGGACCTATTATGCTTTTCATTATTTTCTCTCTCTATATTATATAGTGTTACAATTTCAGATGTTTGTATGGGTAGGTTTCCTGCTGTTCTTTCTACTTCACATCACTGACGTCTTTATACGGTCATCTGCTCCAAGCACAGCTCGTTCTACTTGAGTAGTTCTATAGGCGTTAAGTGTACAAATATTTTCCTGTTTCAGTCAGACGCTCAACTGAGGGGCTGAATAACAGACAGTTTGAGATGAAGGAGGCCTTTTTTTTTTTTTTTTAAACTGTGAATCACGCAAAGCTACTGTAGCGGAGTCCCAGAATTAAAATCTAGAGCTGGAAATTATGCTAATACAGGAGGTCCCCTTTAAAGTATTTAGAGTTAAAGAACTTGTTGCACTGTAAAAAGGCCCCAGTGACTGATATATTAAAATATTCACAAGTTTTTAATTTTTCAGACTTCTCTAATCTTTGATTTTTGTGAAATATTGGTTAGAGGGGAGATCTCTTTTAGCTGGAACTAAAAACACAGATCTGAAACATGACAAATAGCCCCAACTACACCCCCCCCTTTTTTGGGAAGGGGTCACAAGACAAAAAGGCTGGAAATCACTGGTTTAATATTTAATCACTGGTTTAACTAAACTGATGTTAAACCTTTGTTTTTCAGATTCAGAATATTAATACAAAATATAAATCTGTTAAATTCTGATGTGTTGTTATAGATGAAGCGACCCCGCAGTATATTAAGTAGATACATGTAGCTTTACTTATGTACTTTTACTTGTAACAGAGTATTTCTGCACTGTGGTATTGATACTTTTACTTCAGTAAAAAAAATCTGAGAACTGCTTCCACCGCAGTTTGTTCCAGACAACACAGGCTCATAAACTTTGCTTTTAAAAATCTAACCTGCAGCTGAGACAGAGCAACAGCCTCCTTCTGTTAAACACTGTATGTTTGTTTGTTGTTTTATTGAGGCAAATATGAGCCAATTTTAGCGTGTAAAAAATAAAGTTACTTTACTTTGAAATTATAAATTTTAAGCAATAATTCATCAATCAAGACATTATTTTCCTTTTCTGTAACTTGGTTAAAGTAGTTCATAAAGCTGTCACTTTTTTTCATTTATTTACCTTTACATAATTGCCTCATTTACGATAAAAAAAAAAAATATATATCCAAAAAGAAAGAAAGAAACAAACATAAACACTGTTCAATTAAAGCTTTTAAAAAAAAAACAACAAAAAAACAAAAAAAATCACAGTTGTATCCTGTTCAGGCCACCAGCACACTGAACAAACACTGATCAAATCATTAAAGACTAAAACAACATGTAGCAGGGCGACCACGGTGTTTCAGGACTTTCACGAGTCTGGCAGGAGCATCGATGTGCAATCAGGACAAGCTGCAACCACCAAAGAACAAAAGAAGTACAGCAATTACTTTAAAACTTTTCAGCTGTCAATCAGTTTTAGACTCATTCATTTCAGTCATTTGATTATAAAGTCCCATATTACAAATTTGGATCGTGTCAGCATCAAGCCTGTACTTGTTGAACAGATCACTTATCGGCTCGATTGAAAACAATATCATTTAAGCCTGCAACTAATGTTTATTTTCATTATCGAGTAATCTGCAGATTATTTCCTTGATTGTCTATAAAATGTCAGAAAATAGAGGAAAAGCAACAGTCCCCCACCCAAAATACTCAGTCTACTATCATGTACGACAAAGAAAAGAATTAAATTGTAAACTGGGCATTTTTGCTCTAAAAAAAATGACAAAATTATTTGATTAGCAAAATAGATGCAGATTAATCTTTTGTAAATTTACTAATTGATTAAATCAGCTAATCGTTGCAGCACTAACATCATTTAATTTTAGTCTAAGAACAATGCTAGTGTGTGAACAACTCCACAGAAGTGATGTGTATTTCCAGCTTTGTTACCTTATACATATTAGAATGATCTCAATCACTTCCACACAGAGCGGAACACAGATTTTGAATTAAAAATGCAAAGACATGTGGGATTAGCGCTACATAATCACCTAACATTATCTCTTTAGGTTTAAGAATTGTTATCGATAGCAAATTGCAGGAAAGAGGGAAACTGTTATCAGGTATAAACAATGTATGTTTAAGAAAAAATTGATTGCCAGCAGGTTTATGAGGATGGTAAATGCGTTCAACATATTTGTGAGGACTCAAAAAAGGTTTCACATGACATGTTTTTGTGACAAATACTGAGTGACAACTCCACAGGGTACCTCAAGTTACAGTCTGCTTTTAAGGAAATATGAAAGTACATTGTCCCCTGCGAATAATAAAAAGACGCTAAAAACAAAGGCTTAGAGGAATGAACAGCTGATGAGAGTTATGGCACTTACAGCTGCCACTGTGACGGGGCCTTCACTTTGGGGGAGTAAAGTTTAACAGCTGCTGGACTGCCTGCCGGAGGAAAAGACACAGAGGGATAAAATCGACACCACAGCAGGCAAGATGCATAGTGAAGAATCACCACATGTGACAGAGCAACTTACAGTAGGTGCTGATCACCACCACATCAGGAGAGGACATGGGAGAAAAGAAGAAGGAAGGAAAAAAAAAAAAAAAAAAAAGGCAATAGATCAGATCCACGGCCTCTTAACTGCCTTTTAAAATCCACTATAAAAAAGGAAAATAACTCTACAGCTGGGATTTCCTAGATCACAAGGTTGTCATGCTTTAGTTGCAGCAAGTTATAAATTTGTTATGACTCACTGGTCCCAGTTCTCCTTTGAAGAAGACAGAGTGGGTATGATGGAGCGAAGAAAGGATAATGAATTATCCCCATCTGAACAGAAACAAAGAGATACTGCGTTATGCTGCTGCGTTGTACCACAAAGCGGCTGTTTTTCGCACACACGAGTTGTTTCATCCTCATTTACAGATACACCGAAGAGTTTTTCACCACTAGTGGCGCTGTAGATGGATGGATGCTTGTATTTGCATCTCGTGCTCCATCTATGCCTGCACGAGGACGCACACGTTCATGAGCGAGGAGGTGACGTGATACAGATCTCTGCTGTTAGAAGAGGTAAAAATGGTAGTTGAGAAGAAGATGATTCTGACCATGATAACCTCAAGGTGTGTTTAAAAAAAAAAAAAAAAAAAAAAAAATGCAGGTTTTAAGGCAGCAAATGAAAGGCTCTGAATAATTTCAAGGGAAGATATGTATTTAATATGCATGTCAAGGTGTTGATGTGCTTCAAACGACCTAGGTTGTACAATATGTCCTGCCACCACGTCTCGGTAACAGTGTTAAAAACCCGATTCGATCGTCCACAGTTGACAGGACCGGACGAGGTGAATTGTACAAAGTCGAAGGGCCTCTCCTCGAGGGTATTCGTGCGTTGCACACGTCTCTACCACGAAACGTGACTGAAGTTGTTGTGTGAAAAATGATGCCACCTTCACTGACAGAGATGGGACAGATTCCTGTGTTAACAGCTTGGAGGCTCACGTCACCAAGACGGTTGTACGGTTAGAGAGCTGTTGGTTGCATGTTGCATGTTGAGGCGGTTCCTACATTTCACCACTAGATGTCGCTGAAGGTTGCAAATAACTTGTCAGCCTCTTTAATTTTTTTTCCCTTTTGCTGAATTCAAGCTGAGAAATGATGACCCCAAAACATCTTTGCATGAGATAAATATTTAATAAATAATTAAGCTACATTCCAAGTAGCTATTTTTGTTGATTTAACCCCCAGATAATGGATGTTGAGAGTTCAGTGCACTGGACTCTTTATTTAGAGTTTCCCACACACCTGTTGTGTTTTCCATCTCCTGTGTGATCTCCTGTAAGAAAGAGCTGCGGCGTTCTGCGTTGGAGGACAAACTGTCCCACAGCCACCGGAGAGCCCACACATTCTCCTGAGGGACAGAGACATTATTGGTTAAAAATGTCTGGATCCTGGTTTCAGCTTCCTGGCTCATCCAGACATTTTTCACAAGGCAGCGTAGTGAGAAAATAGTTTTTTTCGTCACTCTGATGTATTAAGTATATTAAATCACTGGAGTCTTTAAACACATCATGACAGCTTGAATTCTTGGCAGAATAATACGAGCTTGAAAGTGAAACAATATTTTGAGCTTCAGCCTTGTTTAAAAAAAAAAAAAAAACACGGTGCTGTACGTGATACATCCCTTGATACCATTCGTTTTCTTTCATTAGAATTTGAGAACTGAGGAATGAACATGAAAACTGTGAAAGTCAGTGAAATGCCTAGTCACAGAGTCAGCTGTTTGGATTTAATGTCCACAAACGGGATGTGACATCTAAAATGGATGGGAAGAGGAAAATACCTTATAAGTGTTGAGCACTGGGAGCGCTGGACTCAGAGCAGCACTGAGGATTCTTAAACCTAAAGCCCCTGTTGCCAACAGTAACAAGGCCTGATCTGGGTACACCTGTAAACACAAACAAACACTTATCAACGGTCTATTATCACTCGCTTCAATGCAGATGTGCGCATCCAGACATACTTACCTCCTGAAAGAATCGTGGGATCTGTATGTTTGACCCGTGCGGCTTGAGCAGTATCGAATTCACAACATCCTTTGCTTCCTGACGTCCAGACACGGAGGACAGAAAATACAGAGTGAAAACAACAACTACTAGAAATAAATGGAAAATTACAAAAAAATTAAATAGATGAGTTTTAAATAAACTATAAATACTTACATGTAGGAACTGTGGGTTCGGTGCTGGTAGAGCGGTGAGTGAACCACAAGGTGTGTTTACAACTGTGAGTATACGGGTCCAACACTGAGACTGGATTAGGAAAACATCAGACACACAGTCACACATTGGAAAATGCTAAACAAAGGAAAACTTTATTTATATAAACACAGCTCATACACAGTGGGGAAACTCAATGCAGTTTCAATGTAAATAAAAATGAAATAAGGCCATTCACTACCACTGTAACAACAAGCATACGAAACACTGCACACGAAATGTATTAAATGCCTGAAAGAAAATATTAAGTCATTCAAAAAAAAGAACAAAAAAGAAAAATGTTTCAAAAACGTGCAGGTCTGTGCACATCTCAAGTCTTCAAGGAGGCCATTCCAGCAGCTGGGAGCTTATAAAATAAACACAGCTTCACCAGACTCCGAATTGACCCCTAGAGGAGCAGTGACTGATGACTTGAGAAGTCTGGGTAGCTTCGGTCACGTCCTGGGCCTACTATGTATGTGCAAGGCTATTCACTGCTTCATAAACATGGAGAAAACCTTAAAAAAAAAAACATACTAGGGAAGTATTTTAAATGACCTAAAACCTAAAATAACTGCTAAAAAACAAAATAAAAATCCCAATTTAGTTTACTCAAATGTTCCTCACGGAGGATTAGATGCCAAGACGGTACATTAATCACCTCACCCAAGGCAGAAAGTCGCATTAAGTCTCAACGCTACTTAGAGTAATGACTGTTAATCACATGTCAAAGACGACACCCAAGAAAGAACGGTGTTCCCTATCTGTGTCTAACTCTTTTAAAACCCAAGTGTCCAAATATATATTTGAAATATATTAAAGTAATAAAAAGCTGATGTTCTGTCGATTTCGTGTTAAAACTGAGATTTGCATTAAGAAGGAGAATGAGATTCCTAAAAAGCAAAATGAACAGCGATGAGTGCTTTAGACTTGCATCAGTGAAGACGGCGGAGCAGCATCTCTGAACCCTGAGAGCGAACTTCACCAGCTCAGCGCGCTTCAGTGGAACAGCATCTGCAGAGAGGAGGGATTTTGACTGCTTATAAGAATTTTTTTTTGTTGTCCTTTTTTTCAAGATTTTTCTAAGCGAAAATGGTTGATGTTATAATACAGAATATCTTTGCCTGACCTTTAATTGGCCCCCATGTCGCATCAGAGCAGCAGAGCTGTGCCGGCTGACTGACCGTCAGCTTGGGTGCTGTCGCTGTTTCAAAGACGCAGAGATAAAAGAGGAAGAGGAGCGGAGTGAAGCGGGAGGCGGGGGCGTTGAGTGAGGGGAACAAACTGTGGCAAGCTGACGTGAAGTCTCCCTCCATGCACGTGAAGAAGGGGATGAGGTCTTGAACTGGCTGGAAGCTGCCAGAGACGTAAACCCGATGCAGCAAGTCAGCAACATGACATTACTAATCATGTCTAAACATATAAATCTATGCATGAGATTTTATTTTCAAAAGATATTAAGAGTTTAAATATTCTGATTTCTGAACCTATGTTTACTTACCTATTTTCTTGATACGAATAATCGTGCCCATCCCAATTTCCTAGAGCACAGGTTGATCATGTTGATTGACCAACAGTACAGAGCCCGAAAATATGCAGATTAGGGCTGCAACTAGTGATCGTTTTAATTATTGATTAATCTACTGATTGTTTTCTTGATTAACTGATTAAACATTTGGTCTATAAAATGTCAAAAAAATAGCAAGAAATTTCCAACAGAAGTTCCCAGAGCCCATTGTAATTTCCTAAAATGTCTCATTTTTGTCCAACCAACAGTTCAAAATCCCAAAGATATTCAGTTCACTATCATAATAAAAACTAAGAAACAAGAAACTATTCAGATTTGAGAAGCTGGAAATTTTTGCAATTTCTTTAATTTAAAAACCTGTTATGCTCTAATAAACTGAATATCTCTGGGTTTTGGAGTATGGGTCAAAATTCAAAAAGCTACTTGAAAACATATCCTTGGGCTATGGGAAATTATTACGTTCATTTTTCACTTTTTTCTGTCATACACCTAATCAATTAATCCAAAAAATAATGAAGATTACATCGATAATAAAAATAATTGTTAGTTACAGCAACAATTAATTATCAAAATTGTTGCTGATTAACTTTGTTGATTAACTAATTAATTAATTGTTGCAGCTCTAACGCACTTTACGAAATTTTGAATATACAAAATTTTGTCTGAACAATGCTCAGTCAATTTTAAAACAATTCCCTCTCTAAAGACCATCTTTAGTAAATAAAGGTGAAATTGAGCACACATTTAACTCTTTCCACAAAAAAACAGGAGAGCATGTGAAGTATTTGTGGTTATTTGGTTATAAACACTCACCGTTTGGAATCATCAGTCTGGACGACTCGTAGGTAGCGACACAACTCTCTGTACCTGCAGCCATGACACAGCCAAGTTTGGTTTTAAAAGCCAAGTGTGTGTGTGTTTGTGTGTGTGTGTGTGTGTGTGTGTGTGTGTGTGTATGCAGTATTAGTATATGTAAATCCATTTTGTACCTGTGCTGTCGCTGCAGAAGTTCTGTTCTCAGTAGAACTATAGAAATCTGTTCAATCAGGACGTCCTTCTTGCCTTTGTCTTTGCGGACGCCCGACACATTCTGCCCCTTCAGCACAGACACCAGCAGGACGTCATCCCAGGGACGAACACACAGGCTGCAGCGCAACAACGTGAAGTTATAATAAAACACAAGAAGGCTTTAATGTGTAACCTTAGGGATAAAAATGAAAAAACACACACACACCTACACACCTACCTGTTCCTCATGCTCTTCAGCTCAGCTGGAAAACAGAATCTCTTGTAAAAATCCTGCAGTTTGTGGGTGAACTCTGGAGTAAAATCAGCCATCACCATTTGACTCTGCACTGATGCTACAACCCTGAAAAAAAAAAAAAACGCAAACACGCAAAGGACACAGGGAAGGAGAAGGTAAATATCCCGGTGAATCACTTACAGATATAACACATGACGGCGTTGTGTTTGTGTATGAGCATGTGTTTACCTCTGCAGTAACACCACCTTAGCCTCATCTGCATTGGCCATGGGAGACTGTAGGATGAAATCTCTGCAGAGAATCATATTAATCAAAGAAAATTGATACACAGAAAATGCTTCATATATGTATGCGTGTGTGTGTGTGTGTGTGTGTGTGTGTGTGTGTGTGTGTGTACCCTGAGACGGAATAATGTCTAATAAAGTCTTCAGCAGCTCCCAGTCTCATGATGGCAGCAGCTCTGCCGTCCTGTTTATCTGCTTTGTTCAGGAACGATGACACACACTCGTACACCGGGGTGTAACTGCGAATAAAGAAAATTTAAATGTTGAAATGTCACTGCCGTCACTTTTTATGTGTTAATACGGTCAGAAGTACAGATCGAGATATACGTTGAGGCTTTGAGCCAGACTGAAAAACTATATGGCCAAGGTGTGTGTACAATCCTGTCCATGAAGAGTCGAATCAACGCCACCTGGACTTGGGTGTAGGTCTTGACGACGCTTCACCACCCATCCACGGCTGACTCCCTGTGCTTTTAAAACCCCCGTAACGAGCTCAGAAACCGGTCCATCTGAAAGACCGCACACCCAAACACAAGAAAAGCAATCTAGTGTGTGCAGCCCAGTGCGGTGAGGCATGCACAGACTTAAATGCTGGAGAAACTAAACAACCATTGAAGAAACACGTGGCTCAACACCGACACAAACGCAACACAGACTCCTCTGCAGTTTACCTACACCTGAAGGAAACCGGCACTCCTTCAAGAACAACAACCTACATATTTTGGATAAGGAGTACAGAGGGTTTCAAAGAGGAGTGAAGGAGGCTGTCTATGTTAAAGTAGAGAAACCATCCCTCAACAGAGGAGGCGCTCTACAACACCCGTTATTCCCCACTTACAATGCTGTCCTTTCATCCTCTCCTAGGAAATTTAGCAACAATAGTAACACCAGTACAGAGCAATGCTTTTACTATTGGCTCCCCACTGCATTTGCATCGTGCAAGGACACACAAGCAACCAGAAGGCACATTTCACATGCTGCCATGGTTACACGCCTTTTTCCTGATCAACAGTTGTTGGTGCTAACGGGCAAAGAAAGGTAGAACTGCACCAAAAAAAAAAAAAGTGAGGAAGAAGATTGCTAGCAAGTAAACATGAATGTAAACAATACACAATGTGTGTACAAATACATGTTTAAACAAATCTTTGTAAATATATTATGAAGAAGGAAATACAGTCAGCACATTTGTTATACCTCTAGGACAGTATTTTTTGGTGAAACACAGAATGTAAACATAACCTTTGTTAACTTAGAAGAAAACTCCATGGAGCACCTTTAAGGGAAATCCTAAAGATGGGGCATAAAATAATATTTTAGACAATAAAGTCCTTCTTACTTTGTGGCAGCAGTTTGAGGAAGAGCCTTTACTGTTTGAACATCACAATGCCCCTGTGCACCAAGTGAGGTGCAGGAAGAATCACCTTGAACTTGGAGCGGAAAAACTTGACTGGCCTGCGGGGAGCACTGTCCTCAACCCCATCCAATGAACTGGAGGCCGACCTCATTGCCCAACATCATGGCCCAGCCTCACCAACACTAAATCTCTGCAGCCAGGTTTCAAAATGTTGGAGAAAGCCTTTGCCCAAGAGCGGCGGCGGTGACAGCAGCAGATGAAGGTGCATGGTTTCAGAATGAGATGTTCGGCAATCATTAGTGGGTGTGATGTTAGTTGTCCACATACTTTTGGTCACATGGAGGCCCTCACAACTACTGAATGTGTATTTGGTAGTTATGCATCGGTAAGGATGGATCCTAACGACTGTCCTGTATTTAAAATAAACTTTCACTGATATATAAACGGTGTAAGATCATCTGAGGGTGGATAGACGTTTTGTCTTTATTATTATGGACAGCTCTGCTGTGCAACTCACTCATAGATGAGGCCTTGCTGGTTTGGTAGGTTCAGCCCATATTCCTGTAACGTTTTTCCTTTCAGAAAGGTTGAGAACTGTGTAGAGAGTTCTTGTCTGAAGCTCTGCAGCATCATCTCTGGACAAGAGGAAAACAAAAACTCAATGGCAGTGACATGGCGCGTGATTAACAGCTTAACCACAAGTGGTTCAGTCTGAGGTTTTCCCAAATGTGAATGTGACCGTGATGTCCACGTACAGTTTTTGCATGAGAGCGAGTACCTGCATGTCGGAGGTGAGCATCTATTTCAGACAGAGTGAGGTTGAAAGTCCTCAGTCCTCCCAGCAGTGCACTGTTTCTCAGGGTGTTCCAGAAGTCGCTCCTTTTGTGGCTGTTGCAGTGACACACGCCGCTGTGACACCACATTACACACTGAGTGAAAAACAGAAGCGATTTGCATTAATGGAGCTGTGAATAATTGATTTCTTGCCAAAAAATAAAAAAGCAAAACCTGAAATTTTCTTTATCTGCACCTGCTTTACACACACGCTACTGAAGCTCTCTTTGTGGGCAGTAAATTCAATTCCTGCACTCACGCTCAACCAGTAAGTTCAATTCCATCAGATACACGTTAGCTGGAGAAAAATGCTTTTTATGTTCCAAAATAACACAGAAATGTGACAGTTAAATTTAAACACAGCACAATAAAACATCATCTGCGCGCAGCTTCAAATGTTCAGATTAAGAGATATGGCCGAGACTCACAGGTTAACTCACTATTATGACAGGGTGCAGCATATGCCCATGACAGTGACACTATATATCGCAACATGTGCTAGTGTCTGTAACTCAAGGGGAAAACGTTCCACTAAAAAGGCTTATGAGTTAAGATTTCAAGTTCTGCTCCATTCATTTACTGATGAAAAAAAAAAGAACCTTAGGCAACCTTTCACAACCACTACAACTTATACAATATTTCCAAAAACAATGCACATCACGTCAGACATTCTGAGTTTTATTTCAGCAGCATGTCTTAAAGCCATGCTAACGAAAAATCTGTCATTAGGAATATCACTTAAGAGGTCGGTAGTCCATAGGCCAATACATAATTAATCTACCTGTTAGTTAAATGACTTACTGTTATAATAAAGTCATATAAAGAACTGTTATAATGAATGCTTCAAAGCGGCAGCACTGATGCTTTTATTCTAAAGCAGACGGCTCGTCTCGGGCCAGAAGTCTTGATGTAGTTGCAGTGCACCTGAAGCTTCCAGTCAACAGTCGGACAACAACATTTAGCGGTTAGCGGTTAGCAGTTAGCGGAAAGTTAAGCTGTTACCAGTCAGTGGCGCCGTTAAACGTGAGGATTTATTTACTGTGACAGGAAATCAGCAAACTTAACAGCTTCTCCGGTTCAGGCACCGATGCTAACAGGCTAACTCCCGGACTAACTGTTAACTGCTAGCTCAGTGTAAATATTAAATTAAATATGGATTCAGGAATCCATATTTAATTGCGATACTTAAGTGAAACGACTTGCCCCCAGCACTACTAATCAACAGTCCCAAGCTTGACATATTGTCATATAAATGAGTTAAGATTATCGTAACGCTACTGTAAGATTCCTGACACGCGGTCAGTCAAAAACTGGCCTCCCAGAGCCGGCCCTCTTCAGCCGTCACTCTTTTACTCCTCTCTGGTGCAGTGCACGTGCCAAGCACAGAAGCCAGGGGTTGTGGGTTTTTTTTTTTTTTTGACAAGTGAGAGGGCGTGGTTCCCCCGACTCTGTCCTTGCCCCCCCTCCATTTCAAAAAATTATCAGATCTGGACGATTCACACAAATCACCCAAACTGACAAGAAAAAAAAGCAACAGTTGCTGAAAAGCGAGTGGTTTCCCCGGCATCAACACATACCGCCGACGCCAGCTTGTCGCAGATGTAGCAGAAGCACTGATCACAAATGATCTGGTTGTTGGCCACAGGGGCATCAATCTCACAATCTGTAGCCCTGAGCGGGACAGAAGAGACGAAGGGTGAGCAGCTCTACTGGAGGGCAATATTTCACAAGTATGTGGGGTAACTGACTCACGTGAAAGGATAAATGGGACAGTCGTAGCGTGCGTGAGGTAGCACCTCGGCGCGGCGGGAGAAGGTTACGACCAGGTCTTCATCCAGGGCACTTTGAGATAACACAAAATCTGAAACACAGAGGAGGAGCAGCTGGTGAATATTGAGAACCTTCAAATCGGACCCATAGAGCAAAATGTGTAAGGCAAACACAGTTGTTACCACTCTTCTTCACATCCTCCACCTCCACAATGAGAACTGAGGGATCACTGCATGATATGTCATCTTCATCATCATCATCACTGAGGATGATGATTTCCCCATCGTCCCCAATTGTACACATCAGAAATGCCTAGCACAAAAAAAAGGGAAAGACAAGGCCATCATCAACACACATATGTAGCCAGTATAGTCAAAATATCACCAAAGTGTACTTCTGTAAGTTGTCAGTCTGGTCTTCGTCACTCACAAACCAGACCCTTATGTTTTGTTGCTCAGTGAAAGCTATGCAGGCTTGCATGTCTGATTTGGGAGGACTAGTCCAGTGCCCGTTCAAAACGTGGCTGTAAGGCAGGGGCTGGTTGCTGTGCCCATGTTATTCCAGCGTGGAGCTTTCGTGAGAGCAGGTGTCATTTGTCACTGCTGGAGTGGGCTGCTCTGCTCCACTCTGATAGTGTCTGGGTAACGGTGTAAGTGCTGCATCAGTTGAGTTCTGCCTTTCTTAGAATCCCTGGCATGTCCACGCCGTAAATTGTCCGGGTGCTGCAACGCCCTCGTAGTGTACTTCTGCCTTTTTCTTCATGTCACGTAACGTGTAGAAAATCGACGTCTGAAGTTTTGAAGCGTCGTATTAGGTCTTGCTGAGCATCTGCCTGTAATCACCATAAAGCTCCTCTTGTAAGAAGACAGTATCATCGCACCATGCGGGGATGCGTCATTACGCGCCTTTTCCAGTCGTGCAGGGTGTAGTTCCTGATGGCGCCTAGCGTTACTTACCTCTTTCTGCTCAGAGGTCTCCTCCTCTCGCACGCGTTTGTGACTTTGAAGGTCACGCTCCTGGCGCTGCGCTAGCATCTGCAGCTTCTCCTCATCTCGTGTGCGCTTGTGACATTGGCGGTCACGTTCCAGACGCTGCGCTCGCATTTCCAGCGTCTCCTTATCTCGCGAACGTCTGTGGCTTGCCCGATCCCGAGCTAGGCGTGCATCTCGTGCTTCATCTGACTCAGCGGCACGTGCGCGGCGCTTTGCCTCACGCATACGCTCCCGCTTTGCACGGCTATCTTTAGGCATGGTGAAATCAGCAAATGTGGTCTGCAAGAAAGATTAGATGTCAAAGTCAGTGGTTAAACCCTGATGCCCCGTGAACTACCGTCCACTTTCCACAACGGAAGATGAAGTGCTGGTTATAATCACATTTCAAACTGCTTACATGAGGTAAGTCAAACGTTGGGTCGTAATTTATGATCTCTCAGTGCAATATTTCATGATGTTACTGATGATGTCGTAGTTTATGTCAGATGGTCTTTCATTATCATCCCACAGTGCATATTTCGGTGATGTCAAATTTCTGTGACATAATCACGGACACAACTGTCAGTTGGATGGTTTCGTAGGGATTTTTATAGATTATTTTATGTCTGTATTTTCTATTTTCCCTACAACCGCTCATCCAAAAAAAAACTTCACAGTGGACAGTGCACCTGCTTGGGTCCTCAGCAAAACTTCACAGTTGACACTGCACTTCCTTGGGTCCTCAGCAATATACCGGCAAAGTCTGAAGTCAATCGGATGAGCAGTTGTTGGGAAAATCGAAAAACAGACAGACAGACAGAGATTCCTCATTTATGATCTCAGGGTTCAACATTCCATGATGTCAAATTCCTGCGACACATTCCATGACACAATTGTGATGTCAATTAACCCTCTGTCGGGTGGTTTCGTAGGTTTTACACAGTCTAGTGCAGTGCCCGTTTGAAATGTGCCTGTAGGTAGGGGTTGTTTGCCAGGCCCCCGTTGATCCAGCTTGCGGCTTTTTCTGAGGGGTCTCCTTTGTAACCGCTGGGGTCGACTTCTCCGCTCCGCTCAGCTCAGCTCAGATAATGTCAGGGGGGACGGCGTAGACAGTGCCGTCTCAGCTGAGTTCCGCCTTCATTAAAACCCTGGCGTGTGCGCGCTGTAAAGTGTCCGGGTTCCTGCACGGTCCTAGTAGTGTAGTTCCGCCTTTTTCCTCACGTCATGTAACATGTAGAACAGCGATGGTTCGAGCTTTCTCGAGAACCGCTCATCCAGAAAACTTCGCACGGCAATACACCCGCGAAGTTTGATGTCGATCGGATGAGCGGTTGTTAAGAAAATGGAAATCCAGACAGACAGAAAGGCAGACAGACAGACAGAGATTTCTCCATTTATACTTAGATTCGAGAGGTTCGTGTCAATAAAAACATATAGAACATGTCATCAGGATGAACCGAGTCTTTGTCACAAAACTGGCTGCGTTATTCTGTAGCCTTAACTTTCCTACCCAGCCCAAACCAAATCACATTTATTTATTGCTTGTTTTAAAGAAGCTAGCTATTAGCTTCCTCCAAGGCAGGAAACAGAAAGTTAAATGCGTCTAACAACAGTCGCCGCTTGTGTCTAAGTGTTCACGTTTTACTTTTTACTACAAGGTTTAGTATCGTTAACATATTAGAATACGTTTAAATTGTTGTTAAGTTTCGTGAGTGGCAGAATGATCCTACCTTTGTTGTCGAGTAACCAATAATAAATATGTTGTTTTTCGCGCCGGGGTTCTCAAATCTGATGGCACCCGATCTGACGAGTTTTCTTCTTCGTTATCTTTATTAGCGACTGACAAACCAGTTTATAAGTGTATTACCGCCACCCACTAAGATGGACTGGAGCTTAAGGTAAATGAATGAAAAAATACAAATTCTCAGTTTATATCGTAATATAATATAATATGATATTCCACTTTGTTACCTCTCTCAGTAATGAGAGGAACTGCACTGATGGTTGTCATTCTTGCACATATACATAGCTTTATTTCAACTTGTTGTACAGTTTGTTCTCCACTGCTGTTTACTTTTTGTATATCTGAATATAGATTCAATTCCAGTTGGATTTATGGGCAGTTTTCCCCCATTTTTATAGTTTTTATTTGTGTTTGCTCTACCCTTTTGCACCTACTGTGTGTGGCCTCCTTCTTCTTAAGCTGCTTTAATGCCTAATTTTCTCCTGAGGATCAAAAAAGGTGTTATCTAAATTTCTCCCTTTTAATGCCAACCACTATTCTGGAGTATGGACACAATCATTATTAACCCATAAAGATATATTAAAAAACAGATTGTAATTATCAGTCTGTAAATGACAGTTATAACTCCCTGAAACAAGATTTAATACTTATTTTTACTCTATCACTTCTTAAGTATTTTTGACCCTGACATATAAAATGTTCCACTGATTCCTGTATTTCACAATAATCAAATAACCTAGATGGATGCCTGCCTATTAAATATAGTTTAATATTTTTCATTTTAATTTCTATTACCTTTTCTCCTTTGTTGAGGGTTTACAGCAGCTGAGAACCAGATACTTGCTGCAGGTAAATGGTTTTTTTCAACTTTTTAAAATTAGCTTGTCAATAGCTCTTTAGTCCATTTTATTGCCTGGAGGGGGTTATTATTTAATGTCATAATTGAGTATTTAAACAAAAGGTGACCTATCTGGATTTTTCTGAGAGTTTTCATGCAGGAGGTCAGTCCTCAGTCCCCCCAGAGGGTCAGTTTAATAGCATCTTCCTGCTAAGCACCAATCTGGAAATGAAAAATCTCTCTATAAATGCCTAATTTCATTACCATTACCAACAAACAGTTTTAAAGTTCCTGCTTTCATTGTTTTAGAATACAAACATATTTCATTTTGAAGAAACTTTTTTAACCCCCCCCCCTTTTTTTGACAATTTTTTTCTTTCTCTGTTGAAGAGCAAGTGAACATGATCGAATCATTTTTAAAGTTGTATCACAAATACAGTTAACTGAGACATTACGCCATAGTTGTCTCAGCAAATTGCCCAGAAATCAATGTTTCAAAACGAAAGATAATGTAGAAGAAAACCAAGATGGTTTAACTTCTCAATAATTAAATTATTTACTTTAATTGCAATATATATGAAGTTATAATCATTTATCTTTTGTGTAAAATGAAATTGCACAGAGTTAACCGATAGAAGGTACATGAGGTACTACTTCGACACACATTCTGTTCAGTTTTACACAGCTGATTGCAAACAGACAACCAGAGGACCACGGAGAGAATTCATAGATATTTTCCAGAGTGCTGTTAAGGAGCAGTGGTGCTTGTCTTGTCCCTGTTACGAGAATTATATCTCCTCGCTGCTGCTTTCTGGTTCCTCTGCGCCTGCACCAGTCCATCGGCAGCTTCTGTTTTCAGTTCTGCAGCATCTGTTTCAGTTTGCAGTTCTGCCCGCTCACTCTCAGCATCCTGAGCAGGCATGGCTCTCAGCCACTCCTGGTAGTAACCACGAAAACCATCAATGTGGACCAGGTAGTTGTTTCTGGACTTGTACTGGGATTGACAAAGCACAGAGAAGAATGGAAGGGAAGGAAGGTTATGGGGGTGAAATAAAAAGAGGGGAATAGAGAGAAAAGGAGCAACATGAACATATATGAATCAATCCAGAATCCATTGATCTGCAACTGAAGCAAATCCATTTTCTGCTTTAAACGAATCAGCCCTAAACACTGATCAGGCATCTGTTTAGTTACCAGAAAATTGCCATTTTCAACACAATATAAGACATGTAGCAAATAATTTGCTCATGTGTCTGAAGATTCTCAGTCATCCAGGTCATGGTTATCCAAGAGGAGTTGAATCCAGGGCATCTGGACTTGGTTGGTCTACAACAAAGAGCTACATGTTTGGGACGGAATACATAAAACAAAGTCATAGAGTTTTTTTCCTTTAAATTTGCATTAATTGATTTTTTGGCCATCTGGGGGCAGAGAAATACGCTGTAAACACAACGTTCACTTTATAAAATTATTATGTCTAATGCATTAGTTTAAAGTTTTACAATTCCAGTAAGAAAAGGGGATATTCACTTAGAATCATGTTTCTGCCCATCTGGCAAGTCTACTCCTTGACTACTGTCTCTTTAGCAGCTAAATGCTCCAATATATCCACCAACTAGTTACTAACTGTGTCTGTCTGATGTTTACGTGCTGAGCAGATACTGTACAGTGGGTTTATCAGAGCCATTTCTCTGAAAACAGCTGCCTGCTGCGGCAGAAAACAGGGTTGTCGAGAGCAGAGTTTGGGGGCCTGAAAACCAAAACAATGGGCTGAAAGTTGCTAAAATCCTCTGGACAGCTGACGGGAACTGCATAGTCATGCGTTAAAAAAAATGCAACTACTCTAAATTGTGACCCCTTTCACATTATACAAAGTCATTTCCTCTGTTGTTGATATACAGATATTTATTTGTGCAGCTTTAAATATCAATTTTTTTTGAGAGGCCTTGCCACTGATTATTTCACATACTCGAAGTCTACGATGCCTGGAACCATTCTTGGCACAAGACAGAATAAATGTATCCAAACAGCTCAGTTAAAGCATGGCCCTGACACACATCTACACCTTTTGACCGTCATTGCAACAGTAAGGTTTTTGAAATGAGAAAAATGTCTGAGAGCTCTCATCAGCCTGTGCAGGTCTCTGGTACAAGAAGCTTTGGGAAACCTGTGTTTCATTCATTTGAAATCTGTTTCCTTCACTTCGACCAAAGTTATTGTGCCATGAAGATTACAAGAGAGTCTGCGAGGTCTTTGGTTGAGATCAGAATCTACACCCACTCGCACTCAGGTGTGTCCTGACTTGACAGAACACCAGGGGGAAACTCTTGTGCCGTCATGTACTAAACATACATTATGCTCACCTGGTTGTAGTTTGGAGGATACTGTGCAGCAAACTCTAGCTGTCTGATGATGACCTCGTTAGGCCAGACCCCCATGTCACTCATACTTTTAAGGATTGTTTTGAGGTAGACGTAATCCAGTCTCCCGGTTGCTCGGCCGATTAAAGCAGAGAACACCTGGACGTTAGGCCTGAGTCCCGCCTCCTGCAGAAAAACACAAAGAGCCAGGCATGTGAAGATGACAGAAAGCTATCAAATCACACAATACTGGTCTTCCCCTCATACTACTACTACTCCTGATATGAATACTGATATTACTGTAGTACTTACTATGTTATTATTCATCTACTACTCCAGCCAATACACAGCATTTTCTTTATGTTTTCATGAACATTAAACAAACATGAATCGGAAAAATCTATTCTGACTTTTAGGATGTGTGTTTCATCACCTCCATGTCCTTTAGCAGCTGCAGTCCGTCCTGCTGTCGCTCACAGCCTAAAGCAAGGCTTCCAAACGTCTGTACGTCCACGCTTACATTGCGCTGTCGCATCACACTCAACACACCCTGGAAAGAGGAGGAAACGAATCAAAAACCTGCACATACACACATTTAAAGCATTGCTTTGCCCAAACCACAAAAAGAAGCACTTTCTCCCTGAGTTCTTGTGCTGTGTATGCCATCCAGAAAGTTTTTGTTTTAATTCGCCTAGATTTGAAATACCCATCCGAGTTTTCTGCCTCCACCCCAATTCAACAGAGGTGAATAGAATTTGGCCTGTGGCGCACAAAGCACTGAGAAAAAATAAATAAATAAAAAATAATCACATTAACATCTGTTTCCAGAAACAGCCTCCGCTTTGGTCTGAATAACCCACAGACACACTATCAACATTCCTTCAGTAGAGAGTAGTTCCAACAAAAACTGTTTGGCGACGTCTGTGCATTATTCAGAGTAATCCACATACTGAGTCTACATGACGATCCCAAATGTTCAAACTGAAATAAAGAAGTATACATTATGAAATAAATTGTTATATAATAAGGACAAAATAAATACATTGATATTGTGTAATAACCCCAAAAATTTTAATTAATTTCATTAATGCTGCATCTGCTCACAATAGTGGTTTTCCAAAGTCTGTTTTTATTTCACATTGCCATTTTCCCCAGTCGTTGTTTGATTTGATAATTAAACATTTCATTGGCTGTTGCTTGAAATATACAATATGACGTATAGTTTGTTTTTATTCATATCATAATGTCTTATTTTTTATTCAGTTTCGAACTCTTTAAGCCTGCATAGTTCTGGAAAGAGATGTTGTCAAAAAGAAAACTGGCCACTAGAAGTGGTGATAAAGAGAAAAAGGTACACGGTGGTGAGAATTTTTTTTTTTTTTTGGCAATTTGGGTAAACTGATCCTTTAATGCCAAAAACATTGCTCAGTGATGTAATTGTGGTTTCACTGAGAATGGGCAAGAATGAGAGAGAGCGCGTGTACATGTCCTTCTATGGTTATGTGGGAAAATTTTGGTGGAAAACCATCGTTGTGAGGACATTTTGGCCGGTCATCTTCAACTCTTCAAAGGGCTGTTGGAGGGTTAAGACATGGTTTTATGGTTAAGGTTAAAATTAGGTTTAGGCTAAGTTTGGGGTTAGTTACATTTAGGTATGATGGTTGAGGTTAAGGTAAAGGGCTAGGGAATGTATTGTCAATGAGTGTCCTCTCGAAAATAGAAAGGCCAGCGTTGTATGTGTGCGTGCGTGCGTGCGTGCACCTTTGCCCCCTCCAGGTCACCAGCTCTGGCTGCTCTGCGAATCACAGAGTTAAAGAACGCGACATCGAGCTTCACGCGATGCTGCTTCGCGACCCTCAGCAGCATCTGCAGAGACTGGTAGCCCGGCTCCATCGTATCGGACAACAGGGTCAAAGTTCTGAGGTCTGGACTGAGTCCGTTAGCTGCCATTTTCTCCAGAAAACCCTTAGCTCCTCCGATCAGGGCGAGCCTATCAGATGATCCATCCACAGTGCCGAGGGAGACCACAGCACCCTTCCTCCCTTCAAAAAGGTCCAGCAGATTTGGGGCTGTGGAACTCACTAAGTCAACAGGCAGGGCGGTGTTTTCTTTTTGTCTTACTGGTATCAGGTGGGTTGATTCTTGCCTGTTAAAGGGCTCCTCTCCGTCTCTGTGTGCATCTGGTTGGATAAACAACTGCCTCTCCAGAAGGTCAATGTCTATTACATCCTTGCATCTGGACTCTGACTTGACACTTGACACATGTTCTGTCTCCTTCTGGCCCCCGCACTCAGGCCTAAGAAGAATGCCAGTGGCCAGGGCAGGATCACCAATCCCACAATCCCTTGCAGTTCTCAAGAGCAGGTTATAGTTCTTGGAGTCTGGAAGAATCCCCGACTTTAGCATCTGGCGCCAAACCTGAAACAGATACAGATTTAGACTACGTCCACACTGGGATGTCTGCTTCTTAAAACACTGTTTACGTGTGAAAGCAGATTCTTCCACCCTTGTTTTTCTTTTTTAAAACAGATCTTTGCCAACTCTGATATCTCAGAAAGAGAAAAACAGCTAAATCTCTTCTTCATCATCCACTTTTCGGGTGGCACATAACAACACTGTGCATGGCAGCCAACATCACTCATGGATATTTCTGTTTCTGCTGTCAGATATCAGAACACGTACAAGATAGTGATTTGATTTGAAACATGAATAGAGGTAAGTGACAACAGCTGTGCTCTGCAGTCGCCTATATTAACATTTAAAATGAGTGATCGCAGAGAACCAACTGCCAAACACACCCCCAACCATGGCTTGGCATCACGTGTGGTCACCACGTCATTGTTTTGCAAAAGCTAATGTTCTCCTTATACACACTAAAATGCCA
The DNA here is from genome assembly GCF_016859285.1 of Xiphias gladius. Lineage (NCBI taxonomy): Eukaryota > Metazoa > Chordata > Actinopteri > Istiophoriformes > Xiphiidae > Xiphias > Xiphias gladius. The sequence continues at coordinate 8,709,508 of NC_053414.1, read as the reverse complement.
CTTTCTCAGTTTTAAAGATTTATCCACTCTGGAAAGTGTTTTTAGAGAGCTCTGTTTTTGATTGAGAAAAGCAGTTATTGGATTAATCGATTAGTTGATCGACAGAAAGTTCATCGACAATTATTTTAGTAATCTGTTATTCATTTAAGTCATTTTTTTAAGTAAAAATGCAAAAAAAAAAAACTGTTCCTAGCTTATCAAATATAAACATTTGCAGGTGTTCTTAGTCTTAGCTGTTCAGACAAAACAAGCTACTTGAAAACACGCATATGGTCTCTGGGAAAGTGTGATGGCAGTTTTTTTCATTATATTTTGACAGTTCATGGACCAGATGACTGATCGAGTAATCTAGAAAATCATCTGCAGGTAAATCAATAATGCAAAAAGAAAAAATCATAAATTGCAGAACCAAAAGACTGATTTTTAAATTTAGCAAGCTTAACATGGACATGCTCTAGAAGATTTCATACACATTAGTAGGTTCCTGTCAACGTTTATCTACCTGTAAAGCCAGTCTGAAGCCTGTTTCTTTGTCCTTCAAGCAGCCCATCAGCAGGTAGTGAAACGTCTCCTGAGTTACAACATGTCCATTCTGCAGCATCTCCTACAAACACACACAAACGCATGTATAAACAGAAATCTCACACACTTCAATGGACCGATTCCTTTCCGTACACCCACGCAAATGTCGTACCCTGAGCGTGTGTATACAGGCCTGAAGGTGGTTGGTGATGGCGTGTGTCTTGAGGAGAGCGTGGTATGTGATGGTGCTGAGGGGGTAGTTTTTTCGACGGAGTTCTTGCTCCAACTTCAGCGCTTGCTGAAGACCGGCTTGTTTTGAAGGTGACTCAGCGCAGGCATTGAACAGCGCGGTGTAGGTAGCATCTATAGCATCGAGACCTCGCTTCTTCATCTGGAAAAGACGCGCACACGCACACACACACACACACACACACACACACACACACACACACACACACACACACACACATTTACACACATTATAACAAGATCTGAGGAGGCCCGTGTTTGTGTATAACCCTCAAGAAATTTTCATATGAAAAAGATGTATTTGACGATGTGAAGCAAATTATTTTTGGCTAAAAGTACAACTTGGAAATTAAAGCGAAAGCTAAAACTATGACTGGAAACTGAAATAAACACAAGAAAACACATTTGAGACAACTGAACTTAAAATGAACTGGTCAGAGTCACAACTTTAGTAGTAACTAAAATGACTAAACTTAGTTGGGAACATCTAGTAACTGAAAAATGATTGTAGCAAATTCTAAAAACAGGTCATTGTGTGCACAGCATAGCCATCACATTAATAAAATGTACCTCACACTTACAACAAATATGTAATGTAACTACATAACAAATATTTGATTATTTAAGGGACAGTGATGAGCTGCTTCAGATTTTAATAACTGATCTATTACTTAAGTCATTGACTGAAAATTATTTAATTTAGCTTGGATTTAGTTTTAACTCGGTGACTTGGTATAAAACTTGTGTAACCCGATATCTAAAAAATACCATTGAGGACTGTTGTTTTTTAGCTGATGATCAGACTGACTAAGCAGTTTTTCATCACTTTAAAGTCTGAAATGACGATGATGATGAAAATGCTTAAGCGAATATATAAACAATGATAAAAGTACATGAATGAAATCTTCCTACATCATTGTAGAGTCTGAAGGCCTTTTTGAGTTGTCCAGCTCGACCACAGCCTCCTATCAGGACAGTGTAGTTGTACTCCTCCGGCTGCAGCCTCTCTCCCTGCAGCATGTCTCTGCCGAACAAATCCAAAGCCTCCTGCAGCTGTGAGGCGGCAAAAGTATGTTTATCAACGCGAGAAGCAAGCAAGACGGACATAACAGTTCAGCCGACAACTGACCTTGTTGTCTTTGATCAGTTTCTTGCACTGTAAGAAGTACCAGTACGGTGTGTTTCTCCTCCCGGGCCTCCTGCGAGCTTTCACCGGGTCTTCCTCCACCTCTTCTTCCCCCAAGGCGTCGTCCTCTCGGTGCCGTAGATCCCGGATGTCGGGGTTGCTTTTCCTGAACGACCTCCTGGAGGAAAAGTCCGCGGAAAGGGAGCCGAAGTTCTCCCTGTCATCTCGGACCGAAGGCGCGGCCAGGGGGTCCGCGTCCCCCCGCGAAGCGGCTGACAGGGACACAGACCTGAACGTTAGTCCCCTTGGCAGCTGCCGGGGAGTCGGTGTGAGGAGCCTGGGCGACCGCTGTTGGGACAAATCTCGTACCCCCGTCGGGCCTCTGGGCGAGTTCCTAGCCGTTGACAAGAAGGGGAATTTAGCTACGGGGACCGAGATTTTCCTCCCGCTTCGCACACACGAGCTGGCGACGGACGTCAACATATTTAACCAACAGTTTTTATCGAGCTAACTACCCGGTTTATGAAAAGCATTCATTGCTCGCTAGACCGAAGCCTCTGACATGTTTCGTACCACGATGTTTCAATCCAGACGACGCAAGACCTGAATAGTAGATATCGAACGACGATTATCAAGCGCCCTGTTTTGTCGTCTTGGTCCCCGAGGAGTATTGACAAGACCGTTATTCGAATTAAAACATCGATGTCTATTAATGGGTTACATAAATTGTTGGGAAAAAACGCTTCATCTAATCTGGTAAGGATGTAGCTCTCCGATCGTCTATATCGGCGATAGATTATTATAACCAGAGCCGCTAAAGGCTTCACACTTGTTTGGGGTCTAAATTAGCGCCACCGCCCCCTGCTGGTATGAAACGGGTTTACCAGCTTTGCGTCTCTTCCTGGACTGAAGTGAGGCGAGGGCAGTGAGCCGAGACCCAACGGGGACCTTCAGAAGTCGACTCTGATTAATTTAGAAAACCGCCGAGGCTTTCAGAGTCGACGCAGACTTCACGGATTACTCACTTTAGCTCCGGTGACTGGTGGACGGAGTTGGACAGCCATCATCACCGAAGATGGTAAAAGTAATAAATTTAAAAAAAAAACACTTTAGAAATGAGTAAAGCAGGAATTCATCTGATATTATCCAGCTTGTTTCACTCTCGCGAATATTCAGACGTGACTTGACGCGTAGATTTGTACGCGACAGAATGTGCACCCCCGTCATGTCAGTTTCACTGTGTTACTCTGAAACTCGAGTCTCCGTCAATTCCTGCCAACATCAAGTGTGCGTTTGCGAGCCCTCGCGAGGTCTCCAGGCTCACACTCGAGAGCAAGCGATTAATTCATCAATCAGTCAGTCAGTCAGTCAGTCAGTCGACGGCCAGTCGATAAATATCAGAGTGCAGAAGTGGGCTGTCAACATTATTACCGCGTAGCGAGGGGAAACCATCCAACAAGATATCGACGTTTTGTTGTCCCAGCAGAGGGCTCCAGAGCTCAATTGAAGAATTTGACTTTTAATTTTAATCGCAGACATGGAAAGTTTTTTTTTTTGTTTTTGTTTTTTTACTGTAGTGATTAAAACTTCACTCACTAAATAAGAGCAGCCTGCAGTTTGGTCCGTGATAACTGAAGGTCACCAGTTCACCAGTTGACTTCATCGAGTTCTTCGTATATTTTTGAGGCTTGGAAAACATGGGAGTAAAGCTCCCAGTCTTTGTCCCAACTTTCCTGGACATCGTAAGAATTCCCAGAACTAAAGGCGGTCAAGTTACAGATCTCCTTAACATTGTTGAATCTGGTGGTATTTAATGACCCGAGCAGCCAGGGCCGACGTGGCCTTGCAAGTACTACTGTATTTCCGAAGAGCACCGTCAGGACCAAAAAGGTGGCGCTCCAGAGGTCAGAATTTGATTACATTGCTGTTTGTGACCTTTATTTCCTGACATTGCTGTTTTTACTTTTGGCACCCAACTGAATTTGGGTTCAGGAAAAGCTCTCACTTGTTTGTCACCTAGAAAATCCTCCCCAGTTCTACTAAATGTATCCTGACAAAACAGCAGACTGTTAAGTCACCGATCAAACTGGGAACCTGTCAGGTACAGCACTTCTCCTCAGATTGTCTGCATCCATTAGGATTTGAAGCTTACGTTTTGCGACGGTCGCGTGAAGATTCTTTGTATACCCCGAGAGTGTATGAAAACTTTGGAAGTATACAAAAAGTCCTTGAGAATACACAAAAATGCACCACCCTTTTCACGGCTTCTGACCCCTACTTTGGTATTTTACGGGCCAGACTGTCGTGACTGCACAAGCCGGACTGAAAACTAGAGACGTGAGATTAACCTGTTGCTGTAGTCACAGTGTTGGTATAGTGGCATCCTCTAAATGTTCTCTTGAATTCTCAGTCACAAACTTTGCATTTGTTTGCGATTACAGAGATTACAGATACGACGGTCACGGCGAATGTTTGGTCCTCACGTTGTTCACCACATATTTAATCATAAATATACTGTATACCTCAATAAAAGGCCTTTTAATGTCACGGTATTTGATGATTTTCTGTCACAGAGAGCGGGACATTACATACCATCTAAAAAAATATATATATATGATTTTTTTACAGGCCCTCGAACAAGACCAGCAAATTCCACGCGCTTGTCCTGTGTCCAATGCCATGCCTCCTCCTGGTGCACGCGCGCACACACACACACACACACACACACACACACACACACACACACAATAAATGCACCAGCTACACATTTGACTAAAAAACATATTAGTATTATTATTTCAGTAGGTGTTATCATTTATCAGACTTAGTCAAATCATATCAGTATAATTTGATCTTTTCATGTCTACAAATTTCGTGTGCATATGAATGGATTTGATCAAGCTGTAATTAAAAACCAAAAAAAACTTTATTACCTTTTTTGTTTGAATTAAACTGTTTAATTTGATTATTTAGTGAGTGATTCTGTGTTTTGACAATACATTTTCCTCAGGGATAATTCACTGCCAAAATGGTCATTTAAAGCTCTATTTTTTTAAAACAAGACTCTGAATTTGTTGTTTACGTGTTTTTGTGCGCATGCGTGTGCAGATGATTCACTGACAGATGAACCTCAGACCCGAGCTGACTTCTTAAAATGTGAGTCTCTTTATCTGCAGTAAAACCAAACACAGCGTCATCAGAGTCATGTGAATTCTTGTCAATACAGTGCTTGGTCTTTAGGATATGTGTTGAACATGCAGTTGTGTGTGGAGGCCAAGAAAGGCCGCGGTTGCAATAATTTCATTTGATCCCATTATCTTGAGATCACAAGTTTATCATCTTGGGATAACCGAGTCATTTGTTACGATAAAGGGTTGAAGGTCGCTCAGTAGCATTGGACTTTATAATCTGTATTAATTAAAGGTGTTGGACTCCCTGCCTCCAACTTTTAGTGGTTCGTTGTAAGGGGAGTATGTTGCATTTGAAGACCAAGGGAGGGCAGGATGTGGTTAGGGATGATCACTATTGGGAACTGTTGACCTTTTAATACACCCAGTAAGAATTTTAGTTTAGTTTAGTGAATGTGTTTGAACAAGTAACAAGACACACAAAAAAAAATAATAATTCATTAACGTAAAAGAAAGGATTCTGCTGGTGAGATAAACAAAAAAAAAAGAAACAAAACAATAACATCTAAATGTAAAGTTTATCGGTGAAGAAAGAACTTTCATAGTGTGATAAAGCCCTCTTGTCACATGCGCTCTAGATGCACAGTGCAGCCACCAAGTGTGTCGCGACCACTTTTGCGTGTGCATCAGATACAGTCCACCTGTGTCTTGAATCAAGAAATTAGAGCCTGTGCCCCAAAGTAACACGTAATCCAGCTAATCTGCACCTCTCAAGGAGTGTTCTGTTAACAATGTCAGCAACATGACTGAAACACACTCCTCTGTGAATTTTCAACGAATGTACAATCTTCTAATTTAAATGAGGAAGAACGTCGTCGTAAAATTATCTTGGTTGAAAATGACAAAATGTTATTTCTGGAGTTAATGTGATAATTATCCTGTTATCTGAAGGAAACAGCTGTTTGTTTTCAAGAGTTAACAAGATAATTAGACCACGAGCCCAAGATAACCACGGCCGTTCTCGTTTTCCATAGTGGATGAGTCAGTTAAAGGAACGGTTCAGCATTTTAAGAAACACACTGAGATTTAGATTGAGATGAGAAGATTGATACCACTTTGATGTCTGTACAGGAAAAATTCTGATTTTTTTGTTTTGTTTTTTTGTTTAATCTGTACAAAAACTGAAGTGACGTTATGGTTTACGGGGGTTATGTGTTGGACTGCTTCTTGGCCAGGCACAGCGACCTGCACAGTGTGTCATTTTTACACCTTGGTTTATGTACAGATTAAACAAACAGGAAGTTACAAGGTGTTTCCTGAGCTTTCAAGGTGGTGGTAGTCAAGATTTTTTTTTTTTTTAACCTTTGGACAGAGCCGGGCTAGCTGTCTCCCTCTGTTTGCAGTCTTTATGCTAAGATAAGCTCACAGTAGCTTTGTATTTACATGAGAGCGACTTCAATTTTCTCATCCATCTCTCAACACGAAAACAAATGCGTGTATTTCTCAAAATGTGAGCCTATTCCTTCAAACACACTAATCTGGTGGGAACACCGTTCCAATAGCAAGTTTTGAATCATCCCGCTTGAGACTGCAGCTGTATTCCTGGGGTAAAATACTGTCACACAATGGCATGAGGTGTGTAAATGAAAGATCCGACGGGTTTTGTACATCTGTCCACTTCTCCCTCTCCTCTCCAGATTACTGTCACCTCACCCTGGACGCGAACACAGCGTACAGAGAGCTGCGCCTGTCTGAGGGCAACAGAAAGGCAGAGCTCACGGATTTGGTCCAGACGTATCCTGAACACCCGGAAAGGTTCTCTCACCTCTTTCAGGTGCTGTGTAACGAGGGCCTGTCAGGACGCTGTTACTGGGAGGTGGAGTTTGAAGGGTCTATTGAAATAGCAGTGGCGTACAAAGATCTCGGCAGATCAGGCTATTATGACGAGTGTGCGTTTGGCTGCAACGACAAGTCCTGGAGTTTAGACTTAAACAAAAACCACAAGTGTTTCAGACACAGCGATGAGGAGGTTGCCGTGCCGGAGCCTCGGTCCTCCAGGGTCGGTGTGTACCTGGATCATAAGGCAGGCATTCTGACCTACTACTGCGTCTGTGACACGATGCTGCAGCCGATGCACAGAGTCGAGACCGCGTTCACACAGCTGCTCTACCCCGGGCTGTGGGTCGCAGGCAGCGCCCGGCTGTGTGACCCGGAGTAGCCGTTCCGGCCAATATGTGTCCAGTCTGTCTCATGTCAGCAAATGTTGGTGCACTGGTGACACTGGACAGCGGTGGGGATGAGCATCATGGCTTTCAGCAGGATGGTGAATGCCACAAAACATCAAGCCACATAGCAGGATGCAGCAAAAAACAAAGCCTTAATTTTTTTTTTTTAAATACATTTTTTAGGAATCAGAAAAGTTGTGACAATGCTGATTTGGCTGTCAGACTTAAACAAATCACAACAATAATGTATCTTATAAGAATAATTTTCACTTCACATTTCCATTTTTAGCCATGCTAGTGGCGTGCCTCCAGGAACGGCAATGTCAGTTGCTTGATCTGTTCACCACTTTGGTTCAGATTGAGATATTTGAACGACTATCGGATGGATTGCCATGAAATGTCGAGCAGACATTCATGGTCCCCAGTGGAAGAATTCAGATGACGTTGGCGATCCCCTAACTTTTCATCGAGCGCCATCATCGCGTCAAAATTTACATTGTTCCAATACTTTGGTTTATCAGCCTTGGCTTTTGTGTGTAGTGCTAATTAGGAAATGTTAGCAGTCTCTCTTCTCTGCTTGAGAAGTCTCAGATTTGTTATGGTAAACACACAACTCTACATAACTATAGTTAAAAATGATTCAGAATTTATCAGATTTTCACTCAGACATTAACAAATGAAAATGTCATTGGGTACTTTGTTTAAAAATACACATTCACACTTGTCTTTTGTTATGTTTTGAATCAAAAGAGGACATTTTACTTAATTGAAAATTTCTCAAAACTTCTAAAGCAAAATGCGAGTAAATCTGAGTAAATCACCATTGAAACCATTGCAGAATGGCTGAATTGCAGTATCCTGCAGGACTAAAAGACAGAACTAACAGTGGTATGGAAACGGAGTAACTGGTTGTAAAAACTGGTGCAAATCTGCTGTAAACGTTTTTCAGTTGATAATTGGAAAAAAAAGATAATTGAAAAAAAAAAAAAAAAATCCGCAACTGATCCCTGAGACAGTGAACTGAAACGAAACCAAGAATGTTTACATTTCATGGATACATGAGGATAGAAGTACATGACAATGAAGGAGAAAGTACCAATGTGCGTATGTGTTACACTTATTTGATACAATAGGAGACTGGGCCACAGGACAATTGTGCCATTACTGTTGTTGCCACACAGACAAGAATTAAAAAATAATTTATATGGAGTTTATTACAACATCGAAGTTACAGAACAAATACATCGTTTACTGAGAAGCCAGAATTTGGGCTCTCGTGGCACCAATTATGAAACGTCGTGGAACGAGAGACTAAAAATCCCTACCAGCTCCAGAGCATCAATCTGTAGCTGACCCTGGCTTTCTGACCTCCCTGTGGAGGTGAGCTGAAGTAAGTTTCCCTTTGAAGACCATCATTACTGAGTCATGTAAATGTAAACAAGCATCATTGTACTGTTGTAACCGTTGTTGGTGTAACAGATCACACAAGATCTCAAATAAATCAGAGCGCAGATGACAATCAGTCTCTTTCATTTGTGAATTTTTGGGTTTTTTTTCATGCTGAAAAAAAAAAAAAAAAAAAAGTCTGAGCACCTCAGCTAATGAGCACCAATCACACTGAAGCTTTCTGGTGATGTCACAGCGGTGATAAATGTGGTGGTTGGGCCACATGGCTCTGAAACAAAGTTATCCGATCCAGCAGCGTTAGTGGGATATCTCTGATGACTGAAGGAAGGTCTTCATGTTGTAGTGGATAGATGACCACACTCAGAGCTGAGCGCTCAACTGAAAACCTAACAGAGAGAAAAACTGATTAGTCTCACAATTAAATGTCAGGTGTAGAGTATGTCCGAACACACACGCACAATCACTGACCTGTCCAGCAGAGCTTTCTGCAGTGTGCGACAGGCCACCAAGGTGCCGCCCATGAACATGTGGCACATGACGACGTGGCGGCATCGCTCCATGAAGGTCTCTGTGGCTGATGGGTCAAAGGTCCCGCCGCGTGAGATTAGGCAGAGACGTTGCAGACGAGAGCAGGAGGACAGCGCCTCAAAGAATGACGTGTTTGCATTCAGGTAGGGCTGCTCTAACCTAGGAAACAGACACACCATTTTCAACTAGGTCAAAAAAACAAGCAAAGGTGTGTGTTGGAAGAGTTTAAGGCATGGCCTTTCATGACAAAAAAAAGAATTATATAATTCTTCGTTTAAAAAAAAAAAAAATATTGCATCCCACTAAAAGACAGATATATATATATGAAAACCCACCAAATAAAAGCTACCCAGATATAATGGTTGGATTCTTCATGTTATTACAAAGTTAGCCAAGCATTTAATATTCCTCAATCTACTTACCATCCCAAAGAGAAAAACATGAGAAAAACGTGGTTCAATTAATAAATTAAATATTAGAATCAATTAATAATGCATGCTTCTATTGAAAAGAGGGAAAATCTATTAACTGAAGGGATATATAGTAATAGGCATAACTGTAGGATCTAACTGATGGTCACTGTTTATTCTTGAAGTAAATGAAGGATACACAAAGGCAACTTCTAACCTGAGTTCCTGCAGCTGTGAGCACTGTTTAAGCATGTCCAGCAAGGCAGGGGTGTAATTCATGGTTTTTAATGACCCCATGTTGGCAAGGGATAAAACCTGTAGGTCTTTGCAATGCCTGGCCAGCTGGACCAGCCCTGTCCCCCTTAAGACCCCAGGAAGCCCAGCCAGAGTCAGTCGACATAAATTAGGCAAAGCCTCAAGCGCGGCTAAATGCGCATCGCCAACTCCTCGAGCCCACGCACACATACCACGGGGCTCCACACTGGCACGAGAGCAGGGCTCAAGTCGAGGCAGCGCAGACACGAAACCTGGGCCAATGAGCTCTAGGGTCTCTAAAAAGGGGCAGCCAGCTAAGAGCTGAGCAAGCCCTGAGGTGCTGTCCCCCGACAAAGACGACTCTGAATCAGGCTTGTAATTCTGGAGCCCCACACGTGGAGCTTTCTTTAGCCCCAAGAACAGCGGAGAGGGAGATTTGTTGTTTGTAGAGATGTGATGTGTGTTTAAGCCGTCTGACAGAGCACAGGCAGGTAGAGTGAGAGAGCGCAGGTGTCTGAATTTGATCAAGCTGGCACACAGGTGTGTTTCCCCACCCACTACAGGGGAGTGTTCATGATGATAGTGTGTGTGCATCAGGTTCAGGTGTTTAATGTTGGAACAGCCAACTGCCAACCGGCTCATTGTCCCAGAAACCAGGTGATCTTCCACATTCCTACACTCTGAGTAAAGAACCTGGTTGATCCCGCTGAGGTTCAGGCTGGTCAGCTGTGTAGCGTCCCGGACCCCTCCCTCCAGCAGCGACTGAAACACCTGCGGCCACAACGCCGGGCAGCGGCTGAAGCTGAGGTGCTTTGGACTGTTTCCCTCCAGAGCTCTCTTTAGTGACAAGGAGTCCAGCCAGGACCGGGGGAGCTGCAGGGCCTCCAGGTCGCCGCGTTGACCCAAGCTCTGTGCCAGCAAGGGGGCGGCAGGCCAGTGGGCAGGGTTTGGGCCAGGAATCGAGACGAGGAAAACTCTGAGACGCTTTGGAACATGAACACTGAACACTGCCAGGTAGAGGAGGAGCAAAGTCTGGTTTACCTATCGACATCGACACACAGATACACTAGTTACAGACACTATGCACAGTACTACTGTGTATATCGCAGGTATACTGTTTGGGAACGTATTACGTGTACATGCATACTAACGAGCGCACCTCTCCTGGAGCCAGCCTTGCGGTGAACTCCTCCAGCTGCTGGTAATGAGGCACACTGCTTTGACCCACCATTAACTGACAGCAAACACCAACACCCTCCCTGGTCACATCCGGGATGTCAAACTGTAGCATCAGCCTGCAGCACACAAACACGGACACACAAATTCAGCGCTGTTCATATTTTTAGCCATGCGCTTTGGTGATCCCTGTGTCCAGTGCTTTGGTTTATGACCAAATACCTGCGTGAGACTAATGGCATTCACATCCGCCTCAGCTGTACTTTGTGTTAAGTGCTACTAGATGGTGCATAAATTCTACAGCTGGTAACTTGATAGTCATGTAAAAATGGACGAAAGTATGTGTACTGTAGTGCACGGTATGAAATATCAGTAATCTGACAGATATTTACTTGCGGAGTTGGGCGCAGCATGGCACCACACCATAACTCGGTGTCAACAGTGTCTGTCTGAGCTCTGACAGGCGGCTCAGTGAACCCACCGCCTCTGAACTCAGCTGAGCGGAGTTGAAACCCGGGGTCACATCAAAAGCAAGTGATCTGAGTAGAGAGAGGGAGGAGAGGAGACGGGACAGACGGATGGAAGTGAGGCGACAGCCGGTGACGTCAAGATGCGTCACTGCTCTGCAGCGAGCAAGATGCTCCATGACTGAGCCAGAGAGCCAGTAGCAACCATTCAGGCTCAGAGACTGCACGTGATTGGCCAGCTGCTTCAATATGTGCCGGACCAAAAGATCATCAGCCTAGAGGACAAACAGGAACAGAATGTATTATATGTTTCCATCTGTTAAAAAGCGACAAGCATGTCCACTATCTTGTTAAAGAAACGGTTTTAAATATACAGAAGGTTCCACACACATGCATGAACTTAAAGATTAATAGATGAATTGTGATAGAGATCTTTACTAAAACAATCGTGAAACATGCCTCAAATCATTGCAAAGGATAACAACAAGGTTTTTTTCAATAGCTCTACCAGGTACTCCTCAGACAGGCTGACGTGGGCGAGCAGGGTCTTATCGCGGCACAGCGTCTGTAACTTGTGGCAGACGTTTGCCACGTTCAGCAGCAGGTCACACACCGGAACGTGGCGAAGGATGCACAGCAGGATCTCATCAGACAAATCTGACATACCCACTGAGGTAGACGACATTGTGTCCTCATCGAATACCGCCTGAGACGAACAGCAAACAGTGTCACGGTTAGTTGCTATTGGACCCTCTGTGTATTCAGTCAGCCTTTGGGAGGAATCACCAAGATGGCTGAAGTGCTACAAATTGTTTAATGTCCGGTGGCAATTACTAATTTCCTTATTAGGGTCCAGCTCAGAGAAAGAGGCTGTCATTAAGACAGTTAATTATAGCTCGGCGATATGACAATTTATACCGGGAGACAATAAAATGCACCAGAAATTATGGTGATATCTCTGCTTTTAAATCTGTCGATGTATTAGGTAATTGTAGGAAATAAATGCAAATCAATAAGCAGGACTACTTTATGGCAATACTGGACTTTCTTTAGATACCTTCTGTAATAATTTCAGGTTATTTTTCAAGTATTTAATCTGCTGTATTGGCCGAAAACAGACATCCTTTCCAGCCTTTTCATCCGTGAAATTCTCTCAATTTATTTTTCAGAAAATTTAATGCATCATGACAATAGTGACATTACGATTCGTAATTTTTCAAGCAAACATGTCAAAGAGTTACTGTTTTTAGCTTCTCAAATATAAGTACTTGATGCTTTTCATCGTCACATATGATAGTAAACTGAATATCTGGATTTTGGACAGTTGGTCAGACAAAACAAGACAACTGAAGACCTCAGCTTGGGCTCTGGGAAATTATAACGTGCATTTTTCACTATGTTCTGGCATTTCTTAGACAAACTATTGATCGGTAAATCTAAAAAAAAAAAATAAAAATAAAAATAAAAAATAAAAAAAATCAGCAGATTTATCAATAATGAAAAGGTCGTTAGTTGATTAGAAAGTACAGATATGAATGTTTCAAGGACGTAGCTTTTTGTATCCTGACAGAAGACACTTCGCAGAAACGCAAAAAATGTATAGACAGAATACCAGTATTACCACCAGCAGAAGTGTCTCTGTCTGTCCACTCATTTACAAGTTAACTGTATTTTTGTTTATCAGCAGGTTAATTTAGGCTTGACGTTTGAATAGATGCACAAAACACACTTCATTCTACCGCACTGCCTAGGAGTATTGACCAAACTTGGCTGAAAAAGTTAACGGAAATTTGAGTGAAGTCTGGTACGACCTAACTTAGCGGTAACATTAGCTAACACTTCAGCTGGTCCGATCTGCGTTACCGTTAAGGAAATAATGACGTGTCGTCGAGGTGTTGTCGGTCCACCAACCTGCACAATTTGTCGATCCATGTCCTCTGAAATGCCTCTCGCTGTCCCACTCATGATCAGCAAGATTTTAAATGTTCATCCAGCCAGCGCTTCATGTTTCCACGAAGCTGCCTTACAGCGAACAAACTGTTGCCACGGCGGACGCTGTTTGCTGCTGCACAATGACGGAAGATTTTACAGTGACGGACACGCTTCCTGTCGGTCCAATCGCTTTTGTTTTTGTTTTTTTGTTTTTTTGTTTTTTGTTTTGTTTTGTTTTGCTAAATAAAATGACAATTTCTCGCACAAAAGTGCAAAACATCACAAGAATGCCAGGGAATAAAACAGAAGGTAAAGAGTAATATTTAGTAAACTATAGGCTAAATTAAATATTTTTTTAGATATTTCAAAAAAGGAGATAATATATTATAACAGTAATGAGACAGACGAACTATTGTGCGCAACTTCTTGTGACCTGAATGTAATATTTATTACAACATGTATGGTTTTCTAATTGCTGCAAGATTTATGATTTTAACATATTTAGATTTAGATTATTATGAAAAACAAAAATACTTTTTGGTGTATTTAATCGGCCAAAAACCAATTCAGCTACGATAATTACAAGATTGGATGTCTATTGCATTTTGCTTTATTTTGTGAATACACAGTATGTATGTAATGTGTAGTTTCTTAGATTCTGACAGAAAAATGTACAAACCAGCATATAACACATCAACGAATAACTAAGAACTACTACTGTAGTTTTTTAGTTTTGCAACGCTGTTATACACTATTGCTATCCACATTTAACTGGCCCGCTTGCTTAAAAATGTTTATTCCACACAAATAAAAAATAATAAAATATCAGCCAATATGTGATGATGACAGAATGACCCCCGCTTTCATTTGTTCACAAAATCTGTGATGGATATTTATTCTTGGGAAAATAGAAATTGTATAGTATGTAATGAGCAGTAAGTGTTCCGAGTGACCACATAAACAGGGGGAGCCATAAAGATAAAAAAAAAAATAACAATCGTGAATTGTTCAAACCACAAAAATAATAAATGTGACGTTTTAATGAAATAGAGTTGTGATCCATTATTTTTTCAATTTTACAACCATTTGTGAAACCATGTTGTAAGTAGCCGGTCTACAACATTACTGATACAAATTAAAAATTCATAATGCTGATTAAGAATTTCCGCACATTAATTTATCTATCCACATGATGGCACTATAACGAAAACTTTCATAGTGATGTGACACTCCAGAGTCTGTGTTTAGAGTAGGACACTTCAGGTGGCTGTAAAACGTTTGCCATTTCACTCCTGTAAGAACGATCAGGCTGATTTATGTCAGTTGATCGTTTCCAGTGGTGACAACTTTTATAGACACCAAAAAAAAAAAAAAAAAAAAAAATTCAAAACATTAAAAACTTCAGAAAATACTTTTGCAGTAGAATCCTGGATTTTTAATAGTTTCATAAGTTCATTACATCACTGAAGAAATCCATTGAGGAAATTGCAGAATTCAGTAGCAGTTTACAGTAGTTTGACAATGCATGGCTGAGATTGCCTTTAAATTACATGATACAGTACATGTTAGATTCATGCTCATTAGAGGCCCTTTTTTTTTTTCAAACAGCAGATTGACTTGACACAGTAGTAAAAGTACAGGTGTTCAACATTAAGAAATGGCTCCATTCTATTCCCTTGTCCCAGCATGCACAGTACCAAGACTCTGAAACTGAAGCAGCTAAATGAATTCAGCCGTTAGTAAAACGTCACCTACTGCAACATGTGAAACAGTCTACCATGGAGGAGGAGGGAAAAAAAAAAAAAAACACTCCACCCACACACATTACTACTCCTGGAGCTTTACTTGAATGTGATTTTTCCAAGCCTATTAATATGCACCCTGTCTAACCTTTATTAAACATTAAAGTTCAGTTGGATACAATAACAAAATGAAGTTCCTTTGATTGTGTGTCAAGATAAATAAAGACCAAGTAGTCAGACTGGAATCTCAGACATGTGCGCTTTATTGGGTTGTTGTGTACACCAGGGGCTTTAAGCCCCAAGCACAAACCTGCATACACCTCCATACAAGGTAGAAGCTTTGTCTTTTGCATAATGACAAAAACAAACTGGACCAAGTATCGTTTAAGGCTGAAAGTACAAAAAAAGAAAAAAAAAGAAAAAACAAAAAACAAAAAAAACAAACAAGTTTCAGATTACATAATTTACATATTAAGCAATACTACAGGTCTGTTGGGCAGTGGGCCCACCAGAGAACAAACCTTCATAGAGGCAAATAAGGTGGTGAACAAAGACATCTGGAATGACCTACACAAACACAACAATGGACATCATGTTCCTCACATTCACACCGCCTGGGACGCTCTGTACTTCCAGCAGAGTTTCTCCCCATCAGGGGGCATGGTGCCATAGCCATAGTGATGAGGGAAATGGGAAGAGGTGTTGTGAGCTCAGCATACACCAGTGTGTTGGTGTAGGCGTGTATGCAGAGCCAGTCGTTTGGATTTGTAGCAGTGTGTGTTTTGGGGGAGGGGACTGACAGTCTGTTTAGAAGCACTTCCTGTGGACGATGCTGGGGCCGGACTCATCATACTCCTGCTTGCTGATCCACATCTGCTGGAAGGTGGACAGGGAAGCCAGGATGGAGCCTCCAATCCATACAGAGTACTTCCTCTCTGGGGGAGCAATGATCTGGGGGAGGAACATGAAAAAAAAGAAAGTGTTAAAATTACCAGAATACATTCACCTCTGTTTGTAATTGCACTTCCTGCAAGTACGTCAAGTCAACATTTATATAAAGTAGAAGGCAAAAGGCAAGCAGGTGAGATTGAATACTGCACTAACAGTGTTTGTCCACTGAGTGGCAGTAGAGGTAAAGAGCTTTCTGGAACAAATTGTATCATTGCCTCAGGGAGGAGGGAAGTGCGTGATGAGTTTTACCTTGATCTTCATGGTGGTGGGTGCCAGGGCAGTGATTTCCTTCTGCATACGGTCAGCAATGCCAGGGTACATGGTGGTACCTCCAGACAGCACAGTGTTGGCGTACAGGTCCTTACGGATGTCCACATCACACTTCATGATGCTGTTGAAGGTAGTTTCATGGATACCACAAGACTCCATACCTGTGAAAAGAGGTTGCAAGGTCAAAAAGTCAGTCACTGTGTTCTATATATTTTGATCAAGTTTATAAAACTCTGCCATTATAACTATTATGCTTCCCAACAATTTAACTCCCTTTTTCTTATTAAACTCTAATCAATGAATTGTATTTAGAATAAGTATAAGTGGCCTTAAAAACGGTGTTTCTAAAGATGTTACTTACCAAGGAAAGAGGGCTGGAAGAGGGACTCAGGGCAACGGAACCTCTCATTTCCGATTGTGATGACCTGTCCGTCAGGCAGCTCATAGCTCTTCTCCAGGGATGAAGAGGAGGCAGCAGTTCCCATTTCCTGCTCGAAGTCCAGTGCAACGTAACACAGCTTCTCCTTAATATCACGCACAATCTCACGCTCAGCTGAGAGAGGGGAAAAGACATTGTCATATTTTTTGTTCATCCCTTGCTTCAGATATCCACTTGTTTTTAAGTTAGTGTGCTACACACCTGTGGTGGTGAAGCTGTAGCCCCTCTCAGTCAGGATCTTCATGAGGTAGTCCGTGAGGTCCCTGCCAGCCAGGTCCAACCTGAGGATGGCGTGGGGCAGAGCGTAGCCCTCATAGATGGGCACTGTGTGGGTCACGCCATCACCAGAGTCCATGACAATACCAGTGGTACGACCGGAGGCGTACAGGGACAGCACAGCCTGGATGGCCACATACATGGCAGGGGTGTTGAAGGTCTCAAACATGATCTGGAGGGGAGAGGGAGACAAGAGATGAGTCACTGAATCAGTGAGTCAAAGTAACCTGAAGTAAGCTTGTGAGGGTTAGTACAGTCAGATCAAGAAAAAGCACAGCACGCTGGCCTGTTTCGTTTTGAGTATAGGCACCATACTAAAAACCAGGCAATACAATAATCTGTACTTTAGTTTGGTCATGTTGACTGTACAAGATGTAGTACGGCAACCTGCTCTACCATCCGTTGCATCATGCAGTCACCAGTGCAGTTAGATGCTTGTCATTTACTTTAGCAAGTCTAAACACAAGGCTAATTTGACAACAGCAGTGACCATGGTGCAACTAGTCATTCCTGATGCATCACAGTGCAGAGATAGAGACCTGAAGCAGCCGCAGAGATGAAAAGATCAGCTCAGGACAGAAGAAACCTGGAGATTGAAGGAGCAGGAGGAAATAGATTGAGAAGAGAAAAAAAAAAAATGCCTGAGTGGAAAGACAGTTCCCTGTTGTTGGGCCCTGCAGGTGAGCGGAGTAGGTTTTCTGACTGAGGGGGATTTGTCAGCGTGTCGTTCAATGTTACCTGGGTCATCTTTTCCCTGTTGGCCTTGGGGTTCAGGGGGGCCTCTGTGAGCAGGACTGGGTGCTCCTCAGGGGCAACCCTCAGCTCATTGTAGAAGGTGTGATGCCAGATCTTCTCCATGTCATCCCAGTTGGTGACAATACCGTGCTCAATGGGGTACTTCAGGGTCAGGATTCCCCTTTTGCTCTGTGCCTCGTCACCAACATAGCTGTCTTTCTGGCCCATACCAACCATCACACCCTGGGAAGGAAAGGAGTGTGGTTACAAATTCAAAATCAAAACTGCCATGTACAAAATTCTAGGTTATTCACGGTTTAGGATTTATATAATGTGATTGGGGGAAGCTGTATACCTGATGCCTGGGACGTCCAACAATGGAAGGGAACACAGCACGTGGAGCATCATCTCCTGCAAAGCCAGCTTTGCACATACCAGATCCGTTGTCAACAACGAGGGCGGCAATTTCGTCTTCCATTTTCTAGATAGATGGAGAGGGAGAGAGAGAGTGTTTAAAATCGATGCAGTGTGACAGTTATGCGTTACATCTGGCAAAGCATCAGCGCGGTTAAATCCATGTCATTATGGAGACTAGACGCTGGATGTCGCAGTGGCGCAGGTTCCAGAGAAACACAGGCGGTTTTCTCCCTCGGTCTCGCCATGGCCATATAAGGCAAAAGTGAGAGCAGCTTAGAGACGGCGGCGGCCCGGCCAGTGAAGCCGCCCCGTGTGTCGCCAAACCTCAAATGACACCGAGAGAGCCGGCCACTCCCTTCACCGGGCTCATCATAACCGAATTAACCCCTCCGCATGTCGCCAACGTATACTTTAAAAGGACAGCGGGTTTTAACAGTCGAAGTGAACGGACTTGCATCCCGTGCCAGTCATCAGGTGCATAATTATGTCGTGACCACCACAATTACAAGGTTATGGGGAGAAAAAACAAAAACGCTTCTGACTGAGACCCGTTAGACTGTCAAAATACTGCAGAGCTCTAATGTCTCAGCAACCAAATTTTTTTTACACTTCTACCTACAGTTTTAGTTAAGTCTCTTAAAATTCAATCCGTCTAATCTGCTATAATCTTCCTCGGCTGTGAAATCGGAGTCTCCGGACCCGGCGACCGTGCCAAGGCAGCTGCTTACATGTAAGCTCGCGAGGGTCGGGCTTTTTCGACGCAGTTCGACTCGTGCAACCGACGAAGCGTTGACAGCACGGGGCAGCCGGGTCATTTCGACACTAGCCGTTAAATGTAAAACGACGGCCTGCCAGCCCCATATCTAGTTACTCTTAAGCCTCAGTGGCAGCTGCCTCTCAAGTGGCAACGGTCGGATGCCTGAGCGGAAAAAGAAGAAGATAGACCATAAAAAAAAAAAAAAATGACGGAGTGAATTTAAGTTCCAACGGCTACTTCAACTTGGGGGGAGTCGCACAGAAAACCCCACATCGTAACTTAACCAGCGGGCTAAATTCAGCTTGCTCACTTAACATATAAACATACAAGAAATGTATATAAAATATCACCCCTCCTTCCCAAAAAAACCCCAACTTTGAGCCTCATTCCAGCAGTTGTCTTACCTGTGTGAGGGAGGGTAATCGCCTTAGGAGAGGACTATGGTCTGAGCGCTAGACTCCGGTAGGATTTAGTGTCTGAACTTGACTGCAACGAAAGCCAGTAGGTTTGCAGGATTTTATCGGAGCTCGTGCTGCAGCCCCTCTCCATAAAAGGAGAACTTTCCGCACGGCGCCCTCTGATTGGTCCTGCCGCATCCACTGGGTGTGGCCCATGCAGATAACGGTTTCTGCGCTTCTGACAAGACGGGGAGGACAGGCGACATGAACACTAACCCATATACTATCAAATATAATCAATGTGGCCGTGTTCAGGGCTGCATAAAACTTCATCACACCTCTTTTTCATCACTATTTATGACCGCAACGGCGAGGATATACAAGTGTGACACGCATATGGGCAACAAATCGCAGAACTTTTGCAGTAAAACACACAACATGGTCCTTGAGTAAGCAGCAGACTTAAAATACATGCTTTTATTTTTTGGGTATTGCTACATTGAGCTAATTTTGATTTAATTCGTCTTAGTTTTAATCCCTGACATCATTCAAACAGGGAAGGGGCCTACATAGTATCACGATTACACAAACTCTTAACCACATTTGATTAAATTAACCCATGCCATTGTCCTTCTGTTCCATCTTTGTGCGTAGGAGAAATATCTACGTCCAGAGCATTGACAAACGGATCTATAATTCATCCAGTTTAACTGAAGGACAAAAGGGGAATCCAGAACTAGATTGCACTGAGGACTGCTAATGCATTTGTTGCAAAGGCACAATTTTCTCATTCATCACAGATGCTAGTGTATAGTGGTGCCAGAACATGGGGTTGTCACAATCTCAGGGTCACTGACAGCACTGTTAACACCCCAAATGACACGTCTGGCTTTGGCATACCAGTGTGTTTCACACACACAAAACGCGCGCGCACACACGCACACACACGCACACACACACACACACACACACCCTTGCAGAGTAAAGTGACAGTGATACATGTGTTCAAGCTGAGGTATGTTTACAAGCAAACACTCGGGAGGGGGTAAATCTCTTATCACTCCTCACTTGTCTGATCATGTTTTAAGTAGGTGGAGGGCGCATATTAACCTTGCTTGCCCTCAGTGAGATGTAACAGGCAAGTGTGTAATTTCCAGAACATGTATTGTGTCACATGAAACTCGAGGGCCTGTTATGAAATTGTTTTTCACAACTGTCATCACTAGGATATGCGTGTACACACCTGTACATGCACACACCCAGATGTTTCACAACTTAACTCATTGTGCTTCTCCAACCTGAAATATTTGTTGAGATGTTACCTTCATTTTCATGAACACACACTTGGAAATCTTCGTGCAAAGCTCATCTTACAAATGGACCAGAGACTAAGTGGGTGGGTCGGGGTGCTGTTTTAACTCAATAAGGGCACCGGACAAAGACTCATAAACGTACACTAGGAATTCTCACTGGCTCTATGTGTTCCTAATAAGGATATATGGGAGCCGGCTCACCAAAAGAGACAGGAAGTAGGTTCCATAGAGCTTCACTTCTGCAGATGCACGCAGGAAGTGACCACACAGACCTGCAAACACACACACACACACACACACACACATATATGGCCATATGCCATCAGGTACAGAGCAGCTAAGGACAACATGAAATGAGCTGATCAGGGAATTGGCTTGTCAGACTGGCATTACCCTGCTTTAGATGGACACTAAACACACACACACACACACACACACACACACACACCAAGTTTAGACCCAGGGAAGGACAACCATCCCTTTAAGAGTTCCTTTGGATGACGTCCATATAAGGAGATATTCGTGCAAGTCACATGGGGGGAAGAATGCACTGCTCAGGTCATGTGACCAGTCTGAGGAAATGAATGAATCTCCCTTTTTAAGGCGTGTGTGTGTTTGTGTGTGTGTGTACGTGCGCGTGCATGAATGTTGCTTTTCACCTTGATTTCTGTGTTCGTCACCCATATTCACAGATTTATTTTTTAGATTTATTTCTTCTTTCTGAAAACTTTTAACACCCCCCCGGCAATAATTTCTCATTGTCTCCTCTTGACACTCTTGCCATTTCTCAAGTAATTTTCAAAACTCGGCAGCATGCATGACTCAAGCATGAATTACAACACACACGCACACACATGTACGCACTCCCTCCCTGCATTGCTCACTCGCACAGTCAGAGAAACTCACAGGCCTGGCTCTCGGCTCTGACTAAGACCGTATATGGAAGAAGCAGGCAGGTAGCTTCTGTCAACTTTTCACTCATCCCTCTCCCTATCTCTAGCTCTCTCTCACTCTCTCTCTCTTTTAAACACATTCACTAGCTTCCTTTATATGCCACATTTCCTCTCTCCCCCGAATCAATCACTCCCGGATTCAGTTTCCCAGGATAGGGACAATTATAGGAGTGCAACACGAGGTCAGTGTACATATCTGCCTGTTTCACTCTCTACCAGTCTTTCTCAGTCATTTATGGCATCACATTCCAGCGGAGCTTCATACACAACATCGAGAGGAGGTGTGGCTCGTGTATGTGTATGTGTGTGTACGTGCGCGTGCATGAATGTTGCTTTTCACCTTGATTTCTGTGTTCGTCACCCATATTCACAGATTTATTTTTTAGATTTATTTCTTCTTTTTGAAAACTTTTAACACCCCCCCCTGGCAATAATTTCTCATTGTCTCCTCTGGACCCTCTTGCCATTTCTCAAGTCATTTTCAAAACTCGGCAGCATGCATGACTCAAGCATGAATTACAACACACACGCACACACATGTACGCACTCCCTCCCTGCATTGCTCACTCGCACAGTCAGAGAAACTCACAGGCCTGGCTCTCGGCTCTGACTAAGACCGTATATGGAAGAAGCAGGCAGGTAGCTTCTGTCAACTTTTCACTCATCCCTCTCCCTATCTCTAGCTCTCTCTCACTCTCTCTCTCTTTTAAACACATTCACTAGCTTCCTTTATATGCCACATTTCCTCTCTCCCCCGAATCAATCACTCCCGGATTCAGTTTCCCAGGATAGGGACAATTATAGGAGTGCAACACGAGGTCAGTGTACATATCTGCCTGTTTCACTCTCTACCAGTCTTTCTCAGTCATTTATGGCATCACATTCCAGCGGAGCTTCATACACAACATCGAGAGGAGGTGTGGCTCGTGTATGTGTGTGTGTGTGCTCAATTGAGAAAGAGAGAGGAACAACCTATGTGAAATACTGTTAGAAATGTAATATTACAAGATACTCAAGATAAAACTCACACGCGAACACATCAAAACATTTCTCAGGTCCTTGCACTGTGTGTTTCACAATAGAGTTAAAATTACTACTTTTCTATGGTCTAGGTCCAAATAAATTATTGACTTGTCTAAAACCTGTCTGTGACCCTTTCCAGAGTCATAACTAAACACGGAAAAGGAGAACTTATTTCTTAGAACCGTCAATAAAGTCTTATTTAGATTTTGGCACCGGGCTCATTTCTAAGGCAGGCCCAAAGGATTAGAAAGACTAATCATGCAGGACACAACTTGCTTGCACCGTGTTGTACTGTGTAAATTCCTAAACGAATCTGAGATTAATTAAATTAGATACAAGCAACAACCTGGGGCTTCTGGGGCTCCTGGGAGTCTGGTAAGAAGATATCTGCTAGAGGATATTTTGGAAGGATAGAGAGACATTAATCCCACAGGCAATTACCTTGCACAATTCTGAGACAATCAAATTTTTATCTTGCTTTTTTGGTCACTTGATATGACATGGTGAACTTGTTAGGAAAGAGTTGTTTATTTACACACCTAGGAGATATGGAACAACATTAGCATTCATTTGGATACATGTTTCTGGCTGCCGATATATTTACGAATGAGGGAAATTTCTGGCTCTTTAGCTGCTAAATGCGCCACTATGTTCACCAGCTAGTCGCTAATTTGTTTGTTGGCTGTGTGCTGCTGGGCAGGTAGGGTCCAGTGGCTTTGTAGAGCTTTTTTGCTGAAAACAGCTGCCTGCTGCAGCCAAAAAAACAACTCTACAGGAGTGGTGAGAGTGAGCCAGAACAATAAAGTTGGGGGCTGAAAAACCAAAACAATGAGCTGGAAGTCAGGTGATAATTATGAGGGCTCCATCATTACAAGTGACCCCTTTGACATTACACACAGTCGCATTGTTATTATAAAAATATTGATTATAGGATCGTTAAGGTGTTTCCTTCAATTTTGCACATTGCACACTGTCCGTGTTGTTTTGTGCTGTGTGTATGTTTTAATGAACTGCTTCTATTCTATTGTATTCTATTCTTGCCCAAACTTTGACTACCTTTGAATCCAGGTTAAAGATATTTACATTACTTGTTATGTTGCTGCATTTGATTGAATCTTACAGGAATTCTTTGACATATTGGGAAATCTACAAATCTTTTAACGGCTTATGCAAAATGTTTTAATGTATCATGTCCAGCACTTTAACCTTTATGTATACAAATAAACTCTCCTTGCTAAGAGATTACCTCTGAGACTGGAAAGCTCAGTATGTTGAAATGCACAAGGACTTACATTTGTTTAACTGCAAAAAGCAAAAAATAGAGTAAATGTAATCATCTCCTGAGTAAGACTCACATTTATTCAAGAATTATATAGGATTCTGAGCCATGGACTTTTAGACAACCTCTTTGTTTTTAAGTCTTTACCGTTTATCCTACATCCTATTAGTATGAGCATCAGAAACAGATTCAAATGGGAAAATGTAGCAACAATTTAACAAAAAACACATATGCTTTTACACATTTACACTTATTGTTTCACAATTTTTATTAACAAAAAGCCATAGAATGCAAAAAATGAGCTGAAAATACCAGTGTCGGAACAGATTTGATTCTTCTTTACGTGTGTCAAGCAGTCCAGCTCTTCCCCAGGTCTACCAGCTCCATGCCTTCACAGTAGGACCGTGGCCTTGAAACCCTCACCTGGTTTCACACGGGAACAACACACGATCACATAAAAAAAAACAAAAAACAGAAACATCTCTTTCAAACACACACATACACGCACACAGGCACACATAATCAAACACTCACTGTGGGTGTCCTGTGGGAAGCCAGTTGCTGCAGAAGCGGGAATGGAGTCCACTGAATGGGTTCCACAGGCCAGCTACAGACTGAGAGGTCACTGGCCTTACCCGAGTCCAACACACCATCCCCCATACTCATTTCACTTCCCCTCCAACCATACTGAGAGCTACAAGTAATACAGAGAGCCAAAGGACTAGTTAGACACACAATGCCCGTGTAACCCTATGTCTGAATGAGTGTAAATGCTTATAGACATATATTTACATTTTGAAGTAATAGTTTAAGATAAAGATTAGGAGAGGACAAAGCATGCAGTTTTACTCCTTAATTATTGGGTTTTACTGTGTGATTCACTGTATTTTACAAGAAGTTTAGGAGAATGATTAGTGGTCAATATTTTTACAATATTCCACTGGCAATACCTATCAATCAATTGACTTATAATGTCACTATTGCATTAATTTAGTTTTTGGAATGTGTTAAACTTTTATTTTTGTTTTACCCATTTACTTGTTTGATTTGCATTGATTTGAATAAAGTTCTCAATCCTATAGTTAAAACTGCTCTAATCAATATTTCATAGCAACAGTGGATGAAATGAATGTGTAACATGATAGGGACTGGAGACAATGGAAAAACCCCAAGGAATTATCACTCCACTGAACTCTACAGGCCCTTTTAGCATCTTTCAGATTATGGTTTTCATTTCCTGGCCAGCAACTGTACTGTTTTGGGTTCAGTCTTACTGCTCTTATCGGCATTGGTTCCAGACACGGGCTGCTGTTTAGCAGAAAAGCAGCGATAAACCCACTGTACTGTACCGGCCCAGCTCTAACTGGAGAGACAAAGTTAACATCTAGATGGTGAAGATAGTGGAGCAATTTAGCAGCTACAAAGCCAAACATTTCCCCCGGGAGTTAGACAAGACCACAAGAGAGCTAAAATGAGAGCCGATTTACATTTGTCACTTGGCCCCACATGACTTCAAATGAATACTAATAATGCTCCGTCTCTGCTGGATTTTTAATAAGCAAATGCTTGCTAACCCATTTAGAATTAAAAACTTTACATTTGCTAAAATGTCAATGTCGTGTTTACTTGTTTCCCTGCCACAAGTGGCCAAAAAAACAACTTAATGCAGGTTTAAAGTAAGTTCTGTTGAATTTCTGTCCTTATATACATTAAGTAAAATGATTTAAGTCGACCTATATGATTTAAAAAGTGTGATCAGTTTTTTTATTTTTGTTTGAGTGACATAAAAATTCAAAATTTTGTGTGCATATGTCTATTGAACTAATTTCTACTTGGCTGCTCAACAGACTCCAAATTAACATTTTCTTGGAAGCAATGGTATAATTGCATTCTTAATCATTTCCAGCATCTGCAGAAATACTGCAGAATATTGAAACATTGTGATGCCGTGAAGCACACTGACAATTTCAAGTGTAACACCGGATGTGCGTGTACCTGTGTGGGTAGATTGTATTGACGTGTGTTCCGTGGCTGGGGCAGGTGGAGGCCAGGGACAGCGTGTCGTCGTGGTAGCAGCAGGGGCGGTCGAGCGCCCGCAGGTGCAGTAACTCATCGGAGCGCGTAAACGCAGGATTGTCCATCGAGTCTGCCGATCCCGCCCACGAACGCAGCCAGAACCGACCCGACAGCTCATCAAAATGGTTGAACCTGCGATAACTGCACACACAACAAATCATAATGAGAAGTTCAATAGTCACGGGACACAATATTTGTTGTATCTGCTTCAGTTGGACCTAGGTTATAGTTAGAATTACTGGCATTAAAATTGTTTATATATACAGTACTGTGCAAAGCTTGTAGATGTTTAAATTCTTATCCATCAAGCAATACCGTCAGGGAGACATCTGATCAGTCCCAAACATAGTCCCAAACATACAGCCAGAGTCATAAAGAACGGTCTTTAGTGACAAGAAGAACAAGGAGTCCTGCTACAGATGGTTCTGGCCCCCACAGAGCCCGGATCTCCACACCATGGAGTCAGCCTGGGATTACATGAAGAGACACAAGACACTGACACAGCCTAAATCCACAGGAGAACTGTGGAACTGTTCTCCAAGATGCTTGGAACGACCGACCTGCCAGGTGCAAGTGTACTGAGGAGAAATGGTGTTGTTTTATAAGGCATAGGGCGGTCACAACAAATATTGATTTGATTTTGTTTTTTTCTGTCTGCCTCAGATTTCTGCTCTTGGCTGACACGGCGCGGTCTTCTGCTTTTGTGCCCAATCCGCCTCAAGGTTTCACGTGTTGTGCATTCTGAGATGCTTTTCTGCTCACCACAGTTGTAAAGTGCGGTTATCCCTGTTACTGTAGCCTTCCACAATCTGCTCCAACCAGTCTGGCCATTATCTGACTTGTCTCATCAACAAGGTGTGTCTGCCCGCAGAACTGTTGCTCACCGGATGTTTTTTGTTTTACGCACCATTCTGAGTAAACACTAGACACTGTTGTGTGTGGAAAATCCCGAGAGATCTGCAGACTTAACACTTCCTGTGTGAACTTGGTCTGTCTGTGTCCGTACCCAATATTCAAGTTTAATTTAGGAAATAGGATGAAAGCTTCTCAGTTCAGGTGGATAAACTCTTCCCTGTTGCAGTCCCACTCTGCAATTTAGGTTCAGATGACAAGTGTTTTAACACAAAAATCTTGGCTAGTGCACCTTTAAGAGGCTGAATCCAATTGTCTGCAATCCAACGCATTTGCCGAGGGCTGTCCAAATCCACAATTCATTAAGTCCACACGGGTCCTCAAGCGGACTTTTAGCGGACTTCCAGAGTCCGCTTGGAGTGTAGATTTCTCCAGACTTTGCTTAGAAAAATTATCCATCGTTCATAGCAACATGGGTGTGACAGGAAATTAATGATAACAACGATAATATTGCAGAACAACCAGTTAAATAATGTAAGCTGCACACAATTTATAAGCCATAATCTTTATTTTTGATGTACAAGCTTACTGGTGTAATGGGGTTTATCTTTTTGCCAATGGGTCATTCCATGCCAACTCACCCAGAATTCACAACTTTTCCCAGTTCATGTCATGGACTTTCTCAAAAACATTCTTGTGAAAACTTCTATTAAATTCACGGGACCTTGCAAAATCCTACAGCTGTACTCCAAACACTTTTTTAGTTGTGAATTTTGAAAGTTTGGCCCTCTGAGCTAAATTTCATTATTTTTGCAATTCTTTGTATATTACAATAATTTACAGTAATCATATAATCATATAAACGTTCAGCAACAACTATTATACATGAACACATGTTGCAAATTATACTCTGGATTTCTTGGATGTTCAGTTCAAATTTCAACCCCATCCGGTGAGAAAATAACCCATTGCTTAAAATACACATACAAAGAATCGCTTCATCAAAAATGATGAAATTTAGCTCTGACGGCCAAACCTTCAAAAACATGATTTTTTTCAGAGAAAATCGCTGACATTAATTGGGAGGTGCTGATGAGTTGGTATGGACTGGCCCAACCTTTTAAAAAGGGCTCACAAAAGTAATTTGCAGTGGATAAGAGACATTTTGATTCATCACCATTTAAGTGAGTGAGATCTGAAGTCCTGTCTAACACATTTTATCCCCCCTGTGGCCCAGCGCCATAACAGACTTGGTGGGATGACAGTGAACGGCTCGGAGCGCGTATGACTGAGGTCCGTGAGGGCTGCTTTCAAGTCTGGAGGGTGGATATTTAGAGTCGGTCTACGGTCTACAGCACAGCCCTCATCCTCAGTCTGTGTTTCGGCAGCCAGTCTATGACACCTAGTGGACATTACTATAATTACATTTACTGTACGTGCAGTTATGCCCGACCTCAGCGTTTTTTCCCTTCAAAGATTACAACACGTGATCTCCCACCAAAATAATCAGTCCTTTGGAATCATGTTTAGTCAAATTCCTTATTATGTTTACCATATATATGTGTGTTAACATGTGCTTTATATTGATATTTAAAAAAGGTCCGACCAGAGGCTCATTGCACTGCTCACTACGCACAAAAACCCAGGCTACCATTTTACTAATTTTCAGTATATGTCGAGACTGATCTAACTAGATCGTCCTCTAAACCTCCAATTGTTTTAAATCATTACGTTTCATGTACAGGGATTTTGCAGGTCTTGAAAAGCCTTAAAAAGCAAAGAATTCAATTTGTCCTCGAAAAAAAGGCCTTAGAAGATATTTAAAAAGTCGTAAAGTTAATTCATAAAAGCCTTAGATATTTTTTTCTTGCCTGCTGACAGTAATGCCAGCTATAAAATGTTTTTGTATTAGATTGTGGTCTGTTGGGAATTGTTATGCAGCTGTGAACTAAAAGTGGGATTGTTGTAACAGTACATTATGCACAACATATCATCCCTTTTGGTTTTTCATCATACTTTCTTGCCAGTATTACAGTGGAACGGGTATTAAATTGCATTTTATTTAATTATAAAAATGTATTAAAATGTATTAAATTTAACCAGGTGAACCCTACAGAAATCCTGCATGTTATATTACTGTGCTTTGTGTATATTAATATTTGTATTACAAGTTGTATGTTGTGAGCAGTGATTATATATGTGTATTCATCAGTAAGTGCGTACCTGCTGCGAGTCTGATCTACTTTGGCCTGGATCAGAATGGCTCGGTAGCGTCGCACTGCCACAAAGGCCAAAATGCCGATGACTGTCACAATGACGAGTAAGATCGCAAGACATGCGCCGACGAGCCGCGCTCGAGTCATCCTCACGTCACACCTCTGACCCATGTACCAGAAGTCCTCTCCTACAAGGCAGCTAATACACAAACATAAAGACACTTAAATTCACAAAAAATGTCTTGGATGGACAAAGAGACACGTAATTGGCATACAAGCATGTGTGCCTCTGTGTGTGTGTGTGTGTGTGTGTGTTCTCACCGGCAAACTGGAAGTTGGCCTGGATGGTGCGTACAGATGCCGTGGTTGTGGCAGTAGTCAGAGCGACAGACCGAGAAACAGCTATAGTTTGCCGTGCCAGGATGGGACAGACATTTGTAGCCTGCTGGGCACTGCAGTAGCCAGTCACACACATCACCCTGCAGACCTGGAGGGAGGATGTGTTCAAGGATAAGGTTGGTGTCATTCTACATTTTTATCACTGTTGACAAATCCCACAAAAAGACCAAGACCTGTACTGTGTTTGTGAATTCCCTTCCCTGTCTGCGGGACTGCCCGTTCGTACCAACTGAAGATGTAAATCTTTAAAAAAAAACAGGACACAAATATATAGTTTGTTCTTTTTTAAAATAAAGGTAATGTCCAGAGACAACTGGGCACTGTAGTTTTTAGCCAACGTTACTCGAACAGGAATAAATAGTGCGTTTGTTGGGGACTATTTTCAGCTGAGGATTAATACACATTTGGTGCACTGGTAAGTATTCACGGCAGCAGGACGCTTTAGGTGGAACTGACTTAAAATAAACTTCAGAGGCCATGTTCATTAATAGTACTGTCACCCAGCGCAACAGTGTGACTCATTAATGTGTTTTCAATAGCTGGACAACAATGGAGCTCCGTGGCACAGAGGAATAACATTGGTTGATATATCAGGCTTTGGCTACAGAGGAAATACTTGTTCGTAGAATAAATCTTTTGTTGGTTTGTTTTTTTTTCTCAGTGGGTGGGTTGACTGTAAAAAAACATAGTATTATCAGCATTATCTTTTCAATGTGTCTGCTTGCATGTCAATGTTAAAACAATAGCTGAAACACCTCGCAGATGATGGCGGATGTGTTCCCCGAAATTGGCAAATAAAATAAGAAATATATACTGTAGGTTTTGGAAGTCTATTTAGTGTAATTTAGAGAGTATGTTTAGTTGGGCGGCTTTCGTTTAACCTGTTTTATTTGAAACACTGCAACGCAGTATCCCTATCTACCAACACAATATGCCTTTCAACCTTATCTTTCCACCAGCAAACAGTAAAGAATATGACCAACTAAGGTCACTTTATTCCTCATCAGAGTAAACCAAGCGCATTAATCAGATTTCTCATAATTGGATTACGAGTTTAACTGAGTCAATCTAACTGAGTTACGAATTTTACACAACGCTGTCTGTAACTGGGTTTATTAAGTAAGTAGGTCAAGAAGGGAATTCCCTCTCAGGTAAATGTGGCCACTGACCGCAAACCTGGCAGTTTAAGTAATTTTTGTGAGTTCATTAGGAAGTCGACAGTAGAGAGACTGCAGGAAATCAGGAGTCAGAGGTGGATAACGGCAGCAAAAGGTCCCTGCCTGGGCTCCCCTTAAACACTTGGCCACGAGGTTACCCCAAAAGTTAAGAACCCTTAGCAGTATCTCAACACAGGCTCACCTCCCAGTGTGATGTTGGTGATCCTGGACGATCTGAATCCCCTCCCCTCGCGAACAGCCTGAGCAAGTCCTGTTCGCTCCAAGAGTGATGTGGGTCCTGTCACGCTGAGCCACTGCAGAGCCCCGCTGGTTCTAAACTCAACCAGACTCTGCACTGCATGGCCACTGGAGGGACAGCAGAACAGTAGAACCACCTTCTGCACGGTTCTTCACACCACCCACTGCTACCTAGCCACGGTACCTGCTCCTCACGTACTACTATTACAGTCACTGAACTAACAACCCAATATTCAAAAAAATAAATACCTGGCACCCGGCACTACCTTTGAAAAACACTGAATTTCCAGAATCCTCAAAGACTTTGCTTTGCCAGTGTTTTACAAACATATTAAGAGTCTACAGCCATGCTGGCGGCTTTCTGAGGCTGTATGTAAGCACAGAGATGCTTTGAGCTAAATGCTAACATCAGCATGCTAACTGGTCTCAAAGACAATTCTAACAAGCTGTTGTTTAGTAAGTATAATGTTGTTGTTATAAGATGTTATAATAGTATAATATTCACTGTGTTCACCATCTTAGTTTAGTGTGTTAGCATGGCAACATTTGCTAATTAGCAATAAACACAAAGTACAGCTGAGACTGCTGGGAATATTGTTAGTTTTTCAGGTATTTGGTCATAAACCAAAATATTGTACAAATTAAAATTTTGACCTGTTAGATGCTAGATGAAAAGTTAAGGGAATCACCAAGGTTATTACTATTCATCCCAAGCAACACATGAGCATCTTCACCAAATTCTGTAC
The DNA here is from genome assembly GCF_016859285.1 of Xiphias gladius. Lineage (NCBI taxonomy): Eukaryota > Metazoa > Chordata > Actinopteri > Istiophoriformes > Xiphiidae > Xiphias > Xiphias gladius. Next base: position 8,677,826 of record NC_053414.1, on the reverse strand, counting down.
CAATCAATCTAACAGAAGTTGAGATATCACACAAAGTGCGTGAAAACTTTGACCGGGTGGTGGCACCACAGACAAATCAGGGGATCACCAAAAGTCATTAGGATTCATCATCTTGGCACCGTGGATATCTGTAACTAAATTCATGGAAATCCATCTAGTATTTGTTGGGATATTTCCATCTGGACCAAAGTGGTGGACTGACCGTCTGTCCAATATCGCCAACCCCAGAGCCAGGCACTTTTTTGCGTGGCTACATAAGAGCAAGGGTGTAATTTTTTTTGTTTGTAGTATTTTTGTTCAGCGTGCAGCAGCCAATAGTTACAAGAGTTTTCGAGGATTCTGGAAATACCTTCACAATAGCAGTATATGTTGTTAAACAACCCTCTGGATTTTTCAAGATTGCTGGTTATGTATTTTTCAGATATTTTAATGCTGAGTTTGGGGACTTGAATTTAATGGTAATACATGCGAGAGACAAACTAGGACTGACTGCCGCTTAGCTCCAAGTGTACTCTACACCACCTCACCTGCTCCAGACTCCCAGCAGCCTGCTAAACCCCGGGGCTTTCTCTAGGTATGGCTCCATCTGAAAGAAACAGGGAGTAAGAACTTTGTATTACTCCATAAAACTCTAAAGCTATTACAGTATATAATGACATGTTTACAATTGTGTTTCTGCATGCCAGTGTGTTTGTCTACATAATCCCTCACCCAGGCAGCCGTGTCTTCTTCCAGGCCAGCAGTAAAAGCCGATCTGGACTCTTCTACAATTATCTGCAGCAGCAGCTCAATCAACTCCACTGTACAGAACAAGCAAACAATCCCATTACAACTGGCCTGGATCATTAATGACACACGGAAACACAAAAACATTACCTCTAACAGCTGCAGGCTGGTCTGGCACAATGTAAAACTTGGGTGTCTGACTAGTTGTGGAGCTCCGGGTGGGTGCCGAGGTTAAAGCAGAAGGTGTGAGAGCAATAGGGTTCTCCTGACTGGGATATGGGGTTGTCCAGGGTGGATGTGGCAGTGGTGCGCCAGAAGTGGGAGCGCGCGTGGTTGCGCTGCTGGAAAACCGCTGCCAGGACTCATCCTCTTTCTCCACTTCTACTTCTCTATCTCCGTGTCCATAATCCGACTTTGCAGATGTGAGTGAGAGCAGAGACGTATGCGTAGTAGTGACGTAGCTGTGGGGCCGATTATGTGTAGCAGGGACGTCGGTGGAAGACAGCAAAGGTGCGCGTGAAGGCGGAGATTTAATTGTTGATGCTTGCGAGGGTGTAGGCACACGTTTGTGGTCGGCAAAGGCTTCGTGCATGGTGGACTCGGTGATGGAGGAGGATGAGGACATCTGTGTGTGAGTGAAGTGTGAACTACCAGGAACCGTAGTGTGTGTTTGGAGTGTGTGTGAAGGTGCTGATTGGTGTAGAGATGTACTGAATGGCAAAGGAGGAACCGTAGTCGGGGAATTTGTGGGTGAGTTTTCAGGTATGATTGTGTAAGTGGGACGCAGTGTATAAGTTTCAGTGGTAGCTCCTGTGCCAGCCGAGCTCTGGACGACATCTCCCGATGTCAGCGCTGCTCTGGGCGTGGAAGATGAAGCTGTGAAACCTGAAGTGCGGTCTTCAACTGTGCTGATGACAGACGAGGAGGGAATAGTGGTTGCAGTCATGTATGCATCGATGAAATTCCTGTGTTTAATTTCCGTTGTTGTTTGTGTCTGTGAGAATGTAGAGGATGTGTAAGGAGAGTGTGTGAGGCTCTCTGTGCTCTGTGGAGAGTTTGTTCGACTCTGTGTGGAAGAAGTGGGAGTGCGAAGCTTTACTGCGTCGCCAAATTTATCAGAGGACTCAAACGCAGCAGTTTGACTGGAAACATCTGATGCAGCAGATTCAAATGAGTCCGTCCGACTTACGTTTGGATGAAATGACCCTGCCGCCACAGTACTAACAGCAGTGTCAAGCTCTGCGATGTGGGTGATGGATGACTGACGAGACTCGGTGGGAGCCTGTGAGGATGTCGATGGTTCGGTGGGTTCAGTATCAGAGCGTGCACTGCTCGAGGCATCCTGCGGAAGTTCGGTGGGCGATTTTAAAGGGTCAGAGGTGATGGCGGAGGTCAGATCAGAGTTCAGTCTGTCTGTGCTTCTCTGGCTCCTCCAGGAATGGGGTTGTTTCTCTCCAGGTGTCCCACTAACAGCTCCGCCACCTGGGATTAGGACGGTACCACTCTCCCAGGTTGTCGGGGAAAGTAGCTCGGGCGGAGAAGAGGTGAGAGGCGGGAGACTGGAGCTCGACAGAGCGGGGTGAGCCTGTGTGGGCGTATGTTTGTCTCCGTGTTTAGATGTGTGACTGATTGCATATTTGAATGTGTATGTGCCAAGAAAGGTGGTGGAGCTACCGGCCGTTGATTCTGTAAGTGCCATCTGGGTTTGAGGGAGCTCATCGCTCGAGTTTGTTTCTGTGGTTGCGGTGTTTGATGTGTCGGTATGGAGTGTATGCTGAAAATATGGGCGTGTTTGCTCTCTGGCAGATATGGGACCATCAGTGAGGTGAGCAGCTCCAGATGTATCCGCTCCATTGTTTGTCGCTTCCTCAGGAAGCGCGAGAGTTTCCCTATCGGCTCTTCCAGCCACAGTGAGTCCCTGCAGGGGTGAAGTGGGGTGCAGCGGCCCCTGGTCCCGAGAAGAGGGACCAGACACAGACTGAAGCCCAGGGCTCCACTCCAGACCTTCGTAGAGGCGACCTTTGACCCCCTCTGTCCCTCTCAGCCACTCTGGACTAACAGGAGCTGTGCTTGTGAAGCTGGTTCCTGTCTGCGACCAACGTGCGGTGTCTGAATGTGGGCTGGTGTAGTCCTCTGAGGAATTCCTCTCATCTTCCTGGACTGGATGCCCAGGAACAAACACAAAAACAGAGAGGTACAGAGTGAGGAGAGGCAGAGTGGAAACCACAACAACACCTCTCTGTCTGCCACACCGCAGTGAGGGTGATAAGAACTTTCCGACTGACAGATTTACAGCTCACAGCACATTTTGAACAATACATTCCCACAGTGTGTTTCCACAGGCACAGCATTGGTCTTTTACCGTAAAACAGATCTTTTTTCTTCAGCATAGCACTTCTTACATATTCACCCAGAAGACAACAACATAAGCAAAGCCCTGGTCTAAAACAAGTCTGACCCAAATCTTATTAAGACTATTCGATCAAAGTCTCGTGATCAGCGTGCAAGTGCAGGAGTGGACCGTACCGACGCAATAAATGAAACTGGGTAACTGCATTAACTTTCTCACCGTAATAGGACAGCTGAATTGCATTTGAGGAGTGTCCTGCTGCCGTCCAAGTGAGGGCGGCTTTGTTCCTGTCGCAGCCGGAGAGCACAGCCGTCCCCGGGCTCTCCAGGACCTGATCGTGACCTTCCTCATTCCGAACGCAGCGCACCGATATGCTCGAACCACTTTCCAACCGCACTACCCTCAAAAGTACCGTCCTACCCAGGGGAAGATCTATCGTCCAGGTACATAGTGAGAAGGTTTTGTCAGACTGGTGGTTCATGGAGTGGGTCCTGTTGGTGTCAGTAAAAGGTCCAGGTAAAGTGAGACTGACGTTACCAGCGGGCTCTTGGTCCAGGCTGACATTTCCACCACAGTGGCGGTGCGACGAGGCCAGTGTTTTATCTGAGGAAAGAGAAAAACATGCTGGTGAAAGGAATAAATCTCCTGACATCTCCTGCGTGATGTTATAGCGAAAGCCAGTTTAACTAGTGAGACATTTGTGGACACAAGTTGTGGACGGTTCGACCAAAGGGGTATTTTTTCATTTTGACATAATTGCTTTTGAAGAATTTTTGAAGCATGAAAAAAAAAAAGAAAGAAAAAAAAAAGGTTTTGGGCTGGGGCATTCAGTTGACCACATAACTCAACTCTGTATACAGAAACCCTCACTTACCGACTTCATGTTGACAACAGAGCAGCACTATTATGACTTTACTGAAAAGCAGCAGATGGTGAAAGAGCAGTTTCAGCTAAACATGTGTCCACTACAAAGTTCAGTGATAATAAAAGGAGTAAATGATGAGATCTATAGTAGATTCAAATAATAACAATTAAATAAAAATGTGTAGGCTGTCAAGCGGAGTCCAGTGACGGGCACATTTCTTTACCTCTTGTGATAACAAAAAGCAACAGAAAGGCGAGGAGCTGCATTTCCAATCCTGAGACATTTCAGTGTCGGAGACCCGTTTAATCCCAAATCCATACAGATTCTTCAGACTTGCGTTACTGTGAGGACGAGCAGTCCGCAAAAAAGGCGTGAAATGATCTCCAGTTTTCCCCTGGACATTCCCAACAAAGCGGAGAGGCGTCAGAAACTTTCCTTCTCCATCATTTCCTTGTAGCGGAAACCGCTGCGCTGTCAGCGGTGCTGCGCCGCACAGCCGCCCAAATTAGACACACGTGTGTCGGACGGCGTGTCCTGCTGTGTGGGATGGGATGGACAGACAGAGAGAGAGAGGGAGAGAGAGAGAGACGGCGGTGGGAGAGCTTCACACGGGCCTCCGGTCTGTTTGAATCCATCCGCATTTTCAAAGATGAGAGGGAGGAATCCGGCGGTCGCTGCAGGAGCTGGCTTTTTACGCGCTCCATAAACGCCACACAGGAACAACTTGACCGCAGGAGGCGTGAGGACACGGAGGCGGGGGCGCTTCGTTAGGGCTTTTCAATTTACACCCCACTGCGTGTCAGACGGCAACGTGGCCGGGTTGACTTGCTGTGGGGCAAACATTTGTTGTGGGCCACCGCTTTTAACAGTGTAAGATCATTTATAGAGCTGTATCAGGCTTTTTTTTTGGGTTGTTTTTTTTTGTTGGCCACATGGGGGCAGAATTACTCCAAAACAAGCCGAAAACACCAAGGGCGCCGAGGTATTACTGTCTTATAGATGCGTTAAACCTCCCAGTAGCCGATTGTTTTTTTCAAAAGCATTATGGGGGCCGTAGAAACAAGCCGTGGAAACAACACCGACATCGCCTTTTAAATTGACGTGGTGAACTTCAACTTCCAGCTGCCCCTGGACCCAAGACCCCCAGGGGCCCCCACAGCCCCAGGTTCACTTTATATCAGAGAGCATAGAGCTCAAAGAGCAATATCAAATAATATGGGCCACTGGCGATTTTAGACTCTTATTAGGGGTGCTGAAGCACACCTACATTTCATATCAGCACCCCTAAAAATACTAATAAGTATTATTTTTAATTATATACTATTAATAATAATATATGGCGGGGGGGTGAACACCTTTGCAAGGCACTGTATGCATGTCAAATTCTCATTCGGGACTGAGCCCCCCTAAAGGTCTGATCCCAGAACCGCCCCCTGTTATTTGAATTTGCATTGTGCTCATATGTCTGTATTTCTAACTAAAATGAACTTACCAATGCTGATTAGTGGTTTAAAGAGCTTAAAAAAAACACTTAATATGCTCTGAAAGTTTTAGATCGGCACAAGAAGCACAACACAAAACACAGTGATCGTATAATTATAGTTATTATATTTATTTTGACACATGAATTCAGAAAATAATCAACAGCTTCTTAATATGACAGAGGCCGTAACCACCAGAATTAAAAGAGGAGTAAACAGGACTACTTTCTCTCCCAGATTGACTGAGAAGTTGCTCGGTACATTGGTTGACACTAAACTACAACCGAATTTAAGTTGAGAGAACATATGAATTACGCTGGATGTAGTCTTAAATTACATAAGTGAATAGCTGCAACTCTAATTTATATAGTCCAGATATATTTTATTGAATCTTTAAAATAGGAAACCGAATAGCGGGACAGTCATTTCACTTAAAACCTGTGTGACTCATTGCATTTAAAAAAAAAAGTAATCAAAGAAACGGTGATTTCACACTTGATTAAAAGAAAAACCACACAGAATGCCACCCAGAATGCATATCTCAATATGGAGACGGTTTGTACTTGTTGCACCTGTCTCCAGTCAGGTGGCGGTCGCAGGTGAGAGTGTACAGGACCTCGACGCCGCCTCTCTTGGCTGGGCAGGTCAATCTGTGTGTCCCCTGTCTCAGGTACCTCAGACATGATCCCAGACGGTCGTCTCTGCCCCAGTCTTCATCCCAGACTTCAATCTTCAGACCCAAGTGTGTGTCCACCTTCGTGAATAAAAATTGTTGAAATTAAACCAAAATAATATCAAAACACATTATATACCCCAAAGTCAGTTTGGTCAACCTTACATGCATTTTTTACAAAATGCTTGCTGATTGGTGCCTTTTTAAAAATATGCCAACACTGAGTGTTGCGTTGAATAAACATTCACAAATGGAATTTTTTTTTTTGTCCACTTGCTCAGTGTCCTATGCAGATCACCAATTTGCAGGTATAAAGGCTGGTTTTCACTACTGACTAATCATGTCAATCCACAAGATAAGCCCGGCTAGTTGACACATAGCGTTTCATAAGAAGGTATATAAAAAGTCGTTTATGAGTGAAAATTCAGTAATTCAGCAACAGTGTGGAAAGTGGAAAAGTCAAAACATGTCTAGAAAGGAGAGCCACAGCCTTCTGAATGTGCTGCTAGAGTTCTCCCTAAGACCAGGAAAGTGGATCACGTCCCTCCAGTTTTCAGCGCTTCAAATTCTCACGTTAGTTTAGAAAGCACTCAGTGTTTTAGGGCCAAAATACATTTCTAATCTGCTGTTCTGTTATAAACCATCGAGGGCTCTCAGATTATCTGGGAGAGACCTGTTTTTATGATCATTATATCTAGAAAAAACTTCCAGAAAAACTTGATATCCGCCCCAAGTCTCTGTTCTTTTAAATCATCGCTTAAAACTTTTCTGTTTGCCACTGCATTTTATTGAGTTAAACTTAGGCCTGTTTATTCATATCTTCAACTGCTTTGTACCTTTTATCCTCCTTTGTAATCTGGTTTATTCTATTTTTTCTCATTTTTTACCTTCAATTTTATTATACACTTAAAAAACCAAGTTAAATGTGTGTAAATTTATAATATCTTGAGTTTCTTTTCTGAATGCCTTTATGTTTCATGTAAAACACTCTGAATTGACCTGTAATTAAAAGATGCTATACAAATAAATACAAAATATATACAAATATATACAAACAAATTTGCTTGATGGTCTTTTAACATCACAAAGGTATTACTACTTAAACGTTGAGTACTTAATTTCGGAGAACTAAACATAATTTAAAAAAAAAAAAAATATATATATATATATATATATATATATATATATATATATAATTTTTTTTTTTTTATTATTATTTTTTTTTTTTTCCCCCCAAGATTTACATTAAAATATTGATACTGTACCACTCGCATTTCTACATGATAAATATGAAGCTACAGCCAGCCATTTAGCTTAGCTTAGCACAAAGACTGAAAACGGGGGGAAACAGCCAGTCTGGGTCTGTCCGTAGGTAACAAAGTCCGTCTACCAGCACCTATATACTAACTAACTAATTAACACTAAGCTACCGACTTTACTGCCTTACAGAAGCAAAGAGCAGTGAATGAAGTTGAGAAAAAAGGGTGTAGTTGCGTAAGCTGTAAAATCTTAATTTTATGTTTTGTTTTTTCTTTTTACTGATTATTAATCGGTATCACAGACCTCACACTAAACTTCAAAAGTCCTGCACTCTACGTTTGACCAATCTAACAGGCGCAGGAAAAACATTACAAAAAAAATGAGCTTTTTCTTCTTCAGCTCCCTTGTCCATTTGAACTAATGAGCTAGTTTAAATTTATTAATAAATTAATCTTTAATTAAATACCTTTAAATATGTGAATTAAAAGTAGCTTAACCACATGAATTCATGTGAATTCCACCACAGTCAGAGGCTGCAGAGACAGCAGTTACTGCCTTGATGCTAAGCTAGGCTCGTTGGCTTTTTAGCAGCGATAGTTTATCTGGTGTTACTTTCTTCCTCCATTATGGTTTAAGATTCAGCTACTGTCTTGTTTATGTTGCGTAACAATCTCAGTTACTAAGCTGTTGGGGGAATCAAAATGTATTTTCATTTTCAGGGAAACAGGAAAAAGCTAAACAAAAAACTAGAGCTATGCCACGCCTCAACTAGCCAGAACCCACTAGGTGGGTTTTTATATGTTTTCTGGTTTTATCCCCAGAAATCATACATTCCATGGTATAATAATTTTTATGATTAGGTAAGATGTTGAAAAGTAAGTACCTTAACTCAGTTTTGACCAAATAGTTACCATGGTTTGGCTTTGTAGGGCAGTGAAGCTTAATATTTATTGGATAGACATACGAGTGGTATCAGTTTTTTTCATCTAACTCTTATTTGCAAGAAATCAAATAAGCATATTTCCCAAAACGTCAAACTATTCCTTTAAAAAAATCATTTAGACCTCAGTGGTTTTTGAGGTTGCATGTGGAATTAAAATGATTTCTTTTTACTGTCAGAGGAGAAATTTGGAAGCTGATCTGTGACAAGAAGATTAGTACTGACATTGCCCAGATAGTAACGTGCGTTCCAGCGAGGGTAGTTCGATTGGATCACACGGGTCTTGCGGTAGATGGAGCCGTACCACATTTTGGCATACCTGTGAGATGGAAAACATGGCAAAGCAAATAACTGTATCAGTATTTGCATCACGTTTACCCTGCCCTCTCTCTGTATTTTGACTTGTTCTCTACGTACCCCTCAGTCTTGCCCCAAAAATCTCCTTTTAGACGCCACGCTCGGACAATGGTCACCACCAGTGTTCCCCTCCAGGCCCTTTCAGGACAGCACCTGAAATCCAGGTTAGGGTAACTGCGGCAGTATGGTTGTCTGGTTGACCTCCTGATGGCGTTGTCTTTTAAGTACTGCTCTATGGCAGCCTTCAGTGCCAGCTTTTGTCTCCAGTCTGACAGCAGCTCGTGCAGTGGTCTTAGGGAATACCCAACAACGCCAGGGACATCCTTGAGGGTTTTCAGCCAATTTCGGTAGCCCAGGGAGTTGTTATGGGTGAGTGCAACAGCCCCCCCCCAACCTGTGCCTCCTACCACCTCTGTGTAATGCTGGTGAAGTCCAGAGCTGTATGAGGAAGCGACATCCTGGTTCTGTAGGACTTTGGTGCAGGTGTTGTGACCAGCGCGCAGTTTTGCCTTCCCCAGGCCTACAGTGAGACCCAGTGATATGCATCTGTGCACCTAGGTGACAAGAGGGGATATTAGATGTTGTTTTTGGTACAGAGTTTATGAATGTGTGTTTACTGCCTTCCGTAGATATGTGTTACACATACCTGGTACGAGGAGAGGCCATTCAGTCTGGACAAACATGTACGTGTAGCTGTGACTCGCCTGAATCGCCCCCCAAGATAAACCTAAAATCACAGACAATAAAATGTTGTTACACAAAGAAATATGGTTTCATTTATTCGCGCGAAGTAAGACAATGAAACTGATGTGTGTGTGTGTCTGTGTGTGTGTGTGTGTGTGTATGTCTGTGTGTGTGTGTGTGTGTGTGTGTGTGTGTGTGTGTGTGTGTGTGTGTGTGTGTGTGTGTGTGTGTTTTAACCTGGCGGATATAATGTGTGCCGTAGGTCTCTATCAGCCGTCTGTACTGGGGCCTGTATGAGTAGCTGTAGGATTTGGGCAGCCTTTCCACATCCCTTCTGAACCCAGAGCTGAGGGGCGGTCTGTTTGACACACGGTACCTAAATGCAAAAAGACGGCATAATAAATTACCTGCGTGTGCAAACTTAGACGATAAATATGACACTCTGCGGGGATGCGGGTTTACACCCCACCTGTAACGGCTACAGGTCGTCCTGTGTGTGCTGAAGGTGTAGCGGTCCTCTCGGCTCCTGGCTGTAGCAAAGTTATATGCACTGGAACGTGTTCCCCCGACCTGCAGGCTGCTAAACTTCTTCAAATCTAGTCCCAGCTGTAAAAAAAAATCAGGGCATGAGCTCTTTGGTGTCCAAATGAAACAACCACGATGCAATATATTAAGGGGTCATTTTAGCCAAATCACCATAAAGGTTTATTTTCAGAGTTTTGGTTTTATCTGATTAGGAGTTATGTGAGATTTTTGCTGCCATCCACCTTGTCGTCATTGACCTTCACTGCCATACAGTGCTGACAATACAGCAATAATTTTGTTTTTAGTGCTTTGATCATTCACTCTAACTCTATTGCTGTTGAGATAATAGCCACACTAGAGCTGCGGGTCCAGGGGTGGCATTGTTGGCTGGTTGGTCCACCACTTTGGGCCAGACTGGAATATACTGACAACTATTGGATGGATTGCCATGGAATTTGGACAGACATACACTAGCACCACCAGCAAGTATATAGTGGTGGTTTTCAATAAAATATCTCAAAAACTGTGGGATGGATTGCACTGAAATTTGTTTGATGCTCCCTGCAGGATGAATCCTACTGACTTTGGTGATCCCTTGACATTTCCTCTAGCGCCATCAGCAGGTCAAAATTTTAACTTTTCCAATATTTTGGTTTATGACCAAATACCTGCAAAACTAATGATGTCCCCATCAGCTTCAGCTGCACATTATATCTGTGGTAATTATGCTAAGAAGCTAAACTACATAAAAGAAACATCAGCTTATTAACGTTGTTATTGTGAGCATATTAGCATTCTGAAGTTAGCATTTAGCTCAGACCACCCCTGTGCTGAAGCACAGCCTGCCAGAGCCACGTAGCATGGCTGTAGACTCTTCGTCTTGTTTAGATTTAGGTTGTCAGTGCATTCAGCACCATTTCCCGTTATTTTACTGGCAGCAGAAGTTTCATTGACTGAAGTCTTGACACCTCAGCAAATAAAAATAAAACTGCGTGCAATTAGGTAACTCTAGGTAGTGTTACATACCTTCCAGCTGCTGCTTTCCTGGTTGGTGTATGTCCGAAGCAGTGAGCTGTGGACATAGTAACATGAAATACCATGAAACACTTTTAAGCTTGTGATTTAAAATCAGATCCTAGAATATAAACAATGAATGGGGAGCTGACTATGTGGAGCCATAAGATACTGAGTTGAGTTTTCAAAACATAAAGGTCACTTGTCCTAGCACTGCTAATGTTATACGTGAGAAATTGACAGTGTGGGAAGAAGAACTCTCATCTTTTACTTAAGTAAAAGTTGCCATACCACAGTGTATAAGTACTCTGTTAAGAGTAAAAAGTCATGCATACAAAATTTTACTCGATTAAAAGTACAAAAGAATTAGCTTCAAAATATTCTTTAATTATCAAAAGTACTCATTATGCAGAGCAGCCCAGTTCAGAATATTATATTATTGCATTATCTTGTATTGATGCAATTTCACTTAAAAGTTGCAGCTGGTAAGGGAGGGGCTCATTTTAACTACTTTATACTGCTGGGTAGTTAAATATATAATGATACACGGCGTGATTAACCTGTTAAAGGGCCCATGGGGGAAAATTTGCTGTGCTGTGAATACATCATAATATTTACATCATAATATGAATTATATTTTGTATTTATAATCTGAATCTGCAAAGTAACCAGAATAGTGAAGTAAAAAGTGCAATATTTGCCCCCAAAATGTAATGGAATAGAAGTAAAAGTACCTTAAAATTGTACTCAAGTACAGTACTTGAGTAAATGTACTTAGTTAATTTCCACTGTTGGAATTTGGATGGTAGTCATCATCCAGAGACACTGATGTAGCAATAACACTAGCATTCGAAGAATTAGATTTAAAGATGATCTATTTAAAGATTTTTTGATCAATCACTATTTCAAAGCGCAGTAAAGATGGGTGCATGTTAGGAAGTATTGACTGATCTGTGTTAGGGCACTGGAATAAAACAAACCAAAAAAAAAACTAAAATATGAAAATGCTCACAACACTATGAGTATTTTCGATTCTATATCACAGAATACCTGACAGAGGTGTGAGCACTGCTGTAGAGATTAGTACTGCAGTGGGTGAATACACGCCAGTCCACTGCAGAGACTGGCAGCTGAAAGTAAAGGTGAAAATAAAGACCACCACGGTTAACATGCAAACAATATAACAATTTGCTGCTGTATGTTTAAATTTGCCTTTTTGCTTCTCTGACAATAAATTACTTTCTGCAGCCTGTTGCCTTGAAGAGGGTTGGAGCAGAGAGTACAGGTGCCTTCTGGGGTGAGGTAGGTCCTCACGTCGACCGTGTAGGCTCCTTTCCGTCGCAGGGTGACCACATCGAAGCCCTCCCCAGCCAGGTTGTAACCTGGTACGAAGGGAGCGGACACACACTGGCTGCGGGTCCCAGTCTGACAGGAGAGGACAGGGGAGTGGTATGACAGAAAGAGGAGGAGACTCAGGCAGAGAGGGACTGGAGTTGAAAGAGTGAGCATGGCGGGGGCCAAAGAGGCACTGAAACGAGAGAGTAGAATGGGAAATGAGCGAGTATCATTTCAGCTGTGACGTTCATCATTAAACGAGGTTAACAAGGACTACAATGTCTTTTTGTAATCAAGAATTTCAATTTCCGTCACCCGGTATGGGGATAAAAATGTCAGTTCCCCATTTAACAGCAATGAATCTGTTATATATTTAGTTTACTATGATACCAGGATTAAGTGCATGTTGATGTTTTCTCAATATATCACCAAAATTACAAATAATTCGATCAAGGAGTTTGATAATTAACAAAAAGTCATAATATTTCAGAATGCAACTACCAATTATTTTCATTATGAATTTACCTGTCAATATTTTTTAAAATGAATCGATTAATCACTTAGTTTATAGGATATCAGAAAATATTCCAAGTCCCATTTGAAAACATCCAAGTTGATGTTTTCAAATATGTTGTTTTGTCTGACCCATAGTCCAGAACCCAAAGATATTCAGTTTTTAATGATATGAAACAGAGGAAATCTGAAAATTCTCAGACTGGAGAAACTAAAATGACAGAATATCCGGAGGTTTTTGCTTGAAAAATGACTTAAATGATTCAACCATTATCAAAACACCTGCAGATTAAATTTCTGTTGTTTAACTAATCAATTAATACACTAATCATTGCATCTCTAATAATATTAACACTTTACAGTAACTGGGTTCACTTGTTTTTGCTCTCTCAGATGACCCTCTCCTCTTGCTGTGACGCTCTGGGAGTCTGTATCTGTCTGTATTTGTCTATCCCTCTATTCGTTTGCATAATCTTTGACGATATATTGCAAAATGTTCAAATGTTCTGTTTCTGGCACATGTTCAGTAGCCCTGGCTCTTCAGTTTTAGGACATGGCAAGCAGTGCCCGTGCAGGTGTAAGTACGATATTTAAGCTGAAACATAAAAGCTTGAGCTGCATGATTAAGGATTCTGCAGTTAAGTCAATACAAGGAGTGCTGAGGTATCATGATGATGCAGACACAGCTATTTTTCATCAGGTACACGCAACTCAATTAAAAATAAATAAATACAATAGATAGAAAAAAAGAGTCTGTGATCATATTGTGTAGCTCTCAGCCACACTAGTCTCCAAAAGAATCCAAAAATCCCTCGATGGTCAGATGACGCAGATTAAAAAAATTAATTATTTACTAATGAAGAAAAGGATATCGCAAAATCTTGGCAAATAAAACAGACTTCCATGCAAACCAAGCTTCTTTTTGTATTGAAAGGACCCTTGAAATGTTAATTTATGTGCATGATTTATTGAAAACAAGATTACCTGTGCAGGCCTCAGCAGAGTTTCTGAAATACTTCTGCCGTGTGAATCTGCCCCGCGAGCTGGAGATGTGGAGAGCGTGTCAGCCGAGGTTTTGGTGACACCGTCCAGACTGCAGGTAACGGCACTTATATACATGACATCATGTGAGGAATCCTGCTCACAGAACTGTTGTTATTGTCACCTAGGGAGCAATTCTTGCCATGAATGCAAAAAAACAAAAAAAACAAAACCAAAACAAAACAAAGCTTAAAAAACAGGAGGAACCACATCTTACATTTCGGGGAAACGGGCAGCGGAAATCACAAACCTTCCCGTAAACTTCAAATTGGTAATGACAAGCTTGAATGGCAACATTTTCTTTTTGCAAGGAACTTGAAATTTAAATATTTAGTCTCCACCCTCAATCAATCCTGGCATATTATAAAAAGTATAAACTGTGACTTCAATTTTTGACATTCATTACATCTGCATTTAGACTTCTTTAATTACAAAAACAAAAATGATAAAGTATAAAGTTTTGATTCCCAATTCTAGATTACGTTGAAAAAAAAATCTTTTGAGCATAAATGTGGAAAACGGAAGGTGCAAAACGAGGGACAGTGAAGAAAAGAGGGAAAATTTGCTTCTTTTTTCGACCGCCGATAAGCCATTGAATTCTCCATCAATTGAATCATTGCACACGGCGACTGACACTAACAGCGTGTAGGCTATTCATGCACAGGCGTACACACACGTACACACACAGATACACTTTTTCCTTTCATGATAACTTTAGGTGTCATTCAACCAGTCAATGTACGGACAGGCGGCAGATAGGGATACTTGGTTGCTGTGTCTCTGAGCAAAACATTTCAAGTGTCATAGATAAGGGTCTGAATACTAACGTCAATGTGATATTTCAGTTTTTCCTTTTTAGATAATAGCCACATTTTCCTTTATAATTTGCCAAATATTCAAAAATTCCATTTTTACTTCGTCATTATGGGGTATTGTAGATTGTGTGTAGATTGATGAGGGAAAATGTTATTCATTTTTTTTATTTCGGCATAAGGCTGCAACATAACAAACTGAAAAAATTGGAGGGGTTTGTGTCCTGTGCAGCTCTGCTTCCTGGGTCATTTCTCAGTTCCATGATTTCATGTTGCATTTCCTGTTTTATTCTGTGTTCCTTGCCCTTTTTTCCTCTCGTTTCAGATCCCCCGCTTTCCCGCCCTCGTGTGTTTCCCACCACTGTGATTGGCTACCCTGCCCCTCAACGTGTTTCACCTGTGTCTCATTGTCTTCCCCTCTCTCTGCGCTCCCTACCCTCTTAGCCAGTTCGTCGTCGCTCTCTGCAGCAAGTGTTCCAGCGATTTCCCAGTGTTAGCTTTCTCTGCGTGACTTTGTTAGGGCTGTTTTTTTTCCCTCGCCTTTGCTTAGCCCTCTGGTTTTTGTTTGCCTGTTCCTGATTGCCTGCATGTGTACCAAACCTTTGCTCAGTAAAAACTCTTGAGCTTTCTGGAACCCAGTTTCGTTTCTGAGTCTCGGTTTGAGTCCCTGCCTTCTGGGATCAGTGTGATTGTTTAATTGCTACTTACTTCCATACTTTACATTCCAGGTGTTCCTTCACAGTATGTCCTCTATTGAGGTGATTGTGGGTGTGTACTTTGGTAGGGTGTTTGAAAAAAACAAAACACGGAAGGAGATGCCACAAAACTAATTTGCAACAAAAAAAAAAAAAAAAAGGGCACATCCTTTCCTGTTCGCTTGACAAAAACTTATCGTGTTTCCTGAAACATAATGATCTGCTGCTAGCTGCATTGCAGACAAGATGCGTTCATTTAGTTTAGGGCCCCTGGGAGTTTCAGCTTGGTAAATAGGAGCAACGTGGAACACCCAGCGTGAGGCCCTTGGTTTACCGCTGTGATTTTTAAGACGGCTATAGAGTGAAATATATTTACATCCCTGTATCTTATATTACTATTATGGGTTTTGACAAGAAGCAGAAAAATAAACTTCACAAAAACAATTGGATTATAAAAGTGAAAGTAGGGGCAAGGGGAATTTGCAACCACGTTGACGCCGCTAGACACTGACTGCTGTGGTGAGAGCCAGATGGGCAGATCTGTAGCCTGCTTTTCAAAGGTGTGGATGTGTTTTTCTGGACACACTAGCGGAACTGGCACCACTTTGGTCCAGATGCCTCTGGAATTTTGTACAGAAATAGTCATGGTCCTTAGAGGATAAACTCTAAAGAGTTTGGCGATCCTTTGACTTCCTGTATTACCGCCAGCGGTTCAAACTTTTCACTTATTCAGCAAAAATTTACTTCCATAACATATACAGATAGTAAAGTTGTTTTAAAACCGTTACATTTCTAAACAAAGTAAGACAATCCAGTTTTCTACTTTCAGCCATGCAAGAACGGCATACATTTTATCCGTAGTCGCCCTTATTGGACAGCGGGGTGCTAGTCGTGCTGCTCTACTCTGCACTAATTGAAGATTATCCAACTCAGTTTTAGATTGATAGCCCACTAGTAGCGTTTAAAATAGACAAGAGAAAATCTACCTCTAAAAGTGCAGTGATATTGACGCTCACATATCTAATATATGAGCGTCAATATCTATAAAATAGGATTCTGGGAATACTCAAAGGGAGACGAGACAAAACGTAACAGATCGCAGGTGTCGTCGTGATTGTGCATCATGAATGTGTTTTAAAACGGCGAGAGAGAAATTTATTTGCCTAACTAAGTAGTTTAATATTTTTTCAGGAACACATCTGTGGTCGGGAGTCAGTTTTTTTTTTTGGATGCCTTTTAGGACAATCAAAATTTCCATCGATGAAATAGAGGAGACTGAGAATGGGCAAACATTGTCACAGCCTCAGACTTATGTTAATTTTTTATATCATCCGGAAAATATTGTAAACTCCATCTGCTGCTCTCTGCGAACAGAGCCAATTTTTTTTTTTTTTTTTTTTTGTCTTGCTCAAGGGCTCTTTTAAAGCAATTCCAGATTAACAGCATTCGTTCTGACTGGTTAACAGGCTGGTTCTGACAGCTGGCTCATGAATGAATAATCAATTTCACTTTCATTTATTTTCAGTTAAGCAGGTTGAACACCTTCATTCTTCTTACGGTGAGTTAGTCGATGGAATAACTTCTGCTGACGTTTCTATTTCATGTGCAATTTCTGTACACCTGAGTTAGTCCACTGTAGCTAATATTTTCCTTTGATCCACCTGCAGGCTGGTGTAAGAAATGATTTGCATTTCGAATAAATATTTGATCACCTTTAATAGATTAATCTAAATGAAGTAGATTTAAGCCTCCTCGAGGAATTACATAAACTAATTTTATTCAAATTGTGAGGCTTGTTTCTCCAAACATTAATGAATGAATGAGTCTGTTTAATTACAAAAGCACAATTGCAGGGTAAATCAAACAAACCAGCAGTGTGGAAAGACAAAATAATACTTTTTAAACCAAAATTAGTGCGTATATGCGGATTTTTTTCAAACGTGGGTAAAGACTTGACCTGAGTTGACTCCTTTCCCATTGCCAGCAGATGAGTTTGCCTTTGTATTTTTTCTTTTTCTTTTGTATGTCACGAACCCGCCAGAAAACAAAGCTAGCAGACAGTGGAAAGCAGCATGGAGGCCAGTAACTATGCTCGAGCCCTTACTTTTTAAATACCTTTTACTTCTTTGTTATATCTTTTACTTTTTCCGCAGTTTTTCACCCCTATTTTTACACCTCACTTTATTTTATTAAAATATTATTTATTGACGTATTCACTTATGTTTTTGACTCCGTGATACTACATTTTAGTTTCAGGCTAAAAAGAACAATCGCTCTATGTGCCATATGGCAAGCAGCGGGAATTGAATGCATGTTCATACAACTATTGGAAATATCTAGCCGGAGGTTGGCGGCTGTGCTTGAAATGCCTGTTGCCAGTTAATAGTCTGGGACTCACAAGTTGTTCAACTGGCCCGGGTTATCTTAATTATTGCTACTAGCTTCCATTTCTCACCAGAATTCGATGTGTGCAGTGAGCTAGCGTGAATGCTTAGCCCCATTTGTGACCTCAGCACGCCAGACGTTACTCCGTGTCCGAAATCACTCACTATTTACTATTTAGTGCGCTACATTTATCATCTGCCATTTTTATATGAGTGTCCAAATTCTGAGTGCATAGAATTGTCCACTATGATACCCTTAAAAAAATTTTCCACAATGGAACAAGAGTTATCATGTTTGCGGCCTTCCGCGGTTTTTGGGAAACAATCCGTCAGTGCGACCTGTCGCCTTCAGTAACGGCAAAATTAGCCATCGTGCGACTACTGGGTGTCGTAGCCAGTTATGCTCGGTGTGAATGTCGGACTGTCGGTCTCTGAAGGTTGAAGGAAGAAACTGACGCTGGAAAGGTGAGGGCTGAGCGGGTTTCTGAGGCAATTCGACCAATCAACAAGCAGCTCTGACGTCCCCCATCACAGTGAACGAGGGAGTGATTTTGGAGGAAGCCTTCGATTTGGTCACACAGCTTTCCTCTGCAAAATCCTTGGGGACAAAATCAAAACCTTTTTTTTTTTTTTTTTTTTAATCATCATCATCCAGTAACAGATTGTATATTCAAAGGCATTTTGTGATCTCACAGATTTCCACAGTCTGTATGGAAAGACAAAACATTTGCTCAGGGTGAAAGCATTTCCACAGACTGCATCAACCGCTGCAGTCGTTCTGGGCCAACAGTACATATCTGTGGGCTCGCAAAAATACCTTCGAAGATGCAACCCGCCACTGGATTACAATTACATTTTCCCCTAAGATTTTTCTAAGGATGGTGTGTGACCAAATCACAGAGAATGTTATTCTGAGGTCGCTAATGGGGCTGGCTAGAACTGACAGGGCGTCTATCAATGTGTGGTGTGTTGTAAAAAAAAATGCGAGGATGAGTTTCACTCACCTCTGGTAACTGGTTTCCACTGAGTTGGTTTTTCTCAGGGTCTGAATTATTTTGTAAATCTGAGATTTCAGTTTTGGATTTAAATAAATGTACCAACCTTTCGAAACACTCTCTTCATTTTGACATTATGGATTATTGATTAGGCAGTCTTTTGGAATTTTATCCATTTGTAATTAAATTTACAACAATAAAATGTTTAGGTGATGGGTCCTGAACGAAGCCACTGCACTTCAACTCCTCTTTATGGTCCCCTATGTCTCTAAGGAAATGGGTGTTTAGGGCTCCTTCAGACTGAAATAATTCACCTGTACATATTCGTTCTCTGTCTCCATCGGGCTTATTTATAAATGTTCAAAGTCTCTTATCTTTTAAGGATGCAACTCTTTTTGTATTGTTTTGTTTCGGGACCCCCCTCGAAACCCCTGTCACGTGCATATGGAGTGTGTACAAATATGCAGCTGAGTGCTACATGTACATCATTTGAGGAGAGCCAGTTCAGAGAAGTCAAACAGGTACGTGGAGCTGTCACTCGTTTAAGGCGCCCTCAAATCTAACCACATCTAAAATCTAATCTCTCCAGAAAAGGCAGCACTCCAGTGGTTTCTATTTACGTCTACAGATCAATCAGTTATACCAACTAATTCAATTCATGTCAACAGTAGCTGTGAGATGCTTCCTATCTTCCAGTCGAGTGTTAATCAGCGAGCTGTGGATACAATAAACCGGCAAGAATCACCATTAAAGCGCTTTGATTTTGAAAGTCATTTTCTGCCATTTTAATATAGAATCTGTTAAAATTTGTAGTGACAAATGATCACAAATTAGGAATGGAATTGTCAGGTTTTTAGCCATACTTAAGATAAATATGGACAGTTTAGGATACGTAAGACAGTGTTTACGTGGCTCAAAAGCTCAAATGCTCTTTAAAAACGGAATAATACCCATTTCTCCAGTATAATGCGTGTGCTAGTACATGAGGAGGAGCAACGCGAATTCCGTCCTGGCCGTGGAAAGGTGGACCAACTCTTTACCCTTGCTAGGCTACTCTAGGGATCATGGGAGTTAAGTGCTTAGTTTTAGATGGGGATCCTGTGGGGGAAACTGCGGGAACATGGGGCCGTTCCTACGAGCCATTCGGTCCCCATATAACCGGACTGAGAGCTGTGTCTGTATTCCGTCAGATGAAAAGTCGTCGCAATTTTTCCTGTGGAACATGAATATCTGCACCGAAGGACAAAGTAATTCACCTATTAGTTGTTGAGAGACTTAATCCTGCACTGAACCTAAGACATGAAGGTGCTGGTGGAGGCAAAGTCATTATGATACGGGCTGTGAACAGCAGTTCGAGTCCCGTGGCACCATCCATTCAATATTTGTAGAGATTATATACTCTGGACCAAAGTGACACAACAATCCCAAGAGCCACACTGCTAAAAAAAAGTGCCCAATATAGAACCTTTGAGAAATGGTATAAAGTCCCTTCACTTGTATTTATTTCCTATGACGTCGAACAGGACGTTTAACCTTTAACCCAAATCTGAAGGATTCTTTGTGTTGTAACGATTATTTTCTTCTCATTTAATTACAGGTCATTATGCATGTCCATCATTTCTTTTTGTCCTTAACAAATACACACACACACACACACACACACACACACACACACACACACACACACACACACACACACACACACACACACACACACAGATTTGTGGTAAGGTTCCATGTGTTTTTTAAAAAGAGGAACTCAAAAAAAGAGGAAAAACTTACAAAAAAGGAATTTTCTTTATTGATGGAAGAAAAGCCCCAATGACACAACAGTGTAACAGTTCATTTGAACCGTGATGCTTTTAAAAGCTGCGGAGCCGATTATTAAAACCTGGAAGTTTTCGGTGGTGCCATCTTTGCATATGGTGGGTAATGAAAACAAATGATTCTGTGTTTGTGAATATCTGCAAGGGACAAAAAAAAATTAAATCAATGCTAAATGTAGGGAACTCAGAATAACTGCTCTTTCTTCACCAGCAGGGGTCTGCAATGGCCAGAAAGTGTCTTAAACATCTTAAGAATCTATTTCGCAAAACAATAATACAGATAGAGTAACTGCTTTGGCACACATACTGCAGAAATGGAAAAACAGAACAGGGAAACGTACAGTAAATGGTCCTTTTGAAGACATGCACATACAAAAACACAAGCTTTTATGGACGCTTTCTCAAACTGCGCTCATCATGTGAAACTGTCTCCATGGGTCGGTCACTTCAGCAGAGTCACAGGCACTCACATTTTTATATAATGGCATTGCCATGGTTAATAAAAGCTTGAGGTCTTACAGGAATAATCTGCAATACGCCTCGATGTTAACTGTAATGAGAGTATTCATAGATGTTTCATAGTGCTAGGAACCAAATGTTCCCACATAAAACAATGCGATTCAGCCCGTAAGCTTTGTTTATTGGGTGCTGTGCGTCATTAAAATAAATCAATGGACTGGCTGGGTTGGACTATGTCTATATGTATGTATGTATGTGTGTGTGTGTGTGTGTGTGTGAAGAGGATAGTGCAGTACGTGACTTCCTCCTTTCAGCCAGTACGTAGGATGATGTGGACCCCAGAGTCAGTAAAAACAGGACCGCTCATGTCTCCCACTTTAAGAGCAAAGGAGGCATCTTCAAAAGGCTTCTGCATTTGACCTAAGACAGAAACACAGATACCCCATGTTAAAGCAATTACACTTGTTCTCACATTAAAAATAACAATTCAAGGAATATGTTGTATGCCATCATCTGTATCCTGTGTGTACAGAAATTCCTGCGTTTGCTTGAAATAATTTTTTCCAGTAGTGTATCTTTTACAATACATTTAATTATTATTTAATTATTTCTTTATTTCAATGGATTAGATTTCAGTTTTAGCTGTGGATGTTTCATGTCAGGCGGGATTCTCGCCACCACAGTGCCGGGAAGTGAGAGCAGCAATGTCCGAATGAGAATGAAAGAAAAGAACAACATACAGAAACACTGAAACTCTGACTGACCCTTTAATTATCACCTAATTAAGTACTCCGACTACTATTACAAAAATGTTCACAAATCAAATTTACCTATCAAAATAAAACTTCCTGCCCCAAAGCTCTTCCATTAATTACATTTTGCCATTTCTTTACTTTTGACTTTCAATTTCTGGAAATTAAGTGTGTTTTAAATTAGGGTGTTTTATTGCAACTAAAAAATAACCAGTGAGATGCTGCTGGGACTGCTCAATGAATTACACAAACTGACTGACAAAAACAAAGTGTTAGTCTCTAAACAATTTCTGACTTCCCTACTCAGTCTGTGGCACTTAACTCCAAGGCCTTTTGTTCCTACTTAAGACTTGAATCTTTAAAGAAGAATCCCAAATATATACTTTGATTTTTTTTTCAAAAGCTAAAATAATTTCCTCAAACATAAGTAAATAGAGTATTTGTTGGGGACTATTTTCAGCTGCAGATCAGTGTGGCTCATTTAGGTGTTTTTAATAGTTTTTGGAAAACAATGGGCCTCTATGGCACAGAGCAATAAAATATATTAGACTCTAGCACACAATACTTGTTAGAGGGACATATTTTTTGTTGGCTTGGGTCCTTTCATGGACCCAAACCAAAAATGAGATACAATGAGACAGATCTAGATATTCACAAAACTTGTCCTTTAGCCCAGTTCGTCTTTGTTTCATCTGAAACGTCTAACCAGGGATAGGGATAGGTAATTAGCTTCAGCCGTTACCTGTTACATCTGTTGTTCGGCTGCTTATGTAACAATGTTTATCTATCTGTGCATGTGTAGTGGTGTTTGTATACAGTACGTGAGCATACCTCTGCCAAACTGCCCCAGATCTCCACCGTTCTTAGCTGAGCTGCAGTCGCTGAACTGAGAAGCCAGATACTCAAACTTTTCCTCTCCAGACTTGATCTGTTCTATGTACTCTGCACAGAAAATATAAAAATAAAGAACAAAATAAACATGCTGATCGCTCGGATCGAGCGACACACGCAGCCCACACCCCTACTTACTCTGAATAAGTTCCAGGGCCTCGTCTTTAGTTCGTGTGATATTTTGTTCCCGCCAGGAAGATGGACGACGTGACTGATTATGCTTCACCAGTAGGTGAGAGCACCGTACCTGAGTGTGTGAAGGAAAAAAAGCACAAACTGATCAGAATGCCACAGAAGCAGAGAGTGGTCTTTTGAATGAATCTTTGTTTTTTCTCCTAGATTAGTCAGTACCACTGTTGAATAAGACACAAAGTTTAATAGGCAGTAACTCATGGCTCTTTCAGTGTTAATACATCATTTATTAATGCTTTGTAGTAATAATCCACTAATAAGACCATCCTTTGTGTTTCTATAGTGTGTAAGATCCCCGAGGCTGGTCACTAATTATCTCTTTTAGTCAAGTCAGTGGCTTATTAAAAAGTTACACACACAGGCCTCTTTATTTAAGATTTATCCACATAACCGAAGACTTAATGGCTTACTGGAACATTTGTAAATTATTTATAAAGTGTCACAAGTTTCTTAATTACACTAAGTCGCCTGCAGCTGTAAAAGTTTGTAAGTCATAAAGACTTGTACAACACTAACTGATCAGGTTCAGAGATCTAAATGTTAATTTAACCTCACTGTTTTGCCGCAGGGCCATTCATTACAAACGGATGCTGTGCAGCTTTAAACTTTGTGTAAACCCACAGAGCTTGTTTTTATATTTTAGAACTGATCCGAAAGTTTCCAAAAATACCAAATATGTCAGGCTAAATTTTGCAATGTGTATAAAAAGGTGCACAAGACAGCTACAATATTTAAATAGGATGAAATGCTGCAGCCATAAAAATCATGGCATATTGGGGTCAAACAGTGTAAAGAGCAGGAACAAACTTATACAGAATTGTATTTATATTAATGAGCAGTCAACTGGCAAAAAAATGAATTGGCACTAGTATGATTTTATATCTATCTATATCAATCTATCTATATATAAAACATTTATTTTTACTTTTATTTATTCGATGGTTCCAAGATTTTCTGCTTTTCTTGCATGACAATAAACTGGATATATTTGGACTTTTGATTGTTGGTCGAACAAAACAAACAATATGAATACGGAACTTTTGGTTGTGGGAAACTGTGATTTCCTTATTGTTTTATGACATTTCATAAACAATACAATTAATCAGTTCATTGCGAAAAGGATGGACAAAGTAAACCGATAATGAAAATAAACATTAGTTGCAATGTGGTGTCATCCAATGTCTTATCTAATCCAGCATTCACTAACTGCAAGTAACAATTTTTGATAATTGATCGATCTGCCGATTATTTTTTTGATAAATCGTTAAGTCTATGAAACATTTAAAAAAAAACTTTCATAACATTTATCTGAGCTGAAGGTGATGTTTTCAAATGTCTGGTTTTGTTTGACCAAAAACCCAAAGATATTCTGTTTACAAAGATATCTGAGAAAGAAAAACAACAAATATTCTCTTTTGAGAGGCTGAAATCTGCAAATATTTGACATTTGGAGAAGCGTGTTTCTATTAATGGATAGTTAATGGGAATTATATGATCAACAGGTTATGTACAAACACCAACTTTGGATCAGAATCAACTTCGCCGTTGATATAATGTCACAAGCTGTCCGTAGTAATGCAGGCATCAAATGCGAAACAGGCAATAATCGTTTTGGAGAAAAATGCTGATACAGGAAGGATAAACTATATAACGAAGCAGTGCTATTTCATCGGGTTGACACTGAAACGGTTCTGCAACCTCCTTATCCAAGACCATTCAAAAACAACACAATGGATGTTTTTTTGTTTTGTTTTAAGAGAAACAGGATATTGGACAAAATATTAAAAACCTCCCTGGTCCCTGAAAAGCGCACACCGATACTTGATGTAAACAAAAATATTTGACATGTCGGCTATTTAGACAACACGTTTATGCATTATCTCATTCTGTTATAATTCTTTTTTATTATTTTATCCTAGCACATTGCTCGAAAATATGTGCATTATATGTACAGCTGCACTTTTAGACAAGAATATTACAGATAAAAATGAACAAAATGCAGCTTTATTAAGACTTTTATTACAAACACATGTGATTTAATCCACAATATGAAATCAGCTGGGTGATTTCCCCAGTCTTAAAGGGGTGCTATGATTTCTGCAAACCACCAGGCGTCACTGTTGTTGCTGAGTTCAATGCTGAAACTTTAAGTCCCAAAGCTTCAAACACCTCATCCGCCCATCCCTAATTTTACTCATCACACCACTAAACTAGTCCAGTCTTGTTTTTATGAAATTACGTAATTTGTCACTCTTATTTTGAAAAATGCTGCATAATACACATTCATTGTAATTATTATAATAAGTACATGAAAAAATTACACATAATAACCTTATCTGGTTCTCCACGGCCATCTCCCACTGGACGTTCCCACTGACTAGCATTGGTGATGTGGTTGAAGTAGTACACTTTGCCTGGAGGGGCAAAGAGAGGGAGGAATTAAAGCTGAATTCATTGGTTTTTCTTTTCTTTTTTTTTTTTTTTAAAAACACATGGAGGCAGTGGAACATGCTCAAAACACCAAACTGACATACACCTTATAAAGTTGTTATGGCAAATGTGTTTGGTGATGCACTGGTTCAGAACCCCAGAGTGGTATTGGCTATGACCGACACAAATTGAATAGTTTCTTTGTAAATCTCGTCATATAAAACTCGAGCAATCTGCCATCAGTTGCATTCGTTCAGTCATGGCAGGCTGCAAACTCAGTTCCTACTGCCACAGCATTCCCTGGCCTCATGATACCTCAAATAGAAATTTTTTCGAAGGAATTCTACACAGTGAGATGTACAGGTTTTATAGGCGGGGAAAAAGAGCGCTAGTATTGCATTGAGCCTGAATGGAATTATTGGAATCAGGAGAGAAAAATTTGACTTGGTGCCTCCTTAAATCTGCTAGAAAAAAAATTATTTTACACATCCTGCAGACATTCAGTTGCATTTGAGTTCTTGTTTCTGACCACCTGCTGAATGTAAGTCCAAATTTCAGTCTCCTCCCGGCTCTGTCTTGGTGTACACCATCTCCTGGCGGAAAGATCTGGCTCTTTAGCTGCAAAATGTTCCACTTTTTTCAGCTAGTCCCGAACTTTGTCTGTCTGCTATTTGTACAGTGGGTTTGTCTGAGCTGTTTTTTTTTTTTGTTGTTGTTGCTGAAAACAGTTGCCTGCTGTGGCTGAAAACAGAGTTGATGAGAACAGACTTGTTTGCTGAATGACCAAAACAGTGATCCAAAATAAGTAAAGTAAAATACTGCACAGATTAATGGTTCTGTTGGTTTGTTGTTACTCCATTAACATTAAACAGTCATTTGATTCACTGTTAATATAAAAATATTGATTAGTGCTGCTTTGAGGTATAGAGACGCATCTTTACAGATGAGCTACAGGAGACTTGAGGCAGCACAATGTGATGGGACAGCTGAATATCTTAACAGAATTAGACCCTACAAAGCTTTCTGGCCTCCCAGCATACAGTTACGCAAAAGTTTGAGCACGCCTGGACAAATTCCATATTTTGTTGATTTCTGAAGTGAAAAGAAGTGAATGCAACCCCTGCAGCGAACAGGCATTAAAAGGAACCTTTCTTCAAATGTTAATGCACTGTGCACAGCCAGTGGCACAGGAAACACTGCACAGATAGAGCAAATTCTGGATGCAAATTTCCTGCAGTCAGTCAAGAGAGTGAAAGTGAAAAGGGGCTAGCTTATACAACAGGACAACAAGCCGAAGCTTTTGGAGCGACCCCCACAGTCCCCTGACCTTTACAAAATCTTTGGGTAGATGTTGAACACGCTGTGTGTGTAAGACAATGTAAAAATATCTCAGAAGTTGAAGTGATCTGCAGGAAGAGTGGGTGAAAGTTCCTATATCCAAAATAGAAAGACTCTTAGCTACTACTAAAACCATCTGCAAGCTGTGTTATCTGCCAATGAGAAGGTTAACAAGTACTGACTTAGCAGGGTGCCCAAACTTTTGCACATGCCACAATTTGTTTAATTTTTTCTCTATTTTTTAAGTTCGTGAAATGAAATGTAACATTGTGTTGACATCTGAAGTAGGGCTTAAACAATTAGTTGATTTATCAATAAAAAGAAAAAAGAAAAAGATCAGCAATAGTTTGTCAAGCAAGACGGTGAAAACATTTGAAATTTTGTCTATTTTCAGCTCCTAAAATTTGAGGATTTGCTGCTTTTCCAGTCTCAAGATTAAACATTTTGAACTTGTGAGTTCACCTATATTAGCACCCACTAGCATCTTCCAGTTGATTTTGTATGCAATCAAAGTGCTTCTAAAATTCCCTCTGCATCCTCTCTGAACACATCTTGAGACTTTAGAGACTGTAGACATGTATTCACGAGACACTAAGGTTTATTTTCTATCTATTTTGGAATAAAAACTACTTCTTTCTGTGACTTAACTATAACAATCACTATAAGAACTTTTGTTTAAAAAAATATGATGCAAGGAGAGAGGAAGAGAGTAAATAATAAAAATCAGTTATCAGTACCTTCCAGAATTGAGCAGCGGGGTTGTCAAATCAGAAAACATGCTGATATGAATCAGCAGGATGTGTTTACTAATCACTGTTATAAAAATAAAACAATCATTGTAATTGTTTAAGAAAAATGCTAATTCCAGCCTCTCCACTATTAGAGTAATTGTTGACATTAGAAGATGTCACTCTGGGAAACTTTTGACATTTAATATCAATTAATCGGAAAATTAATCGGCAGACTGTAAGCTGCAGCCCTTATTCGAAGAAAGGCTCCCCTGCAGCAAATGTCTGTTTGCTGCAGGGGTGGTATTTACTTATTGTCACTGCGAAGAAAATCTGCAACATCTATCTTTTGCCCGGGGTTGCCCCACACAGGTGTGCATGCATCTGTAAATGTGCTCTTCTCAGTCTGCAGGTGAGGAACTGGAGCAAAATGACGTCATGCAGGGCCTTGCAGGTCGAATGGGTCAGCAACACACCTAATAACAGTCAAACGCCACATTTAAGAAAACACACCTACAGCACCGAGATACTCATGTTTAGTTTCAGCTTCTCCTCGTTAAACCTAGGCTTTTTTTCTGCCTCGTTTCAGCAGTAAACCTCGATGCTTGGGCTGCTAGCCACTAAGCTAACTTTACTACATGCTGCCATTTAGCAAGTAGGCTAGCTCATTTAGCATCACCTGGTTTCTGTTTCATTACCTGAACTGCGGCTCATTCTTTTCTCCCATCCAGATGGTAGCTTCTCCTCGTCTGCCATTATTTATTTATTTATTTTCCTGCAGCTGCGTTTTTTAAATTTAATTTCAATGTAGCTACCGTGTGACAGTCCGGGATGCAGCTAGGCAAGTTACAACACTCAGCAACCTGCTTTACGGTACGAGTTGTTTTTAGAATCCGGCCCGCCTTTGACGGGGTCTTCTGTCCAGTCATAGGCTGATGTGAGATGTCAGTCATGTGTGTGCGCCCGTTTGTTGGTCGAAAGGGTATTTCGCCAATTATATCAGCTTTACGGTAATCGGGGCAAGGAGCGTTCCAGAAAATACCAGCGACAGGAGAGAGTATTTGTAATTTTGTGCGTTTTAAGGTAGGAATGTCACATTTAACAGAATGTAATTATGGATATAAACTAATGCTCAGCATTTCAGAGACAGAAGGTAGCTTTACGTGTGTGCTTTGTAACATTACGCACACTTATCTGAACAAAATGCGACGGTGTTAGCTCATGTTAGCTAAACCAAACAACCTGATTTTAAAGCGTCTGTTTCCTCCATGTGGCCCAATGTGAATTGCCCACATTAACTATCACTTCAAACTATATGTACGAGTGTATGTACTCAGTTGGCATTTTATGAGGTGGACTTAGCTAAAACCAATGCAGTCTAATATAACAGTCCTTCCTTCTTTAAGGTTCCAGTGCTCAGTTTTTATTGAAGCTGTGTTAAAGAGGTGTAGATTCAGCTGTGTGATCATTTTGGAGGATGTAGTCTGTGGTACTGTTGAGCGGCACTGCGTTATGTTGACGGGTGTTGCTAGTATTTTGTCGGGACCGTTTAAATCGACTCACATGTTATGCTAACTCTCTCGTTCCCTTCGGCTGACAGGAACCGAAGATGATCGAGGTGGTCTGCAACGACCGTCTGGGCAAGAAAGTCCGGGTCAAGTGCAAGTATCCTTCACTAAAACTGTGCAGATAATGCTGAATAATGCATCCTTCCACATTTGTAAAACCTGGGCCCAAGTTCACAGGGCCCTTTCTGGACATTGCGGTTCCCTGGCGCTCCAGAGGGGACTTTACGATTTTATGGAAATTATAACAGTTGTATAATTCTTTATTACTTGATGTGTTTGATGCCTTCACATCACAGACCATCTCAACATGGTGGTTTCCCACACTATTTTCTATAGTGTCCTAGGTATAGTCCATGGAGCGAGTAGGAACAACAAGTTTTAATCCAACAGCAGCACTTTAGAGATGTCGTTCACCTCCAAAATATCACTGAAATAGACGCCAAACAATATGTAGTGTGGTCACATTGTTTACTGTCGCTCAGTGTCATGTAATCAACTGAAACTAACCCCTAGTTTTTATATATTTTGCAACTCAGTGGGTCACTGTTACTCAATACTCATAAAACCCAAAGATATCCATTTACAATCAAGTGAGATCAAGAAAAGCAGCAAATCCTCATATTTGAAAAGTCAAGCCCAGGGAATGTTGAACATTTTTCCTTTAAATGTACCTAAATGATTCAATGATCATCTAAACAGCTGCAGGTTAATTTTCCTTTTAATTTTAAACCCAGTTCATGAAGTCATTTTGAGATACAATGATCCCTTTTTTTGGAGGCATCAATAGAGAAATGATTGATACAATTATGATTTTGATGTGAACATGTAAATTATTGACAAATCAACAATCTGTCTGTCATCATTTAATATTTAAAATAAAGAGTGAAGCATCTATACTAGATTAAATATTATAAATTAAAGTAGTACAGGTAAAAAGCAAGTAAATATGAATTTAGTTATGGATACAATGAACAGAGCTCTAATTTTTTTTTGTAGTGATTTGTCATTTAAAGCTTTCATTCAGATCTTCCTCCTTCTACCAACCTCTTTCCATCATAGTGACAAAAGGCTTGTAAAACAAACTCAGAGGGCTGCAGAAATGTAGGTCAGTAGATGAATCAAATGTTAGCCTAATGACTGTGGCTAATTGTTGGTTAAGCTCTGGCTTGGTACCAGCATTCTTGGTTGGTTGGTTTCTCAGGTTTGATGTAACTACTGTGCAACTGCACTAGAAACATGTTGTTTGCAGCCACAGTGTCATATCAGCCAGTCACCAATGCACTCTCTGTTCATGTTGTCTTCGTTTTCAAAATGAGAGCACACTGTTATCTTGATAAATTCATCCGAGATGAACAAATCAGTTCTCCAGTTGCATTTGAAGAACCACATTAAGCTAGATGATGAAGTAACGGGATGATTTTTAGCTAACATACTGGTAACCTGGGTTTGTTAAACCACATTGAAGAACCAGGCTCTGAATTTTTTCCCATGCCATCATTGTGCTCCTTCTTTAACCCCCACGTTTCAGCTCTGAGGATACCATTGGAGATCTGAAGAAGCTCATTGCTGCCCAGACAGGAACACGGCACGACAAGATTGTATTGAAGAAATGGTAAGCTCTCATCTGGGATTTCTGCCCTGCCTGGCCATAACAAATGTTTCAGTGGCTGTTTTCTATTAGCAGCTAAATGTTCCTCTTCTGCGCCCACAGGTATACCATATTCAAGGATCACGTGTCTCTGGGTGACTGTATCCTTTCAACAATCTTTACTATCACTCTGTCAGTATCTATAGCTCAGTAATAATACTTTAGTAAACAGTTTTTATATTTCTTCAGAGGTCTACTTACTTTTCATACTCTAAAAGTAAGCATCAGATAATTTTAAGTACCAGACGTCAATAAATTGTATAAACTGAGGAGGGGTGTGGGTGGGGTGGATATCACATATTGGATATAACAACAACTGATAATTATCTGTCATGGCCAATTCAATGACCAATAACATTACTTTTGCAACAGCAAAAAAGGACAATTAAGGGTAACTTTTTAGATTGACCAGTTTCTCATTATTTCAAACAATTTTTGTAAATAAATTGTAGAAATTGTAAAAGGGCTATTTTTAGTGACACAATGTTCATCCTTTTAAGTGGTAACAGGTATGAGTGCAATTAATATAAATGAATCGAACTGTTACTACATTACATACATCACACATTCTTATCACACCTAGACTGTTCACTCTGTTACAGAAGAAAACTGTAAGAAAAGCCTCCATATTATCATTAAAATTACATTGTTGGAACAATAGCAGTGATTTTAATTTTATATCCCTGAGGATAATATATTAACCAGCAATATACCAGGTATCCCTAACTGGATCCTAACACTTTAAAATCCATTTTATTTGATCAGGCATCTAAAAAATACGGTCTTTTACACACTGCCTACAGTCAGCATCCTGTTTTCCTAAATACTTTATTATTTCTGATGTGATATTGTTGGTTTTCAGTGACTATTTATTTCTATGTTGTTGTTATACAACTGTCAACTAAAACTTTAGTTATTTTCTCATATGAAAACAGCAAGAGCATTTTTCTGACGCATTTAACGTATTGATGGTAATAAACTTTTAACAAGAAGAATCAGCACCTTTCCTGCCCTGATCTGTCGTACTTAACTACGACCTCTGCACAGATGAAATCCATGACGGGATGAACCTGGAGCTGTACTACCAGTAGACCAGAGAAGGACCACAGGACAATGCTACACAAATAATACACACCCACACACAGATGGAATTGATGGAACTGATGGAATCTATCGCAGGAAGCCACAACTGAAAGAGAGGAGCTGTATCTACAAAGCAGAAAATCAAACACACGTGACATAGATTCCAGTTTTTAGCTTTTCATTTTTGCCCACAAATCATTATGTGAAAGACATGTTGTTCTACAGATATTTTTGTTTTGATATTTTGGAAGTAAAGCTGACATTTACCTACCTACAAGACTGAGAGCTGGTCATTGTTGTCCATTAGTTTTGTTTTCTTATGTGAGAAGAGAATGAAATCCCTCTTTTATGTGTAACATGTCTCCCAATGAATGTTAATTACACGTAAATATTCACACTACAGAGATCATTACACTACTGGCACTCGTACAGCATGTGTTAAATATCAAGTCTTTGCCAATCTCATCCAAAGCTAGAAGACAATGTGCAAAAAAGTGGTTTAAGTGTCTTAAACCACAGAAATAACATCTGAATAGAAACTTTATGGGCTGTATGTGGACAACCCTGTGTGCAATTTTTGTGTACTTTTGGTTTGGTGGTGGGAAGTAACTAAGTGCATTTACTCAGTTACTGTATTTAGGTACAAACTTGAGATACATTACTTTAGTATTACAATGTTCTATTTTTTTTAAACCTCTACTCCACTATATTTCAGGGAAATACCGTACTTTTTAGTACACCACGTTTTTTTTACTTTACTTACTTTAGATCTTTTGCATTTAAAAAATAATCAATTTATAAAACACAACATGTTGTAAACTACCCAGCAGTACATAAAGCTGTTAAAAAGTTCAGTTTCAAATAGCTGCCACACTGAAATCGTGCATACATGTTAATGCATCAATAATGATTCAATAATCCAATATATATAAACAATATAACACTGTTAAAGGTTATTTTTAAGTAACATTTTGAATGCACAATTTCTACCCGTGATGATGTATTTTTACACTGTGGTATTGATGCTTGAGTGAAAGCTGTGAAGATTCTTCCACCACTATTTGGTTTGGTGCTATTTTTTCATAGTTTGGACCAGACCTCTGAGTTCCAGTTAAGGTAAACCTTGCTGCTACAGCACACAGTGATATTTTAGACAGTTATGTGCTTCCGGCTTTGTGACAACAGTTTGGGAAAGTCCTGTCCTGATCTTAACATTACAATGCCCCAGTCTTTATGCTAAAATAAGCTAAGCTGAGCATTACAATCCCCACATGCAAAAAGCCAGATCCATTACGACATGCTTTTCCTAGTTTGGCTATGAAGAAGTTGCCTGCTCAGAGCCATGAACTCAACCCCCCTTGGGATGAACTGGAGCCAGGCCTTAACCACCAAACATCAGTGGTCGACCTCACTGATGCTCTTGATGCCAAGTACCAAAATCCTGTGGGAAACCTTCCCAGAAGAGTGCAGGCTCTTGTTGCAGCAGATTGATACCCATGGTTTTGGATGGAAAGTTCAAGTGTACACTTTGCTCCAAGTTAGTTATACGTACATAAACCAGACATCAACAGGTCAGCTGAAAAAAATGTTTTATTCACATCACTAGGCACTCATTAGATCACAAGTAACAGCATCTCTCTCACACGCACACAGACACACTCGTGCATATGGGTTAATGCAATCGATGGAAACTAGGTATCACATAGGCTCCTACATATATAGTTTGGGTCCTCACATTTTCTCTGGCTCCACGTCAGCAGTAGTCAGAGTAGTCCTCCTCCACATAGTTTGCTGGAAAGAACCCCACCTGGAGAAACAGGAGCAATTCAGGTAAGACAACAAATGTCTTAAAAGCAGTAATGTTTTTTTTGTGTTTGTTTTAATGTTTGCAAATTCCTCACCCGGCCGTACACTTCTCCTTTCCACCAACCACTGTGACCTTTCTTGGAGAGGATCTTGATGGTGTCTCCCTCGCGCAGCGACAGCTCTGAACGGTCTCTGGCCGAGAAGTCGTACCTGGCCCTCGCTACGCCAAAACTCCTCATGCTGCCCCCTGTGACACAGAGCCCACATTGCAGCACGGGTAAACTTAAAAGAATAGTTTGACATTCTTTGGAAAATTTTTGCTTTCTTTGTGAAAGTTAGATGAGAAGATCGATACCACCCTCATCTGTGGTTTAAATATGGAGCTACA
Organism: Xiphias gladius; assembly: GCF_016859285.1. Classification (NCBI taxonomy): domain Eukaryota; kingdom Metazoa; phylum Chordata; class Actinopteri; order Istiophoriformes; family Xiphiidae; genus Xiphias; species Xiphias gladius. The sequence continues at coordinate 8,644,067 of NC_053414.1, read as the reverse complement.
GCCAGGAGATAGTTGGCTGAGCTTAAAGCTTGGGAACGGGGGAACAGTTGGGTAAAAAAAAATAAATCTTCATAATCCCCCATAAAAATCAAAGCTTCTGATTTTTATGTTTCAGTTTTTGTAAGGATTAAGGAAACAAGATATAACGTACAATTTTCCAGCTTTACAGGTGCTGCTTGCATGACTTTTAGCTAGCGCCACGGCTCTATGAACGGCAATGTTGGTCTGTCTGTGTTCGGTTGGTCCGCCACTTATGTCCAAACTGAAATATGTTGACGACTATTTAATGGATTCCCAAGAAGTTTGGTACAGACATTCATCGCCCCCTGAGGATGAATCCTACCGACTTGGATAATCCCCTGATTTTTCCTCTAGCGCCAGCATGAGGTTGATATTTTTATCTAGGGCCACCAGTTCAATTTTTCCAATACTTTGGTTTTATGACCAAATGTCAGAAATGTACTGTACCTGGTGTGGTAGTTGCCGTGTTGTTAGACGAGTCGCTTTGCTCTGGTTGTTTGTAAGGCGTCCGCAGCGTGGTGTCCACATCCTTGAAATACTCCTTCAAAGAGTTCTGCTGGTAAAACTGAATCATCTCCTAACACAGGGCGAAGAACAGTAACAGGACAAGGAGAGCGTGAGAGGCATGTGAGTTAATTGTAAATCCACAAAGTCAGAGACAGTTGGTGTGTGTGTCAGTGTGAGTCTCATAAGGTTTTGAAGTGGGTGTTAAACTTACAATTAAACCCTTGAATGCTTTCTTCTCATTGATGCGGTACAGGCCTTCAGTGGACGTGATCTTAATGTGCCTGATGTCCATGTTGAACCTGGGAGAGCAGAGAGATGTTGCAAATGCTTTGAGATTAATAACATTAAAGGCAAAGCTCACACAAAACTCACAAAGAGGTTGAATGTTCAACGTGTTTAGTGTTTAGTTTGACAGCTGAATGGCGAATGGCTGAATGGAACATGTACTATGTACTACTAGTTGAATTTCCCTGGTTGTGAGAGGAAGTGAAACATGAGCTCAAACACATCCAGCAATTTATCTTAAGTTTAGCTAAGACCGTTATTCAACATAGCATTTGTAAACAAAAGACATCTAGGCATCTAGGTTACTATCAGGCTAAAATTGGTTGGAAAGCCAAAGGTTTTTAGACATGTGCTTTATATACTGTATAAAGGGCTGCAACTGAAGATTGTTTTCATTATCGATTAAGCTGCTGACTATTGTCTTGATTAATTGATTAATTCTTAGGTCTTTAAAAAGTCATACAATTGAAGAAAACGCCCATCAAAATTTTCCAGAGCCCATGGGGATGTCTTCAAACTGCCTGGCCAAACAATTTGTCAAGTTTAGTCTCACCAACAGTCCAAACCCCAAAGATTTTTAAAATTTACTATCATTTATGGCAAAGAAAAGCAGAAACGCTTCATAGTTTTAAAAAAAGGTGGAACCAGAGAATTTTGGGCATTTGGGCTTGAAAATTATGTAAACAATTAATCATTTATCAAAACAGTTGCTGACTTTTCTGTCAATCAACTAACTGATCAATCGCACTGACATACAACCATTGCTTTGACAGCATATCAGTGACTATACTTCAACATGTACCTCACACCTACTTTTACACTAAAATATACTGACGTTATTTTATATTATATATAACCAAGAACTCTAAAGAAAAGTAATTAATAACAAATAACAACTGGTTAATCATTGTTTACTTGGAGGACCACCCTCTAACCAAAAGCCTAAAATCAAAGAAACTAAACATTTGTCCAATTCTAGGTATGTAGACACAGTTCTCCAAAAATCAAACAGTACTTTGGTGATGAATTGATGAAGGCTTACTTGATGCTGATGGCAAACTCTCCTCCATCTTTCTGCCGCACGAGGAAGGTTCCATCAGACCGGGACATTAGCAGGTTTTTGGCAGCGGATCTGTCCATGTTCCCAGCAAACCTTGAATGAAACCGAGATTCAGAGCCTTGTTCGTTGCTTTTGAGTAACTACGTGAGTTTTGAAAGAGGATATAACACAATCTTCAATGTACAAAAGGAAAATTGAGTTTGTTCGCAATAAAACTCAGCCTTGCTCAGTACAACACACTCAGTGGTTTTGCTGCTACAGCCTTAATTGGTCTGGTAAGTGTCTTATGGTGGCTTATGTTAGCTAATGTTCCCAGACTTAAGAGAGACATTACTGTGTAACTGCCATTCACTGCGAGTCAGTTAGTTCCCTGACTTTACGACCCTCTCTACTTGTGCTACTGTTACAGAATGGTTTTAGCAATTAACATTATCCATAGCCCTTAAAAAGTTTTGCTTTGAAATTGTGGCATCACCCCTAATTAGTATTTATAAGCAGTATACAAACAATCAATGAATGGTTTTTAATACACTATAATGTAGTTGCATATAGTGTTTTAAGTGTTTATTAATGTACAGTATTTGTCAGCAATTATAGCCTCTCCTATGAAGACAAATTTTATATTATTACATCTATGTTTTACTATACTGTCATTCATTATCTGTTTATACACCAGCTTCAGGAGCAGTTATAGTTGTTGACAAATACATTAACAAAAACCTTATATCGGCTTACAATTACATTATAGTTTGTTGTAAACCATTTATTAAATGTTTATATACCGCTTATAAATGCTAAATAAGGCGACTGAAAGTGTTACCAGAGTGGCTTTGTGTAAGCATTTTATTTGACTGCCGCCACATCTATCAAATTATCATAATGGCACAAAGTTTAGTTTGTAGAAAATCTACAAATTATCTGGATGAACATTGGTGCAGTCAGTGTGCTATCACCACCAGGTGATGCCAAAGTGAGACATTTTCAGATCCTACATATAATGACTTAAAGGACAATACAGCTATTTTCACAAGCTGTTTTTGATTTTATAGATTGTTATTTGCAGCACTCTGAATCCTCTGGGGTTAGCACATCGTTGTTATTATCGTGAGCTCAGGGGCAGAGAACACTGCCTATAGGTCACTGATAACTAAATGTTATTTTACACATGGAAAACAATGGTGTGAGGTGCTAAATCCCATTAGTGTCACAGTGTACAGTATGTCTCAAAAGCTGCTTTAAAAGCACCAGTGCTTTTCAGTGTCTGGTTACCGTTTTTGTGTTCACTAGAGTTATTCTTTGTGTCAGCTCTGTGGTGTGCCTGTGTCAGTGTTGCAGTGCACTGCAGTACAGGAAGAAATAACGCTATGAGGTTGACCGTGGCTTGGTGTGCAAGTGATTTAAACCAGTTTCTGCTGGTACTCACCAATTGAAGCCAGTAAAGTCGGGGGTCGTCCTCTGGGAAGGGGTGAGATCATACGTTAGACATATAACACTTTGCAAAAGCCTGTGGTCGTGGCGGTAACCGTTCTTCACTTCCTTAGAATGCTAATTTATGGCTTCAGCACAGCAAATGGTGGCCAGCTGGCACAGATACCACTGGACTAAACTGAACATGTATGCCTTTTGTTTGTTTCTTTTTGTGGCTTGTGCTCTGATCTCTCTTAGAAAAAAAAAGGTATTTGAAAATGTTGCTTTTTCAACGTTGAGTGAGGGTGTTTGCTGTTTAGTAGCTCATGTTGGCTGATGGATCATACTCACAGCGACGTAGGGCTGAACTTTTTGGCAGGGGAACCAGCCCATTTGACCAACAGTCAGGTTTCTTCCCTGAGGGAAACACACAACAACAAACCACACAGCCGGACTGAGTGGACCAAGCAGTCATTGCAACATATGACTAAACAGATCAACATGGATAATTAACTTAAAAAACAAACTCTCCCCTAAAACAATTTAATCAGTTGCAGTTGATGCTGATCTTAGGAAATTCACAAAAATATGAGAGATTGTGTGAATCCTCAGTGTTTTTATTGTGAAAACTTGTAACCATCATCATTGTTTGAGAGCAAAAGCTTAATTAAATATTGTGGATCCACAAGGCTCTAATTCAACAGGATGAGAGATTAAAGCACAAAGCCTGTGTTTTGCATGTTTTAGCCCTTTTGGTACACAGCCTTTGTATTACATAGATTTTCCCAGAACACACCTTAGATATTAGGAAAATAAAAGGGTCTTTACTACCTTCCATTTGTGTACTTTCATTTCAGGGCCATTCAAAATCAACTTGCACAGAAAGTAATTTTAGATTTCTAATCATCACAGTGAAAAATAAAGAAATAAAAGGCCTTTTATTGTCAAACTTAAATGATTACATAACTGAAAAATACAGGCACCTTTATTTTGGCAGCTGCTTGAAAAGTAATAAAAATTCATACACCAGTCTACAAGGTATGGTATGATTTGGAAAAATGATCAGCAACAAGGTAAATGTTATCTGACAAGCCATTTACACAGCAAACATTTTGACTTGTTATAATAGGAAAAGCACAGGAGTTGCTAATAACATCAGTGAACATCATCTAGTCAAGTGTCCCGGTAAAGCGTGACAGTGTGACAGTGAGCCAGCATGAACAATACCGGGACCCTGAAACTGAAGCAGCTAAATGGATTTCAGCCATTAGGGTCTGATTTATTTTCCAAATCAAAACCTTTCAAACGAATTACACAACAAAAAGAAGGTAGACAGAAGTGTAGGTTTGGCACGAGGGAGGAAGTGGAAGATAGAGAACGAGATGCAGAAAGGAAAAAGACAAAAGAGACTGAAAAAGACAACAGCATCTTACACCTACACATTAACCACAGGAAACAAGGCTTGAAGCACAATGAAATGTGTGACCCCCTCAGTTTTCAGAGTGCAGAGTGTATTTGCTTGAGTTTGATTTCTTAATGTTACCTCCCACCATGGCAGCTCAGCATCAGCCCGGGTCAGCTCAATGATGTCACCTTTGGAGAGGTGAAGTGGTTGGCCGAAGCCCACAGGAGGTGGAGGCAAGCCATAATACTCCTGACATACCTCCATCTTAGGAAATCCTGAGAGACAGAGTGAGGAGGGGAAAGAGGAGATGTTGAGATGTTAAGATGTTAGGGAGGAGAACTGAGAGGCCATGAAAGCACTTTGATTCCATCAAATATTTCATTTACTCTTGAACATTTAGGGGGTTGACCACAACACTGGAAGGTTTTAAATTTGGGTTGCTTTTTTTTTTTCATAGGAAAAAATGTCCTGTTTAAACGATTGTATCCTGAATTCCTTACCAACGCTGGAATGTCCGGAGGACCTCTGTGTTTTATTCTGGAGGAACAAAAGACATAAGTTTTGTGTATTTGCACAAGTTAAATTAAGAAGGGGCATGTAAAATAGTGTAAAACGCTCTACAAGCATAATGTAAAACATATCCAAAATGTCAAAGAAAAATGTGGCCTTACCTTCCTCACAGTTCCAGCATGATCTGTAATTACAAGAGGATAATCCAAGTAAGAATTTATAATTATGCTAGATTAGGATAGTTACACTGATTAGAAATAGTATTTAGACACACACATATAAACATGTACACAGACCTGAGTTTCGTCCGCAGGCAGGGACTCTGCCTAAACACTCTTTATGTGCAGCCATTTTACAGCGAGTGCAGCGATAGCCCTGGAAAAATATCCCTCTGTGTACGACAGATGGAGAGATTCAGCCTCAGCAGACAAGACTTTGGTTTTTTTCTTTTTTCTTTTTGAATTGGAGCTAAAAGAGGTACTGAGAGAAACAGCTGGTGAGACAAAAGTACCTTAACAGCATTGAGCAGGCCTTGCAGGAGGTGGTTTCCTCGAAGCAGTGCATCTGGAAATCATGGTTGTTGGCGGTGGAGTTCTCTGGACACATGTTTGACCTGCAACCATGAAGTACAGCTGTTTTGACCAAAGCCGGTGAACCAAGCAGTCACAGAGCTGGTTTTCACTTTAATACTTGCAGGTAGTTTGACTTTGGTGAAAGTAACAAATTTAGTATAGTTCTGTGTGTTGGTATTCCTGAGACTGAAGACACCAACAGCATCAGCAACACAGTGCAGATCCGATTGCAAACACCACTATCACCAAATCGTGGGATGTCTGCTGATTACCTATAGGGTTGACGATTCAGCAAAACTACAACACAAAACCATAAATGACCAGTGGCTACAGCTAAACCGATTTACTTCTGCTTCTCTTCTGATGTTTTACTTTTCACATGGCTCATTTGAAATGAGCCATGACACAACACTGACATAGCACTTTTTAAGTTGGTACGTGAACGTGATAGCAAACCGTTAATTATTACACATCCAGCAGAAATCATTCATATGGAGTCCTGTTTCTGGTCGCCAGGCAAATGTTAAATCCAATATTTATCATGTTTTAGCTATGTTTTTGGTCTCTAACAACTCCTGAGGAAAATATCTGAACATAGTGGAGCATTTAGCTGCTAAAGTTTTTGCCTGCTGTGGCCAAAAAAGACGCTATGAGCGCGGTGAGAGCGAACCAAAAAAGTTGTGGCCCAGATAACCAAAGATATTAGCTGAAAGATGCTATAAAGCTCAGAGCTGAAGGGGAAGCACTGAGTCGGGTGATTTTCTGTGGGTTTGTCACCAAAAGTGATGCCTTTCTTACACATAGTCATTTGATCCATTATTATCATAAAAATATTGAATATGGCCACTTTAAAGATTCCTAAGACTTTTCAGCTTTTATGCAGGAATAGTGCAGGAATAAGACTCTTAAAAATAATGCTTGGAGAATGGCTGCAGCCATCATCCGATGCTTTATTAACATGATCAGGCTTTACAAAAGCCAGTAATTAATTAGCAAAGGTGCTAAATTACTGCTTGTTCAAAGCTTTGTAGCTGCATAAGATCACTAAATCAATGCATACAGACACTCTGCACTCTGCTTTTAAGTCTTTGGCAAAAATTGTGTGTTTGTGTATTTCCATGTGTGTATGTGCGTGACTGTAGGGTAACTCACAGGGCCATCTCAAACTGCTCCAGCCATTTCTTCTTCAGTTCTCTGGTTTTGAAGAATAAATCGTACCCACACCTCCCATAGCAGTCCAGCAGGAGGAACAAATAGGACCACTGCTCACACACACACAAGCACAAACAGTCAGCCTTGTAGAGGCCTCATAGATGTAGTATCTGGTATAACTTGTGCTACAGACTGAAGGAAGCAGAGGAGAAGACCTTTTTATTGTCCTTCTCTCCTGTGGTTTCATCTCGTATCTGGTAGTGCTGTAGTTCAATGATCTCCTTTAACTCAAAAATCTCTCCACTCTTCTTCTTACATACAAACATGGCTTTATCAAACAGGAATGCATACCTGACAAACAGCAAAACATACACAGATACAACGAAAGGTCAGATACATGGCATTTACGTCTGAAAAATACACCGAGACATATGAACAACACACACCTGTCCTGTTTAGACCTTTTCTCCGAGCTGCAGATCTTCAGCTCTCCATCAATCTTGGGGCGACCGTAGAGAGCTAGAGACTGAGTCTAAAGGGCAGAGGAGAAAAGAATGAATAATCAAAATAACTGACAAAAAGAAATGTATTAAAATTAAAATTGTGACCTCACCATGTTTTCTATGGACAACTGGAAGGTGGTGATCTGTCTGATGATCTCATTGTCTCGCTTCACCTCGTTCACACACTGCGCCAAGTCCTCCACGAACACACAAAGACAAACAGATGAATGTTTAAATATTATGAATTTAAGTCAGTCACTGACAGACACACAAGTACACACACTTACTCTCATGGCATCGAGAGCTGTGCGTAGGTTTTCCTTGTCTGTTGGGTCAGTGGTGTGCTTCACCAGCTCCTGCGCAAACAAACATACCGCATCAAATTATAGCTGTTGGGTAAAACTAACTGAGAAAAGATAACAAGCTGTAATGGAAGCACACACACACACACACGTACCTGTAACAGCAGGTGATATTTGAGGACCCTCTGCATAGGGACCATGAGTAAATCTCTGAGAGAAAAACGTCCACTATTTGCTCTCTTTGAACACTCCTGAAAAGAAAGCGAAGGAGATGAACATCTGCATAAACCACAGCTGTGTTACGAGGATGTTATTGGGGAGACTCAACCTTCCTGCCAGTTTCCCCTAGTGACCAAATGCGGTACTGAGTAAAAAAAAAATCCCTTTTGTGGTAAGGGGGATTTTTATGACTATAATAATGCATGCACCTGACAAACAGCAAAACATACACAGATACAACAAAAGGTCTGGTTTCGATATCATACATTATGATTTACGAGCAGAATGCATTGTTAATAGGCTGCTGAGGAATATATTTTAATTACTACCAAATCATTTTCCAAGCATGAGGCATTTCGTCTTTCTATTCTCTGTTAATTATTTAATCACACCCATTTTTAAAGACAAGACAGTTTTTAATTGTAAATAAATGTTCATTTTGTAAATTCTCTGAAATGAAGAGGATACATTAAAGCACTAAGAGGAGTGTTCCTGTGACCAGGAGTCAATTCAATTCAATTCAGTTTTATTTATATAGCGCCAAATCATAACAGAGGTTATCTCAGGATGTGATCTAAAATGTTACAGATACATTTTTTTTTTTTTTGTCGGTGTCTATCCAACTGACAATAGTATTGATAGTTTGGGGATCGAACCACCCAACCCCCTACCCTGTGGTCCAGAAAGCATTTCTGCTGTACATCAACACTATAAAAGCCACATTTGTAAAACTGCTCATAGGTCACCTCAAAACAGCACGCAAGGTCAATTATTACTCTTTGTATTATAAATTTTTAAACCATTAAGTTTTAACATTTGTCATTATTACTGAAAGCATACTCTTTGTGCATAATGTCATCAAAATAGTCAGTTAAAGGTAAGGTTTAGCCTTTTAGCATGCTAATGTTTGTTAATTCACACTAAACCCACATTACAGCAGTGGCTGATAGGAATGTCATTAGTTATGTACTTTTTTGGTCATTAACCAAATTATCAGAAAAATTAAAATTTTGACCAGATGATGGCAGGAAATGGAAGATTAAGAGATCACCAAAGTGATTACCATTCTTCCCCAGCGTGACATCAGTGTCTGAAAACCAAATTTCATGACAGTCCGTCCAATTGTTTTCAAGATATTTCAATCGAAACCACAAATGTCAACATCATGGAGGCACCAGTGGAAATGTCAGGCAAATTTGTCCCAAAATTTCCCAAAACTTTGTCCCAGTCCATCTCATAGAAGCTGAGATATTTCGCTGGAAGAAGGAAAATTTTGATCTGCTGGTGGTGCTAGATGAAAAGTCAGGGGACCACCAGAGTTGTTGGAATTCATCCTCTGGGTAATCTCTTTACAAAGTTTCATGGCAATCCAACAGTTGTCGAGATATTTTAGTATGGACCAAAGTGGTGGACCAACCGACCAACACTGCCATCCTTAGAGCCCCTAGTCTGGCGAAAAAAATCTGTTACGTACCCATAGTGACCAACATGTTCCTATGATTAGGAAATATTAAGAAAATCAGTATGCTACTTTTCTCTTTTTTCCTCAGTCATTCTTGTTGCTAAATACCTATTTCAGAGTGCGTCATGGATATACTACAAAAAGGACACCATGGTCAATAATGGCTTTCCTTCATTTGTGTGAAAGTTACACAGCCAGCACATACGCCACAAATGTTTTCTCTCTTCCTGGTTTGTTTCTGGATTGTGTTAGCCCATGACTCAACATGTGCATCAGTATGTCTTTTCCAAAAGCTGCTGAATCATCCCATAATCACACTCAAAAAAATAGCTCGCCTAGGCTCCGGCAAAGTTTTACAACTATTAAATCTTTGTGGTTTAAAATATCTGAAGAAAAAGTGCAACAAATGACCTGGTGTGCCGTACAAAGCTGAGCTAACAAAGAAATTACTTGTTGTAGTACCACAGTTGGCCACTGGCGAAAAAGTGGCAGAAAGTCTGACTCTGCTGACTGTATCCACCTCTCTTGATACATGCATCAAGTTAAAAATAACAAAAGGCAGTTTAAAGCTACTAAAAACGCTACAGTAATTACAAGCCACATTTTAAACAGAACGGCGAAAGTATAAAAACCCTCTCGGGCTTCCCAGCACCGGACACTGTCCACTGTGCTCAATGGGGCCAAGCTACTCTGGGCTGACTTCAGCCACTCTACCTTCAGTTCAGACTGAAGTGGCATAAAATTGCACCTTAAACTATACAAAACATCCTTGTGCCCTTATTAAGAAATCCAGTAAACATCATATGCTCATAATGTGTCACTTACATCTGTGAAAATTTTCAGAACATCTGAAAATTTTCAGAACATCTGTCAAAATTTTACTTTTCATTGCAAAAACCCCACAAGTGCTTCTGCCTTTGAAAGTGTGTGTCTTTCTCACCTCCAGTTTCATCCTGATGTCCTCCCTCATGTTTGAAAGCTTGTCGAGGTGTTTCGTCGCCGTTTCCACCTGACTACAGTAGCGACCATACAGTAAGAGCCTGAGGGGGTTAAGGATATAAAAAACGTATTATAATATACATGTATCTCTAGTGTTACTGTATAACAGAAAAAATATGCGCGTGTGGGTGTGTGTGTTGTGTACCTCTCCTTGTAGCTGAGAAAAACCTGGTAGAGATTTTTCGCTCCATAATTTAGGATGGAGCTCCGGACCTCCTCCAACAAATTACGATGGGTGTTGGCCAACTCCTACATACACACATTCACAGAAAACATGTAAACACGGCCAATACGTGACGTTAAACCTGTAAACTTGACCGGGTGTATGGATAATCTGCTACTGTACCTCTATGTTGATGAAGATACTCTCAATGTCTTGTTCCTGCAGAAACCTTTCAAGAGGTTTCATAAAGTGCTGCTCAAAAGAGAAGGGATGTTTGTTCATTTGTCTTTAAATGTACATATGAATGTCCATTTGAACGCTTGTCTGTGTATGATCTGCATGGATGCCAGGATCTTCTTAGGTCAGTCTGAGGATGTGTACCCACCTGTAATATAGATTCCAGTGTATCGGAGTATTTCTCTTCTGTCTGTCTGATCTCCTGCAGGCAGCACTCTCGTTTGTCTACGCCTGTCTTCTGCTGCCGCATAAACACACACAAAAAATGTGAGGTGAGGTGTGATTCATTTATTTCGATCATTACGGACACAATTTGTAGCACTGAAATTTGTTCTAACTTGTATCTTGCAAGTAAACAGGCAGGCTTGTAGAACAGTCCTGTTTTCTTTCAGCCTTCCACCATCAAATTTCTTGTCTACATGATCGTGCGCAAACAGGACTCTGGATTTTATACATGTTTGATATGCGTGGCAACCATCTAGACTGTAGTCCACTGTACATATCAATGACAGACCTTAACAGCTCGTCTGCCAAGACAGCCCGAACCTTCCTGTTTGTTTGAGGAATAATGTTGCATGTGAGCCACTCACAGCTTCAGGTTGTTCATCCGTCCGCATCAAGTCCTCATAGATCTCATCCCCTTCGTTCTCCTCATCCTCCACAAAGTCGTATAAGTCGTCATCCTCATCCACTGTGTCACTGAAACACATAACACACACGCGCGCACACACACACGCACACACAGAGCATTGTTACCACTCTAAGCGTTGTCTTGCCTTAATATCCCTATAGGGAACCGCAAATGTAAAAACAGACGCTGAGAAAAGGCCGAGATGCATATGATTAATCGGAAAAATCTTGCTTAATAACTGTTTTTGAATTTAAATTTGCACAACAAAACTCATTCGTGTATCCCTCACTTGCAGCTGACATGCACTGTGCTTGGAAAAGACACTGCAAGCGGACACTCTGTACGGGGGAGGATGAATCATTGGTGTAACTATGTACAGTAACAGAGCAAGTTTATCATCATAACATTTTTGAGAAAAATGGCTCACTCTATCTGGTCAGACAGGCCGCTGTAGATCTCGTCATCAGGAGCACACCCTTCCAAAGGAAAAGGCCTAGGGGAGGAAAACTGTGCGTGAGTGTGTGTTTGTAAGCGCGGCAGTAAAGGAGGAAGGTTGTGGTGAGGATGACAATATCATGAATACGCTTATCAAGTGATTAATTATGTTATACTACTTCTGTTACATTAACCCTGCCCTATTTAGCATTGAAGCAGCATATAAACATTTAATAAATGGTTTGTTACTCACAATAATACAGTTGTAAGTACTTAAGTATTTGTCAACAACTATAACTCCTCCGGTGGACACCCACAAGTGGATAAACAGATTAGGAATGACAATAAAACTCAGTTCTAATAATATAAAATATGTCTTCGTAGAAGAAAGTTTAACTGCTGATAAAAACTATATGTTCATAAACATTTAAAATTTCCTAAATTTTCCAACAACATTATAGTGTGTTTTAAAACATTTATTAAATGTTTATATCGTGCTCATAAATGCTAAAGAGGAGGGGATAAAGTAAAGTGTTGCCCAACAAGGATGATTTAACACCTCATTTATGAAACAGAGGAAGGAAAGTACTTACTGGAGTCCTCTTTGTATCGCAATGGACGAATGAGACAGGATGGACAAAGTGTCTATAACCTGCCACACAGACACATGTAGAGGTACACAGTTAGTATCACACTGTGCAGAGCGAGACCCAGACTGGTAAAGAAACAGTGAGAGCTGTTTCACACCTTAAACATTAACGCTGAATAATTCTCCTCTGACCCAGTTTCACTCTTCTCCTGTTTGACTGCTTAGATGAGAAGTGCAGTATCATGATGAGTGATCTCAGATACCCAGTTACCAATAACCAGTGAGAGATGTGAGAAACAAAAAGATGTCACATAGCAGTTCAAATGAAATGGACTGTTCTTTCTGATTAATCCACAACATGTGTCAGTGAGCTGTAATAGCTCTGCATATCTGGAGTTAGTATCAAGTTTTTAAAGTTTTGTAACTACGATGAAAATCGCGGATTTTTAGTTACTTGAGTTTTTTCTGCCACTGAACATTATTTTTCCCTCTCCAAGATCACCTTGGACTCCTGCTGCAGTTGAAACGTTCTCTATCTGTTGTAGTGTGAAAGATAAAAATTGAGAAGTTGCCTCCCAGAGTACTGACCTACGGTTCTTTTCCTTCAGAGTGACAGATAAAAGTAAGGTGGGCCTGTCACGACACTTTAAATAAATGTACTTTTCAAGTAAAGACTATACTTCTCAGTCAGTAATGCTCAACATTTTTTTCTGTTTCTAATTTCATTCAAACATAGAGAGAAGGGAAGATGTAACAAGAAGTGAAAGTTTGTAGGAGAAGTTCAGGTAAAAAAAAATGTCTGAATGGACTGATTTACAGCCCTGCAGCCACTTAATAACAACTGTAAAAAAAAAAGATTTGACATTGTGGGAAATATGCTTTTTCGCATAAAGACTAGAAATGTTGGAAACAGCTGGCCCAGCTCTTCCTGAATGTTACACAGTCCACGTACAGCAGTGTCTGGATGGGCCCCCTTGTTGTTATTCAGATGTCTAGGAGTTGTCAGCAGTTTCACCACAGAGAGAATTCTCCTCTAAACTTCTCCGAGGGTTGAATTTTAATAATTGTTTGAGGACCAAACGATTATTGCTATGCAGCATTTTACAGAAAAGAAAAAACAATGATTACAGACAAGTCCCAAAAACGAATTTGCTTTTTTTCCTTCTTTCCAGTTCCATTAATCATCTCACAATCCCCTAGATTTATTTTGTGACCCTTACGAGGGGCCCGACCCCCTAGGTTGGGAAACACTAGATAAAACTACCAAACTGTACATAAAGTAGGTAAAACTAGCTCCACCTCGACCAGCTACAACACAAAAAACTACTTAAACATGGTTGTATAAGTACTAACAGTCCAATAAGGGATTCTAATAATCTATAAGTCACAGGGGAAGTTTTATGAATGACTACTTTCACTTTTTTTTAGTTATATACTTCTACTTGAGTAAGATTTTGATGGCAGGTCTTGTCATGGGGTACTTTTAGTGTGTTATTACTATTTTTACTTCAATAAACGCTCTGAGTATCGCTTCCACCACTGTAAATCATACTGTACAGATTACAGCACGCCTGAGTGTTTACTCAATTTTACTGAACTGGATGACTGACTGGAAGCAGTAAAGTGAAACGAGAAGCTCAGTGACAGGCACACACTGTAAACTAAATCAAACTTAAAAAGACCCGACACTCAGAGTAAGGGGTAGGGTTCTACCTCCTGTTGACTCATTTCGTTCTTACAGACAACGCTTCCTCTTACTTTGTACATACAAATCAAATGAGCGCATGTTTCAAATCTCCAACTGTTCACACAAAGATTGCTGTACCTGCACTGCACCGAAAGTGAAAGAGAATTGTGAAATTCTGAACTCATGCGCTCACTGAGCCACTTCAGTTAGATAATCACCATGTTGCCTCCTGTTGGGGCTATGCAAGCTCCAGTGCCTCTGGCTTCTGCTATTACGACTGACATATGAGTGCGCAATGTGTTTCCCTGAAACAGGGGTCGTAATTACTTCATAATTACATTAGATTTTCAAATTAAATTACATTTTCAAATTAAACTGCATTCGGATCTATTGTATTGCGATGGCAGCAGAAATTTCAAAACCATCAAAACAGTCAGCATGAATAGATAGATAGCTAGGTGGGTAGATAGATAGATGTGGTGGGGTGATACCTTTGCAAAGTCTCTAACATCAAACAGGTCGAAGGCTTCAAACAGTTCACTCTTTTTGAGATTAAACCTCTCTTGGCAAACTCCCAGGAATGTCCGGATATTCTTTAGGCACAGAAACTAAACAGAAACATAAACAGAAATATTTTTTTACTTCAGTGCTGAAACGATTGGTCAGTTAATTCACTTCATTTATTTACACAGCCCAAAAACACAAATTTGCCTCAGAGGGTTTAGCAGTCTGTACAGCATGCGACTCCCTCTATCCTTTAGAGGAAAAACTCCCAAAAGCCCCTTTGTTGGTCAATTAGTAGATCAACAGATAATTAATTAACAAAAACACTAATAATCCAACAATCTTTGCCATTTATGGTTACAGTGTCTCAACAATAATCAACAGATGGACAAGTAATGAAAAAAGGACCCATACACATTAATTGACATCATTATTATGTAATTATGCCGTGTTTATCAAAGTGGCTAGTTAAAAACAAATGAAACGCAGGCAACAGCATTAAAATGCATATCTTTAGCAAGATACTGCATTAAAAAAAAAAAAAGCTTAAAAACTTAACAACAAAGGCAACTAAACAAGGAGAGGTAGCGTTCTAAACAAATACAAGATGCACATAATAAACATGTAAAGCAGACACACACTGTAGAGCACAACTGGCAGCCAGTATTACACATCACATAACAGGCAGATTTCAAACAGATTCGATGGACATCGTTGAACATAGTGAGATGAAAGTATCGTTGAATATCATGTTGGTTCTGCCGTTTCTAGAGTAACTGCTGTAGGT
Organism: Xiphias gladius; assembly: GCF_016859285.1. Classification (NCBI taxonomy): domain Eukaryota; kingdom Metazoa; phylum Chordata; class Actinopteri; order Istiophoriformes; family Xiphiidae; genus Xiphias; species Xiphias gladius. Next base: position 8,628,630 of record NC_053414.1, on the reverse strand, counting down.
GCCACATACACGCAACCACAAACAGTTGCACTAAATACCTATATCAAAGCGTATGTAAATGCCAATCAGCCACAAAGACCACATGAACATAAACAGTAATGCACTGATACAGAGAAACACCTGATGCCGAAAGAAGCGATACGAAAGGCAAGATTTTAGAGCTAAAGAATAACTACAAAAGAAACCATAGAGAGCACATGGTGGTCAGACATATGCAGTTTTACATAACTTCCTGAGCCAGCCTCTCTCTCTCTTTCTCCGTCTCTCTCTCTCTCTCTCTCTCTCTCTCTCTCTCTCCGTCTCTCTCTCTCTCTCTCTCTCTCTCTCTCTCTGCTCAGCAGTGGGAAATGCGGAACTCTAATTTGAGAAAAGGGGAAATGTTGAGTTCTGACTGATACTGCTGCTCACATCACATCACTCTGTCAGGAGTTTATATTAACACACAGGGATATATCCGTCCCAGCAACAGTAACTCATGGTGTAATCATTCTCATTGCCGGAGACCACTGAGGGGCCTCTGCTTTTGTAATGTCAACAGGTGTGTGTGTGTGTGTGTGTGTGGGTGTGGGTGCGCGTGTACATGTGTGTACACGTCAGAGTGGACTCCTGTCTTATGTTAATCACCGGATGTTTCTTAACCATCCCTAACCTCACGGGATTTCCCAGAGTTTCGCATTGCACGTGTCGAAGCACATAACCTCCTGCACGCACGCAGACACACGGACACACGTTTAAGACATCAGGGTCAGTCCTCTCTGATACAATTCTCGTTCCGTCAGTCTCGCGTCTTTGTCCCTTATTTCGCTCACACCATCCCTTCTGAATTCTCTCTGTCCGCTCGGAGATGACCAATCTTCTAGTTATTCTTTTCACCCCGGTTTGCTTGTGTGTTTGGTTATGAGTTAGCATGATATCGCAAAGCTTGAGAATAGTTTGAGGAGATTTGGGGAAAAGACAGGTCCTGATCTAAACAACGAGACATTTGCTTTTAGTGCAGAGAGTTAGATGAGGAGATTGATGCCACTCTCATGTCTGTTTGGTAAATATGAAGCTACGACCGTCAGACGGTTAGCTTAGGTTAGCATGAAGACTGGGAAATGGGAAAACAACAAGCATGATTCCGTCCAAAGGCTAATAAAATCTACCCAACAGCACCTCTAAAACTCACTAATCAGTATATTATATCTTTTGTATTAAATATATTTTATTTTGTATTTTTTAACTACAGATATAGAGGAGTTTGCAGATGTCATAGAAGCACAACGCTAAAATCTCCGTCTGATCACTTCTATACACTGTTGAGTCCTACATGGTCCTAAATGTGCAAAAGCGGAAAATATCTGCCAGTGCAGTGAGTTCATTTCAATTAGTGTGTCATACAAATTATCCTTTTTTTTGTAATACTTCTAATAATCACTTCTCATTTTCTAGTGCTTATTCTGTCATCTTTCAAACTAGTGTCACTGATTCCCACAAACTCAAGAAAAGAGGTTGAAGAAATTGCATTGCATAAGCTCTTTTTTTTTTTTTTAGAAAAAAATGTTTAGAGTTCAGTAATAGACAAATTTACATGATAACATGATTTTTTGTAATGTTTGCCCTCTCTGAGTGCTTTCTAGTTGTTTCTATTTGTCTGTTTTTCTGTTCTTTTCTTTATCATAGTCCCCTCCACTCTCTACACATGCTCCGGGATGTGGATAGATATAGATCGCAGCATTTTCCTATCGTGCTGCCTCGCGGCTTCAATGCTGCCTGCTGGTCGCTATGGAAATGTCCTATGGAAATGGAGCAGGAAAAGGTTTGTGTGTGTGTGTGTGTGTGTGTGTGTGTGTGTGGGTGTTACCTGGGACATCTGTGGGCGCAGGTTGATCTCTCTCAGGTTGACGGCCTGTGGCAGCAGGTTGTTGAGCAACTGGCAGAGCAGCACGCCATCTCTCAGAGCCTGTGCCAGGTCACATACCTGTCACAGCACACACACACACACACACACACACACACACACACACACACACACACACACACACACACACACACACACACACACACTAGATTAAATTGAGGAACCAAGGAACCATGATGTGTGTTCATGTGCAGGTGTATCGAGTATGTGACACAGCTGATTTACCTGTGCTCCCTCCCATGTGACCCGGTGGTTCTCAGGAAGAACTCGGCAGTCGATCAGCCACACTGCACACTGCCGCCACAACTCCATCGTCGGTGATCGCTGTTGCTCTGCACAACACCCAGCAGCAGTGAATCAGTTTGTAAGTTTGCACTCTCCTGACAACCAGAGATGTCTTTGCTTCACGAGAAGTCAATAACTTTTACACTACACTGTTTTTTTCACTGTCTTAATTCACACATACAAAACAGCCTAGAGGCACCACGACTTTTAACAGCTTTTACAATTACGAAGCAGCTCTGAATCTCACTTTGTTACTCTGTAACCCCTCCTCTTTTTTCTAAGTGTGCTAGAACCTGGACATGGAAATTACCGAATATTATTCAATCAGTCCGAGACCAATTCAGAAGCAAATCAGCTGGCCTACAGTGAACACTGAGCAGTCACTCTCTCCATCTTTTCGGTAAAATATTGTTGCCTTCTTGAAACCCAGTAAAATTACAAAAAGGCCACTGCTGTACCAGGAAAATATGACTTTCTATATGAATATCAATGTAGGCTGATTAGAGTCAGCTCTCACCTTCAGTACTTTCTCCTGGCAGTTCTTTGTCTTCGTTCTCGTCGTTCACCTCCTTGTCTTCCTTTCATTATCTCATGTTCAGACTCTGGCACTCTCGTTCTGCCTTTCTTCCGTGGTGGGTGTTCTGCAGAGCTGCACTGTGTTGAAGGCTTTTAACTTCATCCCGCAACTTCCTTTTTCCTCTGACGCACCCTCATACAGTCGCATTCACACTCACAGATGCGCGCGCACACACACACACACACACACACACACACACACACACACACACACATCTGCATACACACATAGCTTCTGCTGTTGCTGTTGCGAGTGGTAAAAATTGATAAAACAGAGTTTGCTCTTTATGTGAAATGGTGGTTAAATGTATTCACGAGAGCAGATAGAATAGAAGTGTGTGCAAGTGTTTGCATAAGTGTGAACACATAACACAAGCTTATCAAAAGATAAATGTGTTACATGGCCAACCACAACATTATTTAGTAACCCCCCAATACAAAATTAGGGGAAAGACTATACAATCTTTAGGGGAAAGATTATATCAAAATATATTTATACATTGAACAGCTCATAATTAATTTGTGAAGTCTGTCCGAAAGCTGAACAGCAGAGAGACGGACTGCTGTCATAATGTCATTGAAAGAAAATCGTGGAGCTGCTCCATGAATAATGGAACAGCTGCCCAGACACTCTGACAGCAGCCTCTGGGGATTTTACTGGCACGTGGGCAACATACTTGGATTGACAGCTGGAAATCCCTTCTATCAAAACTCATTCAGATGTAACATCTCAAACAAGAAACTCTGAGACACTTATTTAGAGACACTGGTTCCAACAGAAAGTGTTGACTGTTGATATCAGCAATTCATGTCATTACATTCTGATGTACAACAAAGTAAGAAACTTGTCTATATTTGTTTATATTGATCTTACTGTACCATCTCACCAGAACAAGACAGTGTGAATGTAATTTTTAGGTGGATTTTCTTCCTAAATAGGGTCAGTTCACCCAAATCACGCACATACAAAACGCATTTTCCCATTTATCCCCTATGGTGTCTATCTATTTGCCGACTTGCTGACTTCCTTACTTGAACTATGGCTGATGATTATGTGCAATTCCATTATTAATGATAAAACACTGCTCAAAGCAGCAGGCGGAGCCAAGGGATGCTTCGATAATGCCAATCACAGCGGCTCCTCTCATAAATAACCGAGAGTTTAATGAGCCAAGACTTAAGCAGGAAACTTTCTACCAAAGGCAAGAATATACAGTTGCCTAAATATCACTTTACCTCACCCCAACATGACTGCAGCATGCCACATTCATCATGCGGCATCCCAAATCTGCTTCCGGGGGCAGAGTAACATTTCTGTTTCAAGACAGACTGAAATTCCTGTCCGTGCATGCAGTGTGCACATTTTTTACTAAACAGTCATATCTAAGATGTGCTTCTGTTTGTTAAATTAATTTATAAAGCGGTTGCTTTTGGTTGCATTTTTATTCCATGCACAATACTGCCGCTACTATAAATACTGTGTGTAATCGTTCTGCTTACATGATGCATAAAGTGAGAACTGCTCCTAGCAATCTTACTAACATCGCAGAATTGCTTTAAAAGTCTTGAGGTCTTTAATAGAGTTCAGGAAGCATCCTGAGGATGGTCAAGTTAAGTACTGTTGAATATGTAATCAGTCAATGATAAAATTGGGCAAAATTAGAAATTGTGGATACATTACAGATACATGTTACTGTAGTGCACTGGTTCTCAATCACAACAGCTGCTATTGTGTAATTGCTGAATGTCCCCTGAACAACAGAAGAAGGCCACAGTGAAATGTGGAAGTTGTGGGCCTGGTGTCACCTTTAACACAGTGAAACTCATGGTGAGCATACTGAGATATGAAAGGCTCTTTTGTAATGACATGGCTGACAATCTCTCAGATATTATGCACCAATCTCATTTCAAACAATATTTACGGCTACTGCCAACGGCTTCAAGTTGTTGACTCAAATAATTTTAGATATGCAAGAACTGATTCTTTGAACTATTGGAGGCAGCAGAGATCAGGATGTAAAAACAACACTTATTATCACTTGCAAAGTTGACATGTTGAGATAAAATGGAGAAAGGGGCAAACTCCTTTTGCTTGGGACTAAACAAAAATGTTCCAGCCTTATATTAAATTAAAATGTAATGACTTCTTACGGTTTAACATGAATTCGACTACTGATTCATACAATAGTATAGAAAAGAAAGAGAGAAAGAAAGAAAGAAAGAGAAAGGCCACTGGCTCCCACAGTGGACTCTTGAAAGCTCATCGCATAGACGCGCAAAGGCTGAACCGTGCAGGACTTGAGCCCCCAGGCCACACCATGAGCTTGAAGCTCAGCAGGGTCACCTGACGCAACGGGCCTCCATCGACAGCCGTGCGTCGGTGGGCTGATGGCCTCAGCTGCTGCCCCTGACAGCCGAGCTCCCGGCATCCATCCAGCCACCAGAGCTCTCCGCGTCTCCTCTGTGGCATTTGGGTCAGTTAGACTGATGCAAGCCACAGTTTCTATTTACGATCTCAAATCCGCAAACTTCATGACGTCTTAATGATGTAATTGGTGGGGCCTTTGTCTGACTGACGATCCATCAATGATGTTTAAATGACGTCATCTAAATTAATGACGTAACTGCCCTTGTACAGTGTATATTCAGTGCACAGTATAGCTATGGGTCTATCTTTAGTCTTGATTTCTTTTTCCATTATTTATATTTCTTTTTTTATTTTTATACTTTAGTTAGTCTATTTAGTTATCGTACAGAATTTGGAATTTAATTGCATTGTTTGTTATTTACCTACCTAAGAAGTAAGAAGGTATGTTTCTTTTTTTGTGTGTGGTTTGGACGTATAGATCGTTAATGCAACTGGTCAACAGACAGGTTTTAAGTGGAGCCTCTGTAACATTTGCTGAACAGTGGCCACTGTCGTTACAAGGGGTAGTTACGGGATAATGGTAAAGGCTACAACATAGTGAAACTACTGCGTAAGTAGAGAGGAGTCATAAAGTCAAAGAACCGACTCAGTAATGCCTCTTAGACAACAGTATCTATCTAGAGTGTTAGTTTTAGCCACTGTGAGCTACTACAAAGGCGTGTTCACTAGGTATAATTTAAATTTTTTATATTAAGACGAAAGGTGTGTTATTTTATGACAAAGTCTTACTGTAAGTATCAAAATATGAGACTGATATCATTATCATAAGGAGTGATAAGTAAAAAAATAATAGACTATTGACAGCCTGACACATTAAACTTAAGTTTGGTTTTAGAGAAATTGTGAAACCAGGTTATCCAGATTAAGGACGATACCTTGAATGGGCTTTGTATGTCCATAAAATTGGTGGACTTGCAAGAGGCATATCAAAATAGAATAGAACAGTCAAAATGGAAGCCGTGGAGGCAGACATATCCTAACTATTAGTCCACAGACTGCATCGAGCTCCAAAAACACTGGATCCTATACTACCCATAACGCTCCATACTCGTAATCACAGACTTTCTGTAAACATAGACTTCTCCAGAGTTACAGACGACATAATAAAGCTTAGCACATGATGAGTGCAAGTCCTCACGTGGAGTAAACTGACCTGTTTTGGAAGAAAAGGCCTGTGTCACTTTTTACTTCAACACCAGGTGTCAGTCTAATACATATCACCAGTTGCCCTGCAGATACTGTATCTTCTAACACACTACCTGCACAGACAGATTGGAAGACACACCACTGTGCATGCTTGCCTCTCTCTGACTTGACATGTTGGTAGCTGCTCAAGAGTCTTACATTTTCTTCTATACCCCCTTCGTGTTTTTCTGAACTCCCTCTCTCTCCCATGTCATGCCTCAACCTGCACCCTCCGCCCCGTGACAGCTCATGCTAATTCCTACGCTGTGATTTGCTGTTGTCTGCGGGGTACCGTGTGCCCACTGCACAATCTGATTGGCTTTTTAAGTGACCCAGCCGGTTTGAGGGGGAGCGGGCTTCCACTATTACCGCAAAGAATAAGTGAGAGATAGACTTGATGACGGAGGCTACAACTTAGATGAGAGCAGCTGCAAAAGAGGAAAGCAAACAGAGGGCAAGTGAGAAAAGAAAGAAGCAGTATGAGATAGAAATATTACAAGGAGAAAGAGAGAAGTAAAAGCCCAGAGTGCCTTGGAGGTCCCTGTAAACAGGTAGGTGTTACATACTGTTGCTGCTGTAGTGCAAACAGTACAATGTCTCTCCGCTTGTGTGTCTCGTTGGCTGATTTCTAGAAGTAAGTTGATGTCAGACTACTCTTTCATTTCTACTTTTCAGACACTGTACAAATAACATGTACCAGCATGTGTGTGTGTGTGTGTGTGTGAGTTTGCATGGGTTCTGGTATGTAATCAGTACCTTCTCTCCCTTTGCTGTTCAGACATGAATAATCGCTCCATCGCCTGGTGGCTGAGACAGATTGGCCTGCCCCAGTACACCAAGATACTAGAAAGTGAATATTATGGTCTTGAGGTATGGGAATGTGCAAAATCATCTTGTGCTTGTGTGTGCTTGTTGATGTCTCGTCTTTCATTTGCTCTGTGCTTCAGTCTTCACGATCCTCATTTTCTCTTTAGTCTTTGCTGACCTTGCTTCTCTGCAGGGTTTGCTGAATGTAACTGATGGAGAGCTGAAGGATGCAGGGATAGAGGACGCAACGCACCGAGAAACCATCCTCAGTCAGCTTTCAAGACACAGACAGAGACTGGACCCGCACTCTGGTGACACACACCGGCCACACGCAAGCCCACATGCACACTAGGGCTAGGGGACAATCAAGTGGAATCATATCATTTTGTATCACATGCAAGGCTGGATTGCAAAGCAGACCACCAGGCCCCAGAACTCAGGGAGCCATGAAAGCTTCAGGCTTACTGTTTGTTTGTGCTAATGTAATACACAAATTCCTCTGAAATAAGCAGCACTTAAGCACGATATCAGCTGAAAAGGGCCTGAAGGCGGGCTATGCTTTGTTGCTTTGTTTTAAGGGGCCCTAGTTGGAAGATGGTCCTTAGATTTAAGACCTTCACTATGTATACACATACCCACATCGCATAATGCTAAATAATGTTTATTCTAATTACCACACAGCTAATTTTGAGGTGGGTATTACTCAACACACTCGTATCGTATCATTCTACAAACTTCAGTAGTACAAATTAATAATTCAGGGCAAGTTATAATTTAAAAGTAAAAAAATGTTATTGAAGCTGTTTTAAAAATATAGTTTTGAAAGATTTGAGGCATCACAGTGAAACAGTTCACTGCATTGAACGTCAGTGGTTTGATTATTTTGTATAATTCTTTACATATATCTGCAAAATCATGATACACAGTATGTTCATCTCAAGGACTGGGTATTGTTTAAAATTAAATTTGGTAGAAATACCAAAAACAATACTACTCTATTTTGATACGTTACTTTAAAGATATAAGCACATTTTTCTACAAAATCTTATTTTTCATTTGAGAATATAATTTTTTTTAAATAAGAATCTAAGAATAAACAAGTTTACAAATATGACAAGACATCCAATGCCAGTTTTCAGTACTTGACAGTTTTCCATCTGGGTGATACAAACACGTTTTGGTCGGCACCAAAAAAGTATTGAGGTTTGATACCCAGCTATATTTATATTTATATATTTAAATGATTAATATTGTGATATGGATTTTATCATATCACCCAGTCCTAGTGCACACACTGTCAAAGAACTACATGTGCACATGCCCACACACATACAGTGTCAAACACAAGGAGGCCTGTCAGCTTCATTTGCTCTTTTTATTGAAAGCAGATTCTGTTCACGTGCTCTTTTTTGGATATTAGTTTATTCAGGTTATTCAAGTAAATATGTTTCTGTGTCTGAGTTTTATGAAAGAAGCCTAAAGAGAAACTCTGAATATCTTTTAAGCATCCATTTCCATTTAAACCTGCACGGAGTAGTCTCTGTTGAAATCATTCATGCTTAGCGTGAAAAGTTTATCAAGTCAAACCGTTATTTACAGTCAAGACTGGAAGTACTGTGTTTGGGGCTTGTTTACTGGCTTGTTTTTGCTTAGTATAAGTTAAGCGTGAGAATCTAGATAGTAAGGCGTGAATGAAAGAGGTTGTCACAAGTTAAATAATGTCTTACACTATGAGTACTGTATATGTGTGTCCACTATCACAGGAATAGTTCAACATTTTGGGCAAAATGCGTAGCTTTGTTACCTTAAATATCTGGAATACAGCTGACCTGGTTCTGTCCTAAAGTGACAAAATACACCTGAACCGCTAAAGCTTACAGATTAACGCAGTATATCTTGTTTGTTTCAGCTTCATATTTAACGGTTAGACTCGAGATTGGTATGGCTCTTCTCTTCTTTAACTCTCTGCCAGAAAGCATATATGCATAGTTTCCAAAATGTTGAGCTATTTCCTTACAATACCCTTTTGTCCCCTCAGCTATGCAGGTCCTGGAGCGCAGGGTGAGCCGAAAGTACTCCCTGGGATCGTCAATGGACCTGGTGAGACCACAAAGTTGGCACTGGATAGCATCACAAATTTAGGGTCACACCGAGCAGGGGACATCTCCTCAGAACACATTTTTCGCCGGCACTCCTCACTTTAGGACAATGCAAACAGTAGCCCCAGGAGTCCTACTATCTGGGTCTCTACCATGTTTTGCAGGTGAAGCCTAAGAAAGATCTGTTTCGTCAGAGTGTTCTGCCCCGCCTCCAGCGCGCTGACAAAAAACACCGCCTGTCCGCCTCCTGCTCGCAGCTCCGCCCCCTGAATGAAGACAACACTCACATCAGCGAGACAGACCGCTGTCAGGACGGCAAACGCAGGTGAGACGACCCCCTATTGGTGTTGTTTGTGCATCTCTGAAGGAGTGTAATAGTGGTTGCGTGTGTGTGAGAGTGTGAGAGAGAGAGAGAAATCCAATCTCTCCAGGTGCTCTATTTCTGTTTGGATAATAATTAACCAGTGCCTCATAAAACCTATGTCAGAGTTGGTAAGCTGACGTAGGTGTACCCAACAATCAGCTGTCTATGATTAAGCTGAAAAGACTCAATTCATGAAAAGCTTTTATGAAAATTAAACAACATCACGATCTTACTTTGTACCTTCATCGGCGAGGAAACCAGCAGCGTGCTGATGACTAACACACAATAAACAACACACCTTGGGACTTTGATATTTTGGTCATTCTTCCCCTCAGCGAGAAGTCAAGCTCTTGGTGACAAAGGCCAGAGTGTGTGTTTGTAAGAGAAGGTTCAGTGCAGGCTCGTTTTCGGTATTAAAGGGCCAGATACACTTAAATTACAAAAAGACAAGTTTCCACTCTATCCCCGGTGGTATTGAGCCATGCAGATAGTTTTGGTTTTGGTTAGTGGTTTAGTTTAGTCTTGGTCTGCGTTATCCAGATCTAAGATTTCTGCTGCCACCTCAATACAATAGGAGTGAAGGGAATTCTCTTTGAGGCGCTGAGGGCACTAAAAAAATTTACATTTGAAAACCTCGGCAACTTGTCTTTCTAGAAACAACCTTCCAGTTACTCTGAATGATCCACAGACCTTGCTGTGAACAGTTTTTACAGGAACTACTTTCTGATGAAGAGACAGTCCCTTAAAAAAAAAAAAAAAAGAGTAACTGAAAAAGACACAGCTGGGACTTTTCAGTGCTTTGAGGAGCAGAAAGAAAAGTCAGGGCACCTCCATTGTTCTGAGGTACCTGCAGAAGTTTCAGTGGTGAATACTTCAAAATCTCAGCGCATAAAGCCAAATCTCCCTGCATGGCTAGATACTGTAAGTCAGAAAATATTGTATTTTTTTGTAATTTGGGTAAACTGACTCTTTGAGATAATACAGCCTTTCTGGTGGTTATTTGCTCACCAGTAGTAAAAAGAAGACATATTTTATCACTAGATACTAGACGTATGTAGCCATGCACGTGGTTTTTGGTTTTGAGATTTCTGTCTCTAAAGATTTTCTGCTGCTAGCCCACCACAATGGAGGTGAAGTGAGTTTTGTTTGTGGTGCTCAAAGCACTGAAAAATGACATTTTAGAAATCGGTCTTTAAAAAGTCTTTCCGGAATTACTGTCCCTGTTACATTAAGCGGATCCACAGAACAAAATGTGTACAGTTTTCATCGGCACAATACTTTCTGCTGAAGAAGTACTCTCTATGAAATTGGCTGACCATGTGTGTGATGATGGACCACTGGGCACAGACGAACAAAAGGCCCCCCCCGATACGTGGCAGCAGACCCCCAAAAGGTAAAGTGCTGCTGTTGGGAGAAAACTGCACTTAAACGACAGTATTTTGTTAACACAGGTAAATGAAGATAGCTTTCATTTTAGTTTAGTTTCATGTCAGTTTACGACTAACAATTATTTTCATTGTTAATGAATCTGCTGATTATTTTTTCAATGAACTGCGTGAACTTTAAAATGTCAGAATACTGACAAATATCCATCACAATTTTGTAAAGCCCAAGCTGAAGTCATCAATTGTCTCGTTTTGTCCCACACTAGGTTACTGTGACGTAAAATAAAGAAAAGCAGCAAATCCTTAAAATTTAGATGCTGGAACAAGGGAATATTTGGCTTTTTTTGCTTGAAAAAATGACATAGCCAAACTAGAATGGCTCTCAGTACAGCGCATACCTCAGCCAAGGCGAAACATGCCCTCTCTCGCTATATTAAGGACAGTGTAAAAAAAATTCCTGGATCCATCCCTTTAACCGGATCCACATCAGAAATCTAATGGCTTCCTCCCTGGCCCATGTCCCACCCTTCCACCAAGTTTGGTACAAATCGGCTCGGTACTTTTTGAGTAATCCTGCTGAACGATAAACCAACACACAGACGCGGAGTGAAAACATAACCCTCCCTGGCAGAGTAATTTACCGATTGTCAAAAAAAGTTGCTGATTATTTCTCTGTTTAAACAGTGAATTGCTTCAGCTCCAGAAAACATTATGGAAAACTATACATAACCATAAAACGAAGCCTGTGGAGCAGGTTATATATCTTCAGAGCAGAACAAGTCAGCTGAGAAATATATCTAAAATATTCTACTGTAGCCCCAGTATGGACTTGCCTACTTTTGATTCAGCACTCTGACTTTCCGACAAGAAATCTTAGTCACTTTATACAGAGGCTCTGGTTTAGCCCCGCCCCCTGACGCCGTGGGCCCCAGACCTGTGCCAGATGTTGCTGTTGAAATTCTTCTGTTATTCTTTCACTGCACATAAAACCAAAATGACCCACGTGGCTAGAAACTGTGAGAGGAAAGTAAGAAAATACGGTTAATATTATTGTTTGATTTAGGTGAACCTACCCTTTAATCTAGGTGTAAAAAAGAACAATCTTAGAGAATATTGAGTCATTTCTATGGAGAAATGCACATGAATATGACTACAGGGGTATCCTCTTTAAAGGTAACACCGGACGAGTAGTGTACGTGTCTAAGAGGAGGCTGTCAAGTTCAGGCACATCTCTGGTCACTAGTTGTCAAGTGGTGAGTGCTGAAAGCCCCTGAGGTTGTCAACCAAAACTGTGGCTCTCAGTGGAGCGGATAGCTCTCCCCTCTGATTGGCTCAGACACACCTGAACCCCAGGTGAAATAAATGACAGACACACCTGGCCGTACAGCACCTGAACATTAATGGACTGAGCCCAGGTATGAGCATCTTTTTAAGCTAATGCACATGGGAGAAGACGTTTAGAAAACTTTAGCTAACGGTTTGATTATTTAAAGCTTCATTCCTGAGAATTTGTGTGGCTGTCATGGACCGAACTGGTTCTGGCATCTGTACAACATCTGTTCTGAACCGTGGGCAAAGTTAACCTTCGGGGGGGGGGGTTATTTTGGGTCCCTACTGGCCCCAACTACATGGCATTTTCATTATTTCCCAAAGGAAACCAACCAGAGCTGTAGAGCAGAAATGATCAGGTGTTTAATGGATGACTCAACTGACAGTAAACTAATTGCCAACTCTTTTGATAATCTAAAGAGACCAAATCAATACCATTAAGTACTTTTTTTTTTTTTTTTAAACCTACGCATACCTCTGTACAGCTACCTACCATATAATCCTGACAGTATCCAGGTGATGTGTCGGTATCCGAGGAATGCCAGGCAGATAGCGGTGTTTCAGCACCGGGGCCTCGGGCGGAGGGGGGGAGGAGGAGGAGGAGGAGCTCGGGCGAACTTGTGAGAACTCGTCCGAAACTGCTCGTGCCGGGAGGAAGGCGAGGGGAGAGGGGCTGGGAGGGACCGGAGCGGCGAAGGATCGCAGGATTGCCCCAGCTGTTGTTCGCTGGTGTTTTAGTTCGGACCGCAAACCGGAAAACATGTCCGGGACGACCGGGCTGTGAAGCGGGCTGACAGGTAGGACCGTTGGCCGCTGCCAGTAGAACGTTTTTTTTTTTGAAGCGCGGACAACCTCGTTAATTAACGCGAGATGTTCGATGTCAGTCAAGGTTTCTGGCCGTTTTTTTGTTTTTGTGTGCGTGTGTATATTGATGTAACTTTTCCTTAGTCTTTCTGAACATCTATTCTTCCCTCTGACATATCAGGCTGTTAAAAACCTCGTTTGAACCTTTTTAGACCCCCCCCAAAAAAAGTCGAAAGTGCTACTTTGGTTACTTCTTGCTAACAACCTACCTGTTGCACAGTTTGCGGAGTTTTTTTTTTTTTTTTTCTCAGCATGTTCAGTTTCAGAGCAAGCGGGAACCGAATAGAAGCCATTAACCTACTTTACAGTGACATTAGCTATCGGTGTCGAGGTGTGTGTGTGTGTGTGTGTGTGTGTGTGTGTGTGTGTGTGTGTGTGTGTGTGTGATGATCCGATCTCTCGGAGGAATACCAGCCAGCCGGTGAAGCTGAAGAAAAAAAACAACTGTTTGAAACACGGTTACGTGTGGTTTCAGGTTGCATTTCACAATAGTGGCTCCCTGCACAGGTGTCTCTGGTGCGCCGCGTGGGCCAACGCCCCTCAAACAGGATGTTACCTCTCTTACCTCACAACAAATCCCACAGCTGTGATTTATCTGAATGACCGCGTGTGTGTGTGTGTGTGTGTGTGTGTGTGTGTGTGTGTGTGTGTGTGTGTGTGTCAGTCAGAGTCTACGTTACTGCTGTCCCCTGGGTTAGTTACAGCTACAGTCCTTGCCAGTTTATTAGGTACACCTCGCTAAACCCAATGTAGTCAATGAATCAACAGATCTGCCATAAACTCTACCTCCTATGAATGTAATAATGTTTTGAGGTTTTTGTTGAAACGATTTAAAGAGGTTTCGATTCAGCTTTATTGTCATTCCGGAGGCCTCTAGTTTGTGAATTTCACTGCGATCACAAAGTTATTTTATTTTAAATCTGTTATCACCCGATCACACTCAGATGCCAGTTTGGTAGGAACCCCAAGCTAAAACCAAAAGCAGTCCTGCAATAAATCCTCCCTTCACTGAGGCAATAATGTTCAGTTTTTATTGAATTTGTTCCCAGAGGCATTGATTCAACTGTACTATCATTTTAGTGGATGTCATTGTGCTGCTGTTGAACTAGTATTACATTTTACCGAGTGGTGTTTCCGTTAGACAGGTCTTTAGCCTAACCTCATTGATGTAAATGGGTTGGACAAAGTAATACAAGGATCACAGACTGCAGCCTCCAAAATGACCATGCAGTTGAATCAACGCCTCTCTAAAAAAGGTTTAACACAAACTGAACATCATTGCCTTCATGAAGGGAGGATTTATTGCAGGACTGTTGGATTAGACTGTTTAGGTTTTAGCTGGGCGTTCCTAATAAACTGCCAACTAAATATATATCAACGAAGTTAGACTCACTTATGGAGACACCTGTCAGTGTAATGCAATACAGTTAATGATGATATATTTTATTTATAGAGTGCTTTTCTAGATAATCAATCACAAGAATACAGTTAGGTAAGTTTAAAAAAAAAAAAAGCAGAGAAAATGATTCACATTGACATTTTTAGACCAAATGATTAATCAATTAACCAAGTCCATAATGGGGGAAAAAAAAGTTAGTCGCAGCCCTAGTGTAGAGCAGGACATAGGATGAGACTTTAAAAGCTGTTGTGGAGCAACTTTTTAAGAATAGTAAGATTCATGTAGATTTTTGTTGTAAAACCCAATAAACAAGGGGTTAAAACGCCACGTCACTCTAGCCTGGTTGGATTTGTAAGTGGAGAGAGGGAGTTCAAATTAACAGTGCCAAAAAAACGGCAGCCTCCAAAATGGACATAAAATTGAATCAACTCTCTCTCTCTAAAACAGTTTCAACCAAACCCGAATATTCTAACCTTAATGAGAGGAAAATATGCTGAACGACTGTTCTACTGGGCTGAATTAGGTGAATCAGTGTAAATATAACAAAAAGATGTGTATTTGTTTTTGTTCAGTGGATGTTAATAGTTATGGTTGTAGTTCAGGGTCAAAGCAGGGTAAACAAGCAACCCTCACAACACTGTTGGAGCACAGTGGGAGTCATTGAGTTATTGAGTTCAGCCCTGTTGTGAGTTCTCAGAGCTGTCCATCTGTTAGTCTTGTGTTTAGAGGCAGGAAGTTGGAAGCTTAGGGAGGAAGGAAGGAGAAAAAAGAGGCAGGCTATTAAAAGTCCCTCAATTTGTTCTGGTGTTAATGACAGACCCAGACCTTGGCTTCGGCCTTCCATCCTTGTACTGTTCATGGTCAGAGAAAAAACATGGAACCATCATCTGTGGCTCCCTCGGGTTTAATTTGGTAGCCCAAATCACATCTTTTCTCTTGTTTTTCAGCAAGAGGAGGAGTGTCACTGCATACCTCAGCCAGCTGAAGGTAAGAGGTTAAACAAACGGCCTCTCCGACTCTCACTTGCTCCTTTCTGGCTGCCTTTTTTTCTGTATATTTTCATTTATACCCCAGCTCGTACAAAATGTGAGCACAGACAACATGCAGATTAACTAATTAAGTTGGCTGCTGCTGTGTGTGTTGCAGGTTTTTGGTGGTCGGAGAGAGATGGACTCGTTAAAGAAGGAGCTGGAGGAAGAGCTGAAGCTCAGCACCGAGGACCCGAGGAGCCATGCATGGTACCACGGACCACTGACCCGAGAGGTGCTCTATGGACCGTACTATTCTAACTGTATTTACACTTAATAAAACATTTTTATACACACAAATTAGAGGAATAGATTGACTTTTAGTATGGATGTGCACTTCCTTGTTAAGAAGAGTTACTTCAATACCACTCTCACATCTGTATGATTAAATATGAAGCTGGAGACAGCAGCCAGTTAGCTTAGCATAAGGATGGGAGGATTTATTGCATTAGACTGCATTAGTTTTAGCTAGTTGTACCAAAAAAAAAAACTGGCAAATGAGTATATTTACCATACAGACATGTAACATCTAAGAAAGCAAATAAAGTGTAGTTCTAGAACCTCTTGTGCAACTTACGCCAGGCCTAAGTCATATACAGTATGACGTCGACACACGTGTGAATCTCCATGCCCAGCTGACCAAGTTCACCCGCTGACTTGTCTCCAGGCTGCAGAGTCTCTGTTTGAGAGGGACGGAGACTTCCTGGTCCGAGACTCAAGCTCTGCCCCTGGTGACTATGTTTTGAGCTGCTTCTGGAAGAACGGGCCCATGCACTTTAAGATCATACGAGTGGTCCTTCGTCCCAAAAAGGTGCGTTTGTGTTATGTGTGTGTGTGTGTGTGTTGTCGTTGGGCAGCAAGTGGGGGATAATTGATTTAATCATTAAAATAATTTAATAAGCAGCAATGCCAAACATTAAGTGGTTTCAGCTTCTTAACATGTGGGAATTTTCTGCCTTTGGTAACATGTATTTTAGTATAATTTATAATCCACCTCTCCGCCATTGATCCGTATATTCAGTATGTTCCAAACACTCGCAGTCAAAACATACACACTACACATACACTATTTCTATGCTGCACTATTGTTCCCTCACAGCTCTGAAACTCTGGCAGAAATATTTAGTGATTAATTTGACAAAGTGATGATTGATTGGAACATGCTGAGCATGCAGACCAATAGGGCAGAAGTGGATTATGTTGCAAGAGTGGTTTGAGAAATATTTATGAACTTCTGATGCTTTTTCTTTTTTTCAACATTTTGCTGTGAATCTGGGTAACTATTGTAACTTCTATAAATCCAAGATGACCTCTGCTAAAGCTACAGTAGCCACTTTACTCGCCTCTTGGGGGTGAGAATCCATCACTGAAAAGGTAGATTTTTGTTGGACTATTCCTTTTCAAAGGCTCTGCTTGATAAATATTAAGTGTGTGCCTCCGTCCGTGTGACAGGGCTACTCTCGGGAGCTGTTCCAGTTTGAGGAGGATCGCTTTGACAATGTTCCCGCTCTGATCCGGTTCTACGTGGGCGGCCGTCGGCCAATCTCCCAGGCATCAGGTGCTGTGATCTTTCACCCAATCACACGGACCCTTCCTCTGCGTGTCATCATCGAGCAGCATGCGGAGCCCAAAGGCAGCAGCGGCGGCGGCAGCGGTGGCGGCGCGGGGGGAGAAAAGCGCACTGAACCCGACAAAAGACGCAGCTTCAGCTCCACGTACACTGACGCACTGCAGGGCATCAATCCGCTGCTAAGGTGGGAGGAAGTCTGTTGAAATGTAGTGCAGTGAACGTACACATGTATTGTGCTGAAACGCACTACATGTAGTCAAACAAATACAAGTAAACATGCTCATGAACTTTATTTTATGTGTGGCAGGAGCGGAAGTCAGCCTGCTAACTTGGAGAATGTGGGACGGAGGCCTTCGCTTCAGTCTGCGCAGTCTGACAGTAACCTACGAACAGGTACATTATCATATACATGCAAACTATTACACACGGGTCCCTCAGCGTTAACCCCTAATGTCCACAGGATGTGGCTGTGTCATGTTCGGACTCTGTCATGGCTGCTGGACACAATGCAAATGCCCACTGGACGTGTAAAGAAAGCGGCTCAGGCGAACCTACATAAATGCCAATATTTGCTGACATACTAGACATATAATTAATATTTGATGTTGCATTTTATTAATAAATGACTTTGTCATTATGATATTTATTTTTCTTAATGCTAGCAGTGGCTGGGAGCCCTGACAACGCCGTGTGGTTTATTTTTCACCTGGTTGCTGTCACTCTTCTTCCTCCAGGTGTTCCACTGACCACTCCGTCAGAGGACACCGGCCCCGCCCCCATCTCCCCAGTGTTTCGCACAGGCAGCGAACCCCTGCTGAGCCCACGACCACGACACACTCGCCCGTCCCATCCAGGTAACATGCATACACAGGCACGCAGGCTTCCTCTTTGAACCTATGATACACAACACACACTCATAGCTCCCCCTCGCTGTGCCTGCAGGTGGCGGCGTAACTTTACGAGGCTCGGATGGACAGCTGCACCCCAGAGCTCCCCCTAAACCTCTCAGGGTCTCTGCCGTTTTCCCCAGTGCCATGTTTCCTCCACCCACGGACTCAGACGAAGACCCCACCTCTTTCTACACTGAGCTTGTCATCCAGGTAAAAAATTCTACGATTCACTCGCAGCTCAGTTGATCCTTTTTTTTTTTTTTTTTTTTTTCCTCTTTCGCTATTTGGGGAAATGAGAGATTATTTCCACTGGCTGTTGTGTCCAGGTGCCACATTCCCGACGGAAGGGCCACGTGGACCGATTACGTGCAGAGGAGAAGTGGCAGAGCCGTGCCCGCCTCACAGAAACTTCCTTTGACTTCCTGGAGGCCCAGAAGAACGAGGCATCATCACAGCTGCTGTTTGACAAAGAGCTGCAGAGGAAGGCGGCTGAGGAAGTGGAAGATTGCCATTTTGAACGGCCACATGTTTGTATTAATGAAATTTTATTTACTGTCTGTAGTTTTCATTGTTTGCTTAGGTTTTAAGTATATATGGAGGTTAAATGCCAAACCAGTGTTTTCCAAGTATTAGTTCCTTAATTTCAAAACCATCGTGGGTGGTTTTAGATTTTCAAATGGTTTCTACTCATTTCCTTTTAATATATATAAAACCAAACTATCAAGAGATTTCTTTAACCACAAATGCCAAAACGTGGTCAGTGGTTCCAACTTCCCAAATATAACAGTTTTCTGGTTTATCTAGTCCTCTATGACAGTAAATTTGAATACTTCTTGGTTTTGTGCTGTTGGTCAGAGGAAAAAAAAAAAGCATTTTGAATATGGCACGTCGGCTGTGTGAAATTGTTTTGGAAATTTTCCACTATTTTTTGACAACATATAGAGAAAAATACAGCTAATAATTAGTCGCTTAATCAAGAAAAATTATTGTAAGTTTAATGAACATAATCATTAGTAGCAGCTGTATTACCACACAACGATTCATGATGCACTGACAAAAAATAAATGCAGACTCAAGGGTCTGCTAATAGATTTTCACATCAAACAGAAAAACAGATATCAGTGATTTGTAGTATGTGTTTTAAAACATGCAAAGCTACTTGTATGATCATTAAACAGTGAAAGACAATGTACAGAAATGTAGCAATTATTCTAAAATATCCCTCAGTTTTGAAGATGGTGATTAAGAGGAGCTGATCAGGATTATAATCTTTGAAATGAGTGCAGCTAGCAATCTGAGATACACTGTAGCTCTGCAACCAAAGCAACATAAAATTAAAACTTCCCATGCTGCTGAAGACAGATTGAGATGGAGCTTGGCTTTTGTTAATGCTGGCCTAATCTTGAGACAACCTACGGCCATGTTGTCTCTGTCCTGTGATGGCCAATCGAGTGACCTCCTTTTGCCGCCAGTTGTCACAGTGATGATGTACGTATGCACTGTCCGCACACTATCGCAGGTGGAGTCGGTGTCATGTTTCCAGCTGGATCAGTTTGAGTCGCTGCTTTTACCGGAGAACAACCGACCTCTGGAGCCCAGCGTCCTGCTCGTGGTCAAGGAGCTCTTCAACAGCTCGGACTCCAACACCACCGCTCTGCACATGCTCAGTGTTGACTGCCAGGTCAGTGAACATTTAACTTGACCAAGTAGATTTTCAGAATCATTATACAGTACACTTTATTTTTATTGTTGTGCTCCAGCCATTTAGGACCTACTGTTAACAGACTTCTCGAGCTTAAAGCTTAACAAGTATTTTTAAGTTGTAAGAAATTTGATTAACAATTTTTATTCTTAATTAAGATCAAATTAAGTAAAATAAAATTTTACTTTCAGTTGTTTGATAAATATGGGCCCTGGTTTATAATTTGGTGTTTTCAGTAAACTTCAAAGACCAAAGGCCATGGATTTATCATTGTTGTGATACTGCAGGTAGCACGAATTGTTGGGGTGACGGATGAGCAGAAGAGGATTATGGGAGTTGGATCGGGGCTGGAGCTTGTGACTCTGCCACATGGACACCAGTTACGACAGGATTTGTTGGAAAGGTACATGAAGCTAACACACTTTATACACTTAAAAAAAAGGTGGATGAATAGATCAAAAGGTAGGTAGGTCAAACGTTGCAGAACCAACCCCATTTTAACCAGTTTTTGTTGAAATTTAAGCAGTTCAGGTCCAACAAAAAGCCTTAAGTGGTACAAAGGTAAGTGGGGAAACTGCCCAAGGTAAATGGAATGGAAGTAAATGAAGCCTTGAAAGTTGATGCAAACAATTCCCACAGGTGCCCCAACTTTAGATTATTACTTGCAAACCCACTGTCTGTACAAAGGCAGTGTTGGAACAAACTGTGTTACTGCACCCTCTGATACATTATTACGACAACACTGTACTGCAAGAAGTAGAACTGTATATTGCTATAATAATGGTGAGAACAAGGTAAGTAAAACAGGGAAACAGACTGGTTGGTCAGTGGTTCATCCTATAGCAAGAAAATGACCCAAAAAACTATAAAAAAACAGAACCAGACGGTAGCTTCAAATGATGTAAGACCAGCACAGTCTCCAGACTTAAACCCCATGGAGCTGGTTTGGGATGAACTGGACAGAAAGTGAAAGAAAAGCAACCTGCAAGTGCAACACATTTGTGGGAAATTCTGCAACAGTGTTGGGATGAACTTTCTGAACAGTGTTTCATTTCAGTTGTAGAAAGAACGTTGCAAAAGTGTGTTCGGCTGCTGGATGAGTCAAAAATTTAGATTAAATTTAGGATTTAAGATACCATGATTCCTTTTTTAGAACATCTTCATTATTTATTGTTCTATGCTTTAATTTCAGAGTACTCTGAGACTTTTTTTTTTTTTTAGGCATCATCTAATGGCACTGGGAGTTGCCGTGGACATCCTGGGCTGCACGGGGACCGTGAGCCAGAGGGCGACTGTTTTACATAAATTAATCTTATTGGCTCAGGCCCTGAAAGAGCACGCCCACAACCTCTACTCCTTCTCAGCCGTGATGAAGGCTCTGGAGATGCCTCAGGTGGTGTAATTATGACAAAGATATGCTTGCTCTATGTAAAGCTATGCACAGTGGAAAAATGGCTGAAATGGCCTTACACATATATTGGTGTGTGCACGTGTGCAGATAGTGCGACTGCAGATGACGTGGCGAGCGCTGAGGAGGAACCACACAGAGAGTGCAGTTTTATTTGAAAAGACACTCAAACCCTTCATGAACTCGCTGAACGATGGAGACGGTGAGTGGTGGAGTTGACATCACATTCCTTTGGCAGGTGCTTTTGTCCAGTGTGACTTTTCAAACTCGTAATTACAAATTGGAAGTGCGACCCTCCCAGTTAAACAGCTTTTCTGTTTTTTCTTTTTTTTTTTTCTTTTTTCTGAAAGAAATTAAATGGACGTAAGTGTGCTGAGGTGTTGAAAGAGCTTAAATACGGAACAGCTGATAGGACCTGCAGTCGTTTAGTTTTGTCTTCAGTGTAAAACCAAAAAAATCTAAAGCCACGGAACAAATTACTTTCAGAACATTTTATATCATTTTTTTTCTTTATTCTTAATATTCAGGGGTTATTTCTCCTCATCAAAATATGAACTGGCTTTTTACACGTGTGTGTATATGTACGTTACTAATGCCTTGTAAGTATGTATCCTAAATTTGTAGGCCTAAAGCTAACAATTCATTTTAATTATTGATTGATTATTGGGTGTAAAAAATAAATAATTCAGAGGATAGTGAATCGCAGATCCCCAGTACCCAAAGTGATGTCTTCAGATTATTTATCTTTTCTGACCAAACATTTATTACCTGATATTCAATTTACCACCATAAAAGCAAACTTTTGGCACTTTTGTTTAAGATATGACTTTTATGTGTGTAACATCTAATGTAGTCTGTTGTGAAAGTAAAATTGCATTATAGGCAATTTCTGCAACAAGCAGCGATGAGGAGCGCGTGACAGATGTCTGGTTCTACCTCCACACCCTCCCTTTTTTTTTTTTTTTAAATTTCATTTCAAACTTATCTTCAGCCCCAACCAATGCTGACTCAAATGACATCACTCGAGACAGTTTATCAGACTTCACACAGCTCCCTCTAGAGCCACAAAGGGCTTCATAAAACTTTTTTCACATCTTTACAAGTCTTAGGCAGTACTACTAAACAGACTATGATGTCTAAAATCGTCGCGCTTCTCCTTTCATTGTGTTAAGTTCTACTGGGGAAAAACACGTGCTACATCTAGCATTTAAACCAGTTAATGTAGTGCCTTTGGTTTTACGTTTTCTGTGTGTTCATATGTTTTTCTGTAGATTCTGTGGTTCAGGGTGCCATAGCCATGCCGCACCTTGTGCCTCTGCTGATGGTGATGGAGGGCGAGGACCCGGTCGAGAACAGCGAGCGAGGCTGTCAGCTTCTCTACGATGTTCTTCAATCAGCTCGCAGTAATGCGCTACACGCCCAGGATTATCAGAAGCATGCACACACTCTGCTCACAGGTACACACATACACGTACAGTGATACCTCTCTTTTTCAAAGACGCAATCGGCCGCATAAAACAAAATCCTACATCTCTTGATGTTTTCTGTGAAGTTCGTTTCTTTCGAGTTTTTCAAAACAGATTAACCAAACTCTCTTAACTCTGCCAGCAGCACACATTGTGAATGTCATTTCTCTGTAACGCTGCCGTTTGTAGGCAGCTTTCAATCACAAAAATTTCACCAAAGAGTACAAAGATAAACTTTACCACTGCAGGTCCTGCTGTCAGAAATCAGCACACAAAAACCTAACAAACTTAGAAATGTATTTAGTTGCATTAGGGGAAATTCAAATTGGCAAGTTGATGATAATTAATATTCTGTTCCCCAAATCATTGTTTATTTTAGTTATTCATTTTAGTTTTAGTAGATTTTGGGAACATAAACTCTAAATTCATTGAGGTTAAGGCATCGTGATTTTAAGTCAAATAAGTGTTTTCCCTCCTGTGGAGCGAGGCAGACTTTATGTACGTGACGTATGCGACAGGTCGTGGATCACTCACGAGTTTCGTTTGAGAAAATTCCAAGTACGAAAAAATTGGTGAATGCAACAAATTCTCTTGTATCACTATATCAAATGGTTCCTGCATGAGGCTTATTGTAAAGGTAAAAATAAACAGTTGCTCTGGCAGAAAGTAGGTAAGTCCATCATGTGTTGCATCTGATCTGATCAAATGTCCGTCGCACTGCTTCACCAGGAGGCTGGGAGCCAATCCCTGAGCTGCTGGAGGCTTTCCGGACAGAGTTCGCCCTGCGGCTGCTCTGGGGTCAGTCAGGTGCATTGGCCGACAGAAATGAGCGCTACGAGAAGTTCGACAAAATTCTGTGTGTTCTCTCCGATAAACTGGAACCCGTGGAGATCACCCCACAACAACCTGAGCAGCAAGACCAGTTTCACTAGGTGAAAGGCGAAATCAGCAAGTGAAGATGAAAAAGGGACGTTTTTTGTTGCATTCTGGTGTTTCCTGGTGGCAAGGGCAGACATCTGCCCCCTAACATCGCAGACAGAGGGAGAAGTAATTTTTTCCTTTCCTTGCTGAGATGTGAGTGACTGTTTGTCTAGCTTGTCATGTGACAACTTGACTTGTATATAAATTTTATCTGTAATGTGCGGACAGACCTTTATTGTGAAAAGGGCTGTGTTTGATTCATTTTCCTTTTTAGAGGAAAAATCTGACATTGTTTACCCAAAAACTTGCATCTGTTTACTTTTCCAAATGTGTGTTTCTGATACTCAGATACTGGAGGCTCCAAAAGACCAGCATGAACATTAATGAACGTTATTAAAACTAAGTTAGCTCCCTTTGTACATGAACTGCTGCTGTAAGGGACCACACTGGAAATTGTTTGGGTTTTTTTTTTTTCACTTCAGTGTTTCTAACAATAAATTAATGTTTACTTTTTATTTGGCAGTTGTTTTTTTTATCCTCATAAATAACACTGTTGAGAAACAAAAAACACAAGAAATCAGGCTTTTTTTTTTTTTTTTCTAATTTATGACTCAAATGATACATGTAAATTCATACATTTTCTTTTTTAAAAATGGAACATACAATAATACCCCTTAAATGTTGAGAAAACATTTACTAGTGCAGGACAGAATGGTACAGAAAGAGATGAGCAAACCTTATGTCTCCACTCCAAAATCATGTTGCGCTTCTTGTTACTTCTCTCGGATGTTTGACCGTCATTGTGCAGAATTGGGTATGTGCTGACACCAAATTTGATCTCATACCTCTCTAAACTTGAAAAACTCTGGTGCATGTACGCTGAAACCTCACTTTTCAGCAAAGTAGGAGACATCTAGTGTCCAGCAGTTAAACCTTTTTTACTAGTTAATTGACTTATGTGGGAAAACCATATCAGACAAATTATAATTTAAATAATCCAACCAGATTTTAAAAGTGCTTAAAAAATGTTATTTTTCACCATTCATCGTTCTTGGCAGCGATCCGGCGAGGAGCTAAATCTCAAAACCCCCATTTCATCCCTCTGAAATCTATCCTGGTGTCATTGATTCTTCTGAAATTTGGTTGAACAGGTCGTCTGCATTTCAAGTTGGAATAATGGAATAAGTTTTTTTGTTTTTTGTTTTTTGTTTTTTTTTTTGCAGAAAGACAACAAGAGCAAGATTCAGAGGTCTAGAGGCTCACACTATGAAAATAGGTGGTTTACACCATGTAAAACCAGAACATGAGAAATAAAAATAGCCAAAGCACCACTTGTTTCCCAGAACTGAGACTGCTCCAACACAAGAGTCCAGCCACTTTTGTGCAACATTGGAACGTGACTAAATGATTGCCTACTATCTACTTTTGAGTGCCACCTATTATCAGATTTCACAATGTCAGTGCTATATGATGATCTCTGAAGCTGCACAGAGGCCGCAACCTCAAATACAGCCAGTTCACAGGATTTAGAAAATGATAAATTCTGTATTTTTACTGAACTTTGATCATTTTTAACAATTGTGCTTTTAAATTTCACAAAAACACTGGAAAGCAAGTTTTCATGCAAATCTTTGCTGTAGTAGAGAAACTGTAATGTATCATATGGAGTTAAAGGATTCAGGTTCACATTTTTTCAAGTCTGTCTTGTAACATTACTTGCTTGCCCATATGTACATGGAACAGTTTTTGCTATCTAATGATTCCTCCGGTTCATAGTGGCCTTTAAGAAATAGCTTCCTAATGCACTTCCAATGTAAGAGATGGGGGGAAAAGATCTACATTCTTCATTCTGTGTAAAAAATGTATTCCAGTGTTTATTTGAAGTTAATATAGCAGTTCAGAAGTCTGACTTTGTCATATCAAGTGGGTATCTTCCCAAGTTAGTCTTTTTAGTACGAAATTTCCCGTTAATGGTTCCCCAGTTTTTTCCTGCTGAGCTACAGTGGAGGGATAGTAACGCAAAAAGCGAATTTTGTACTAAAAAGCACTGAAGCTTTAGAAGATCCCCACTTGATTAGTCAAACTCGGACTGCCGAAGCTTCGCATTAGCTTCAGAAACACCTTGGAATTCATTTTTGCACAAAGCCAGGATTGTAGATTTTGTCCTGCATCACTTACATTGGGAGTGCATAAGGAAGGGATGTCTTCTGGGCCGGCAAACACCGCTTCAGTTTTCATATGGCCACCTGACTATTGTTATAAGACAGACGTTGAAAAAAACAAAAAGAAAAATCCTATCCTATCCTCTACTGACAGTCCATTGAGAGATATTATATTTTGTGGACTCTCTATAGAGTAGTGGTTTTTATCCAGTTATAAGTCATTAAACATCACATCACTATGATTTAAAAAAAAAAAAAAAACAAAACTCACATTATCCTGTCAGGAAAGAGGTTTTAGTAGAAGGCTGGAGTTACAAAAAGGAAAGGTTCAGCAGGTTATTAGAAATGGCAGCGAGAAAATCAAGTGGGTGGATATACTGACACAAAGAAATGAAGTGTCAGGCTACTTTGATGCCGAATATGTTACACAAGTCTTCACCTGCCACTGTGACAAAAAGTTCAGGTATACATTCAAAAGTTTGGTTTTAAAAGAGCTGAAATCTAGAAAGATCAGACAGGACTGACAGTCTGTGTTTAGAGACAGCCTTCCTGTCTCTGCCACAGCGAGCAGAGACAGGGTGTGTATAATATGGCAATCAGCCTTGATAACAAGCTTTATAATCACTCACTTTCATCTCACCATACACGTCACTGGCAGAGATAAAAGATGTAGAGAGCAGCTCCAATTATCGTGGATGACTTTGTATTCACCTTTGGCTCCTAATTCCCATCACGAGCTCTTAGTTTTTATGTGTGTGTGTGTGTGTGTGTGTTTGGCTGAGTGTGTGTGTGTGTGTGTTTGTGTGTTACAGGGAAAGTTTGACATAGGATGAAGGTATGTAGCCCTCCTCTCCACTGGCTTTAAGGACTCTCATCCAGCCGTCTCCTTTGTCCTCCTCCATTATACTCAACAGCTCTCCCTCTATAATGGAAATGGTGCCCTCACTGTTGCCTGCACACAAACACGCACATGTAAGAGATGCATAAAAGGCTACAAGGAGATCTATTTATGAACAAGTTAATGTTTGAATATTAAAATCTACCTTCGAAGGTGTACAGAGCCGTGCACTGGCCAATAGGAGATTCCATGTCGTCAAACTCATCGTCACACTCTGTGTAGATGTTATGGGGCTGTTCAGCTGCTACAACACTGGAGGAACACATGTACAGTCATTACAGATAGATGCATTATATTCATTATTATATCAAACATAACTTCTGGTTAATCAGATTCTAAAAAAACCCTGAAACATGAATTACTTTCCAGTTACTGTATTGCGTTTCTATTATCTGTGTGTCTCCCTCAAATTCTTTAATATGAGTCTCTACAGTCCCTTTTCAAAGATGACAATTTGACGAAGGAAAAGCAAAGGTGTAAATAACATCAACAATGGCTCCATTTCATTTAATTAAGTGTCCCAGTAAGTCGTCCCAGTAAGAGATGCCAGTGAGTGAGCAGTCACAACACCAGGACCCTGGAGCGAGATCACCCCAATGGAATTTAGTCATTTTTTTAATGATATCAATTCCACCTGCCCAGCAAGGGACTTCCACCAGCACTGTTCACAATGTTCAGAAAAATGTGACGATGAGGAAGAAAGAGCTCAATGTTGCTGTGGTAAAAAGACAACAAACACTGAAGTATGTCCATTGTAACATTTTTCAAAACAAAAAACTCCTAAAAAAACATTGTGTGACCCACAGTCAGTGTGGTCAACCAGCAGTAAGCATGCAGGCTTCATATCTACCACACACACAAGGCAGTGGTATCGATCTTCTCATTTAACTCTCAAGCAAGAAAGCGAGTAAAGGTATTTGCAAAATTTCAAACTCTTCCTTTAAAGACAGGCCTTACCCATGTTGAGTACTATTGTTGATGGTGTTGGAAGATTCTTCTCCACCCACTGCCTCTGACAGCCACGACTGTAGTGAGCAAGAAATAAGGAGTTTTTGAAAAATGCAAAAATACTTCAAATATCAACCATCATGACCAAAGTGTGTGTGTGTGTGTGTGTGTGTGTGTGTGTGTGCGTGTGTACCTCATATTTGGCGAGCTCCCCCCTCAGGCGCCCTATGTTCTGGGCGGTCTCTGTGATCTGAGGCTCCAGACTGGAGGGGTCTCCCATCTGTGGATTCTGCTCGTACACGCCCTTCATCTTCTCCAGCGCTTCACTGAAGGTCAAACGGGGGGTTGGGGGGTGGGGAGTCTTATTGTTATGGAAACATCAGCACTGATTAAGGAAGCTTCTCTCATGTGCAGCACTGCTGATAAGGATGGGAGGGATTGATACAAGTGTTTGGGAAGACCTGCTGAGGGGACTGGTCAAACTACTGCATATGACATCAGAGACTGGGCACTGATGGTGGGAAGTGAGACCTGGCTTTCCAATTCCTCCCAAAGGTGTTGGGTGGGGATGAGGTCAGGGCTCTGTGCAGGCCAGTCAAGTTTTTTCCATACCAAACAGTGAAACTTTATGGACTTGGCTTAGGGGTATTACCATGTTCAAACAGGAAAGAACCTTCCCCAAACTTTGCTGCCACAAAGCTAAGTACACTGTTGTCTAAAATACCAATGTATCATGTAGCATTTACCAATATGTCCCTTCATTGGAACTAAGGGGCCTGTCCCAAACAACGCAAAAAAAAAGCCCCAGACCAGAAGTACACAAAAGTATGTGGGCACCTTTAGCTATATAAGAGATATACTCTATGTCACCCGTGAGGTGACAGCTAACTTTTTGATGTCACTGAAACCTATCATAAATGGCCCTGAAAACACTGCTTTTCAGTTTATTTCTATGAGCAACGTGGTTCTACATTAACGTTAGCTGTTTCGGTTATTTCACATGAGATGTGTCTGCATCTGTGTTTTCCATTTCTGCTCCTCTGACTGGTTTGACGTTGGACAAAGATAAAGACATGTATTGTCCATGCGCTAATCGAGACTTAACGTTATGTGAATCAAAACACGAGTTGTTGCGTTGCTGCTCGTGCTGCCAGGTCACTGTCAATCATATTTGATCAAGCTACACCCACATGGTCCTGATGAAGCAGAGTAGCTCAGTGTTAAAACTCTTAATGCATAATAATTAAAGTGCTCATTTAGTCATGGATAATCAGTGACATATAGAAATAACTTCAAGGGCTGGTGGAGTTCCAAAGACTTTGAAATCATTCAAGCTGCATTAATTAACCAGGATATCCACTGATATTTTAAGCATATACAAGCAGTCCTGCTCCAAAAAGAGCAGGGGTATCGATGTGGTTGGAAGCTTTGTGATTTAATTTCCAAAACCACCATCAGGAGCTGGTAAACAGCCATGCTAGCAGCTCAGTTAGGCTGCACTTAGGTCATTATGAGTTGTAGTCTGGGCCCCATGAATATCTCTACTCTGTAGCTGTAGCTGGAGTAACTAACTGTGTGTCCATGGATAAAAGTACCCAAAAAAATGACTCCTAACAGCCCTTCCTATTGTATTTTGTGGAATACAAGTCCATTTTATGCAGTCCAAAACAACTTTGGATGATTACTGCGAAAATCGTGAGAGTAAGTGTGTTTTTTTTTTCAGCCATGGCTGTGACATTGCCGATGATGATGTCACCTTTGGTCCTGCGCCTTCTGCAGCTCTTTGGCGATGTCATCAATCTTCGCCTGCAGCCTCTTCTTCCTCTGCTCCGGAGGAAGGTGAGAGAAGTCCTCCGCAGCCGGCGGCTAAACGACGCAGAAACGCACACACACACACACACACACAAACAGTTAAGCAACCTGAGCATCATGTATGCAACGCTCACCACCAGATGTCACTCCTCCCTGTCTCTAGCTCCCTTTCCCACTGCTAATAAGACCTCCACGCTCAGACCGACAGGTTAATACTGAGAAAGAGCTTGTTAGTCAAAGACCCCTAATTAGAGAGCCACATAATTCTTCCATGTCAAGGAAACAAACCCTGGTCGAGGTATGAAAGCAGTAAAGGGAAAACAGAGAAAAAACCCACACATGGTTACAGACGGAGTGAGTGAGAAGCAAGACCGCTCACGACCTCCTAGCATCCCGTGACACTCCTTGATTATCCAAAGGAGAATACCAGTGAATTTCTCTTGCGTCACGGTTGTGGCTGGTGCATACTGTACAGACACACTCATAGACAGAAACAACAAGTAACGCTCTGTCTTCTGTAATGCCATATCGATGTACATTTAGGTAAGTATATAAAATAATTTCAATTATGATGAATGCAAATTAGATTTAAGGCGCTTTTTAAAAAACAAACTGATTTAGATTCTCTGAGATTTTGAGAGAGAGTTCCTAAATTTAGGAGTAACAATTACAAAAGCTTGCTTACCCTTTGTTTTGTAACCCTGACTTTTGACCCACTAAAATATATGCATCTAGGTATTAATGACGATAAGAAATTTTAGATTCAAGACAAAAACTTGTACTACTGTATTTCCAAAGTAGCAGTGACTGTATTTCTGAAACAAAATGTTTCTGTTCAATTGTTTTAAATGTAAATTTAAAATGTAAATATACACTTATCTATTTTCACTCCCCCCCTTTTTTTTTTGTTCTGCTGTCCAATGAAATATTTTAGACACTGTTTGCATTTTTGTTCTCAAGATGCAGATTTAAGTGATATATAAACATGACATTACAGAATTAAGGCTTGGTTCTTTGGTTTTTAGTTTGGGCAGAAAGTTAATATATTGATTTACTGAGTTAAATTAGTTCCCTGAAAGGAAAAATATAGTGCCTTCTGCAATTAGAAAAATGCATTTGATTTTATAAATGAAAGAGTAACTGCACCCAGACAATAAAAACTGCTTGCACTGCCAGCTAGTGGTGAGGCAAATGGAATCACTGGATTTATTCACTATGGCAAAGTAAATCTGTGTGAATTTTTTGCATTGAGTTTAACTTTGACACACAAATTTCCAATGTTGACCAACGGCCATCTGCCCCGACAGTGCCGACTTATAAAGGCAACAGAGACCAGGAGAGTCCAAAATGGAGGAGGCTACCGTAGCTTGTTAGCTGTGTTCAATCCACTTTATTTAACCTCTTTCATAAAAGGTACAAATTGCTCCAAATTACCTGACAAAAAACAAATTACAGCTCACATCAGGGGACCCATCAGTTTGCAGACCTGGCGTCCCCAGATGTGAGGTCCACAGGTAGACCCTTCTCCAAACTGGGGTTAGATCAAGCCATGGATATATTAAGACAGTGGGATAAGGCGCCACCACTGAGCCTTCCTGACAGTTTTTCCCAGTTGCCACCTGTGGCATTGCAACGAAAAATATCCCCAGTAAAACTATTGACAGGACTCCTCCAATTGCAAACGAGGTCTTTCTATTCTTTGTTTTTCTATATTTGTAAAACGTCCCAGAGCCTAGAAAAGGGAGTTTTATTTGCGTGACATCAACACAATGTAAAGCCTATGGGAGAGCACGACCATGCAGGCGAGGCAAGCCGGGGAAACACTGATGCATGCGTGCCGTGGGATGCACAACGCGGAAGCAAGCGAAGTAGCTGAAAAACTTTTTTTGCTTATGCGCCAGGCGTGCGCCATCTTTGAGTCCGGCATCCGCAGTACCTGCATGGCTCAAGCTTACTAGCTTGCTAACTAACAGTCTAGGTTAGTTAACAGTAAGCCATCGAGCTAGCAACCTTGGAGAGGTTCTTCATTTCTTCAGTAGCCCGTGGATAAAACGCAAAAGAATTTGTGACGCTTCCTAGTGTGATGGGGCATTTGTACCGTTCAACCCACGTAGGTCAGTGCAGCAAGATCTAGAGTGGAGCTACTCCTTAAATAGTCAGCTATTCCCCCTTGAAATGAATCCAGCACCAGAATTCTATTACCTAAGCACCTTTCAAGTTTACCCTCAATGTAACAATAACAAGCGTTACCATGTGCTTCTCAGCACGAGATATCTAGACAGAGGGAAAATGGAGACTCAGTATGAGACAAGTGTGCAACAAACATACCACATGGGTAAAACATTTTACAAAAACAAGCGTGTGAACTGTTTTTTTTTTTACAAGAGCACAGGTACAAAGTAAGAATGTCCAGGTAGAACAGCTTATTTGTATAAAAAGCATCAATTCGATGGATGTGAACACAACAGCAAGACGATGCTCTGGCCTGAGCCGAAGTCAGCCGAGACGGGAGTGTCACTCACCGAGCAAGGTTTGTGTAATATCTTTAAGGTGGAAATCCTAGGTTTGACAGAGCGATTAATCTCCCTCAGACAGAGAGAGAGAGGGGAGCGCTGCAGCCTGGAGAGGGGGAGGGAAAGGGGAAGAGGGGGGCTGTTGGCCGGGAAACGGGACGGGGGAGAGAAAGAAGGAGGGGCAAGCTAATGAGGGGAGAAAAAAGGGACAAGGTGGAGGAACAGGGAGCAGAGGAAGAGGAGCAGAGGAGGGAGAAAATGACACTGGTAATGAGGGGAAAAGAAGAGAGGGAGAGGAGAGTGAGTCAAAGAGATGCAGAGATTTTTATAATAAAGCGGAAAAAAACTTTGAGAACACAAAGGGTGTTTTTGGGCAAGTCTGTGCAGCAGACCGGAATTAGAATTGGCCCCTGAGGCCACAGGGTGGTGGGGGAAGACATGAGTGGAATGTGTGTTGAGTTTTGTGGGTGTGTGTGCGTGTCTGTGTGTATTTCAAAGCATTGTTACGGGGCCATGAGAGCGACATTTTTTCAACTTCTACAGTGGTCAACCGGAGCAAGATGAGAAGACAGCTGTGCCCTGCTCTTCATAAGGAGCGGACTGCTAATGATTTTACACAAGACTTCTGTTTTGTTTTGTTTTGAGTTTCTTAAAAATGGTCTTAACATTTAGCTGGAGTGGTTTTCAAGTCCTAAACCACAGCTAGCTGTAACATGACACCTTTTCTTAGAAGCGTATTGAGAAATGTTTATGTCATTATTCGAAATTAAGAAAAATTATTTATTTGAAGGATAAGTCTGGTGATATTTATTTTTCTTATGTCAACAAATCCCATAAAAGACTACATTACATATTATACAATAATATCAAGAAAAAAAGGTTCCTGCACACTATTGGATGCTCCCAGAAAATACTGAATATAACCCCAACATTTCAACATTACGCCCCCCCCATTAGGTAATACTAGCTTACCTGAGAGTGTGACTAGGGATCAGGGGAGGCCCATGTACTGCATGGGCCTCCCCTGATTCAACCCCGGTGTTGAATCCCAGGTTGAGCCCATTCATCATGTACACTTCATATTATTTACAGTGCGAACAAGACAAAACGCTGAGATATCAGTTACATATCAACCAAAAGGATGCAATGAAAGACTATCTGACCTGATGTTGAAACGTCATTTTTGTACTCTTTTTTTTTTGGGGAGCATCTATTTGGTTTGTCGGAGCTTTTTAAAATTACTGAACTCACTCAATTGGAAAAAAAAAAAATTGGTCTCAAAATTGAATGTCTGTTTTGGAGTCAATTTGATTTGCTATAAAAGAGGTTTCAGCAAGGATTTAATTTCATAAATATAATAATCCAATAATACATGATTAATAATCAAAATAATAATCAGAATATGGTTAAATCTTTAAATGAATTAGGCTGCGGCACTCTCTGATCATTCAATCAGCCAATTATTTGAGTACTGATTGTTGTTTCCACTACGCATTTAGACTTTATTTCAAAATAAGACAATGCAGTGTTTCAAGACGAACAAGTCAAACCTGTTAACTGCATTTAAAGAACCAAGTTATATGGTTTTGAAATTACAGGATCATTTTAGCTTTATAACCACATGTTAGCCCGGATTAGCTAAACCACATTTGAAGAAGAGGATCCAAACAGGACAGAGAAGATATTCGAGAGGCAAATCTGAGTGCAAGTTCACCTTGTGCTTCTTGTTGAAAGGCCATAGCTTGGCGCGCACTTTGGGCGGATTGAGGCTTGAGTCAGAGGTCGCTGGTTTAATTCCCTGGCTGTAGTCCTCAAACTCCAAATCTCCAGGTCGCTCAAACCCAGACTTGTGCTGCTCTATGAACAGTATCGAGTCCTGCAGGGAAGAGCAAACAGACACTCACCCACTTCAAGGAAACAGACGGTCGGACGTCAGTAAGTGTTGGCGCAACAGAGCCCAACTGATACTGGATGTCTGAAGTTAGTAACAATATATTGCCTGATATTTGTCTTTACATTAAAGAGTTAATTTTACAGCTAAAAATTGAACCCTTATTGTCTAAAACATACGTCACTGTATGTAATACTGTATGTTATTCTTTTTTCACTTGTGGAGACATAGTCATGCACAAAAAAGGTATAATATTTGGAAAAATCTATAAAAATCAAACTAGAGTTGTACTGGTTGTGCATTATGACTCTTCAAAGTCAGAAAATAGACACAGCAAGTTCACTGTTCCCTTATTTTAAATATGTGGGCGGAACAATGCAACAAAAAAAAGATCTTACTGTGTGTACACAACATACATAGACACATTATATTGTCTTGCGAAGATCTAACATTTACCTCTTTCTCATCAATTTTCGCTCCTGCTGCAGAGATTCCCTCTAGACACTTTGAGATGATAGGCAGTACCTTCTTTTCGATGTCTGAAAACTGGCAGTAGCCCTCCGCCAGCCGCCGGATCCTCCGCTCATCCATTTCCTGCAGTTTCTGTTCGCCACACAACCGTACAACAACCTCCTTTGATTTCACGTCATAGTCACTGTCTGTGTTTATACAGTTCAGTACATTAGTATTTGGACAGTGGCACAATTTTTCGTATCTTTGCCTCTGTACACCACCAGAATGGATATGAAACTAAGCCATCAAGATGTGATTGAAGTGTAGACTTTCAGCTTTAATTCAAGTGGTTCAACAAAAATATCACATTAACTGTTTAGGAATTACAGCCATTTTTAAACATAGTAATTACTTTTCAAAAGTAATTAGACAAACCAACATAATTATAATTATAAGGATTATTTTTAATACGTGGATGAAAATCCATTGCAGTCAATGGCTGCCTGAAGTCTGGAACCCAAGGACATCACCAAATGCTGAGTTTCCTCCTTTGAGATGCTTTGCCAGGCTTTTACTGCAGCCACCTCCAGTTACTTCTTGTATGTGGGTCTTTCTGCTCTCAGTTGTGTCTTCGGTAAATGCCTGCTCTATTGGGCTGAGGTCAGGTGACTGACTTGGCCACTGAAGAATATACCGTTTCTTTGCCTTGAAAATGCTTGTTACTAACTTGACTTCTTATCTATCTTTACTGTAGTTTTGTGCTTTCTCATCTCTCTCCTCTCTCTTCCTGTCGCCTTCTGCAGGTATTTCTGCAAATCACCTCCTGCTCCCATGATCCTGCTGAACAGCCACTGCCTCAAATATTCTTTAATAATCTATTATTATTAATTATAATATTTGTAATTATTATTTAATTTTATTAGTAGTATTATTCACCCTATTATTATAATTATTAGTTTTATTATTAGTCTCATTATTGTTACACATCTTTATGTTATACGTCTACTGTGCTATGCCCCCGTCTCTCTCTCTCTCTCGCTCTCTCCCTCTCCCTCTCCCTCTCCCTCAACCCAGCTGGTCGGGGCAGAGGGCGGCCCACCACGAGCCGTGTTCCGTTCAAGGTTTCTACCTGTTACAAGGGAGTTTTTCCTCGCCGCTGTCGCCAAGCGCCTGCTCATGTGGGAATGTTGGGTCTCTGTAAATGTAACTATAAAAAGTACGGTCTAGACCTGCTCTACATGAAAAGTGCCCTGAGATAACCTCCGTTATGATTTGGCGTTATATAAATAAAATCGAATTGAATTGTACTGAAAAGCTTGCAGTATGTTTTGGGTCATTATCCATCTGTACTGTGAAGCACCGTCCTGTCAGCTTTGCAGCATTTGGGTGAATCTGAGCAGATAGTGTAGCCCTACACACTTCAGAGTTCATCCTGCTATTTCTATCAGCAGTCACATCATCAATAAACACCAGTGACCCAGTTCCACTGGCAGCCATGCATTCCCATGCCATAACACTGCCTCCTCCATGTTTGACAGATGATGTGGTACGCTTTGGATCATGAACTCTTCCTTTCCTTCTCCACAGTTTTCTGCTCCCATCATTCTGGTACAAGTTAATTTTGGTTTCATCCGTCCAAAGAATCTTGTTCCAGACCTGGGCAGGTTTTTTTAGATGCTTTTTTGCAAACTGTAATCCGGCCTTTCTGTTCTTGAGTGTTACCAGTGGTTTGCACTTCCCGGTAAACCCTCTGTATTTAGGTTCATGAAGGCGCCTCGTGATTGTAGACTTTTAAAATGATACACCTGCCTCCTCGAGAGCTTTCTTGACCTGACTAGATGTTGTAAGTAATTTTTCGCCGTCAAGGGAAGAATTCTGCGATCATCCACTTTAGTTGTTTTCTGTGGTCTTCCAGGCCTTTTGGTGTTGCTGAGCTCACCAGTGTATTCCTTCTTTTTAATAATGTACCCAATTGTTGATTTGTTTTGTTTTTTCAGTCTAATGATGGCCTCTGAAAATGAAGGAC
The DNA here is from genome assembly GCF_016859285.1 of Xiphias gladius. Classification (NCBI taxonomy): domain Eukaryota; kingdom Metazoa; phylum Chordata; class Actinopteri; order Istiophoriformes; family Xiphiidae; genus Xiphias; species Xiphias gladius. Next base: position 8,592,321 of record NC_053414.1, on the reverse strand, counting down.
TAGGTAGAAAAATGGCTGTAATTTCTATGTTAACGGTAAATGGGGTATTTTTGATAAACCACTTGAATTGAGGCTGAAAGTCTACACTTCAATCACATCTTGATGACTTCGTTCCAAATCCATCGTTGTGGTGTACAGAGGCAAGAACATGAACATTGTGTCACTGTCCAAATACTTATGGACCGGACTGTACGTCATACATTCAAATGCATATGAACCCACTGGAGAAGGACAATACATGGCTGTGTTTGGTTTGTAGTAAACAGTAGCAGGTAGATGAGCTCTGCCCAGATTTACTGCATTGTGAACGCGTGCATGTGTGTCTTTGTCTCACATTGAAGATCTGCGGTATCTCCGAGTAGTAGAATAAGTTTTGTTCCTTGTTGTATTTCTGGAGCTGTGCTGCGTAGTCGTTCCTGCACTCCTCCGCCGTGTGTGTGCGGGCATGGGCGTGCTGCTTGGCCTTGAGAGCGAAGGATAGATGGAGTGGGGGAAGAGAAAGGGAGGGGAAGATGAGAGGATGCAGGAAGAGGGAGAAAGGAAGATATGCAAAACGAAATGCAAAGTGGGATAAAGGCAGGAGTAGATGCAGGCAGGAGGGGAGGGAGGGACAGGAGGGGAGAAGAGTTCAAGTGTTGTTTTGACCGAAAATTATTCAAAAACCACAGGTGAATAAAATCAGGGCTCAGCTGCTGATGCTAAGGTGTGTGTGTTTACTTTCTCGACATCGAGCCTGGTGGCATATAGGTCACTCTCTGTTTTCTCTGCTTGTTGTGTGGCTTTATCAGCCTCCGCCCATTCCTTGGCGAAGCGCTTCTTAGTCTGCAGGCATGAACACACACATAAACTTTAATACACTTGAATGAACAGAGCATTAGTCGTATTACCAACGCAAAATTCTGGGAGTTGAGTCCCACTAGAGATAATAAAAATGCAAGCGGACTGTCCACCAAAATAATGTCAGTTCACCCAAATTACAAAATGTCCAGCTGATATATTTTCCCACTTCATATTTTCTTAGTGACAAAGATAGTTTTGGTTTAATTTTGGCCTGGATTTGAAATAAAGTTATCTGTTCTAAGAGATTTCTGCTGCTAAACCCGGAAAAATTTAGGTAATTTTAGGTGAAATTTTGTTTGTGGTGCTCAAATCATAAATTGCCATCAAAGGCTTTATTAATGGTCAATAAGTCGTATTCTAAAGCTTAATACGCCTGTTATAAGCCACGGGTTGCCAGGCGGTGAACAGTCTCCCTACTGTTAATCCTCCTCCAGCAGGACACTTGTTTTGTCATTTTCACTCTTCAGTTCACTGTTGGACTTCTGACCTTTTGTAAAAGTACCGCAGGACCTCTGGACTATTTGATGGATTATTAACATAGTAATGATGTGTAATAACAGATAACTTACTAAGGGTCCCGACTGGAATTTTTGTCCACTGGTCGGACTACGGAGGAATGTTTTTACGAGAGGATCCCTGCGCCAAACAAAAGTAGCAAAGATTTTTCAAAACCTGGCAACACAATAGGTTTTCTAATTAATGGCTAATAACTGGTCTAAGCATTAGAAGATCATCTGTTAACATTGATATAGTCACTACCTACAATTAATAAACCCCCTGGAAAGGGAGCCCTATTATCAAGTGGTACCAAAATTACATTTAAAATATTCATGTGTTTCCAGTGTACATACATTACTGTGAATAATCCACACATCCCGCTGTGAACAGTTTTGATTGAAACCACTTTCTACCAAAGAAAGAAAGAAAAGTTGTTGCTGTTCGATTTTCTAAATTCATTTTTTTTTTCAGTACTACAAAGAAAATCCTATTGTTCATTTAACATTTATGTAAATTTTTAATATTTTTTCTTGGGTGTTTCTTGAAAAGAACCATGTCAGTTGGTTCTAACTATAGGTGAAATAGAGTGTGTTCAGTCCCTTACATTTCTAATTCATTCCTAATACTGAGCTAGGCGAGAGTCTTATTGTCTGTTACTGTTAAACATGCAAAAATATGCAAGTTCTCTACAAGTAAACTTATAATTCAACCTACAGTATATGAAGAATAGAATTTCTAACAATAAATGAGTGATACATAAATCTTTACCTGCTTTTAAACTAAACAAAAGCAGCTAAAACTAAAAGTAAATAAAGATTTCAGAACCTTGGTTCCATTTGCCCTAAAATTAGCACTAAATTAAATCGGTTCTTTCAAGAAAACTTTCAAGTAATTGTTGCGAGATTGTGGGAAATAATGGACCCTGTAATCTGGGTGAATCGACTTTCAAGTAAGAATTATGTGATCCAACCTAGGCGTCTGCAAGCAGCGACAACGAGTGACTCACACTTTCTAGGTGTTTAAAGCTGCTCTCTAAAGTCTGCTGGGCCTTCTTTGCATCAGACAGGTGCTGGGGAGGGAAGAGGTTGCGGTAAATGTGCTGCAGTTTAGAGATGAGGACACAGCGTATCAGGTCAATTTGCAATCTGCCAAACCTCCCCGTTCCTTCCTTCTTCCCTTCTCTCCCTCCCTTGCTTTCTCCCTCCCCCGTGTGTTCCTCCTCCCTCTCTCACTGTTTTCCGTTCATGTTTGAGTTCCTGAAGGTACTTGGTGAGCTCGACACAGATGCCGGTCATCATGTTTTCAGCGATGAGCTCCCGTTGCCCGGCGTAATCGTTCAGCTCGTTCAGGATCTCCTGAAACGATGCGTGATTGCTGAATCTGCAACGGGGGGGGAAGGGACAATTAGGCAAAAGCTCGCAGCCGTGGAGACCAACATTTAACTGACCATTAGCCAAACCCCTGAGCTGTGATTTTCCAATCAGTGGCTTAAACTGTTTGTATCCGTTCTAAAGTAAGCTGTTTTCGTTTTTTTCTTTTACAAGTCAGGCTCACTGTTTGAAAAAAACAAAAAAAAATTTAAGCATAAACTGGACCAATGTGTTAAATATGTTTCTTCTAATATCTGCAGTAATCATCCAAACCATCCTAAGGTTATGTTAGAATAAATAACATTTTAATTATGTTTTTACAATATTTCAATATTGTACTATGATGCTATGGCTAAATAGCTCTACCCTGAAATATACAAATAATGTCTTCTACATGGCTCATCAGCTGGCAAGGATGTTGAAGATTTTTGCCCGCGACTTTAGCGTCAGTCCTCAGTTTCAGCCTTAACGTTGGCTTATGCTGGCTAGCAACAGCTGAGAATACCTGCTAGCCACGACTCAAGTCATTCAACGGCTAGAGATGAGAAGCCCACTTCTGTACTGTCTGACACTGAAGACCCACGGTTTGAACATTTCCGGCGAATTTGGAGCAGTTTGGAGCAAATCTGCACGTGCTGTGCGAGAATGGAGAGCTTGTCGGGTTCGCGGCAACTACAGGGGTTTAGCGAACGTTCAGGTGTCATTTCAAGAGAAATGAGCGGGAAATGATTGACTGGACATTTTATTGGTCTCTCACTTGCAGTCTTGCTCTTCCTTGCTCCCTCGTTTGGCGTATTTCTTGGTTAGACTCCTGTTCGGCGTAAAGGAAGCACCGTGACTCTCCGTTACACACACGTGAAAAAACACAATGACATTTCACGTAGATACAAATAAACATTGAGAAGAGGAAGAAACCCCGGTGGGCTCACCTGAGTTGCTTGGCGTAGCTCTGCTCTATCTCTGTCCGTTCCTTCACAAACTTTATGTATCGCTCCACCAGATCAAGGCCTGACTGCGTCTGCTTGTCGATGACGTCATACTGGTCCTAGGAGAGGGACAGCACAGAGCAACACATTGGTAAACGCACATATGTGCGGCAGAGGCGCTAACGGCCTCTGCCGAAGAAAACCCAGAGGCTGACAGGTGTCATGGCAAACCTATAACACACAGCTGACAGTGCAGTGTACTGTGGATTTTGGATAGTGACAGATTTTTCATCCTTTTGTCTCTGTACTCACTCTACAGCGTTTTTGGATCTGAAATGAAACAATGACTACGCGGGCATTGGTTGGCGCTGTAGACGTTTTAATGCACAGTCCAAATTTAAGACAACGCAGCGGGACAAGGACCCAAAACAGACACACAACGACACCACATGGTGACACCACTGAGGTTTTTTTTAGGTGTAAGGTGTTTAGGCAGGCCAAGTCGGTCACACTGCCTCAGTCCAGGTTACGCGTTTCATCTACTGAAGACCAGACTGAAAGCAGAAAACCAAAAAGCCCCCTGAAACAAGTAGTAAACGAGTCATGAGGCTGGCTGCAGTGTCAGCAGGAAATCATAAGAGGTGTCTGCTGATGTCTGTGGGTCACGCATTTCAGAGTAGAACTATAAAGATAAGTTGATTGATCAATTAGTCGATTGCAACCGTTTTGATTAATCACTTAAGATCAAATTTGAAGATATGCTGCTTTTCTCTTTCTTGTGTGAAACTAAACTCACTATTTACGGGTTTTGGACAGTTTGTCGGACAAAATTAACAAACTGAAGACGACTCCTTGGGTTTCCAAGATATTGCAATGGGCAATGACATTTTATAGACCAAACAATAAATCAAGCAATGAATCAATAATTAGCAAAATCCATCAACCATAAAACCATTGTTAGTTACAGCTCTATTTCTGACAGGTACTGCATGCAAAGAGTTTGACGCTGAATATCAAACTTGACAACGTTTTTTTCAATTTTTTCTATACATTTTTGTCCCCCGAAACTCTGGGACTAATGTATAAGAAGGGCCACGATTGCTACATTGTTCATATAATGTTCATTTTTTTATTGTGGCTTTTAAACATTTCTTTTAATTCGTACCTTTTGCGATACTGTGTCTTTGTTTGTTTACATTCCTGGTTTTCGTGTAATCTCGCTCCTCAGTACAGAATGTACAGTCACTGCTTCCACCATATCTGATTTTCTCACCACTTAGTGTCTACTAAGTGAGTGACAGAAAATAAGACTCCGTAGCAAACTGCTGTGATAAAACATGGCTACTTAAATAAAAATAAAGCTGTGGCATTGAGATATGTTGTAGGGCTGCTGATTAATCTCCCGATTATTTTCTTGATCAATCGTTTTATCTATGTAATGTCAGAAATGTTAAAAAAAAATATCCCAAGGCCCAATGTGATGCCATCAAACTGCTTCTTTTGTTTGACCAACAGTTGAATGGAATTTGCTACTATTTAGCATTTTTGCTTGAAATGTGACTCGTTTATCACCAACTGAGTTTCTGTTGACCAGATCAACTAGTTCTACTGATTATTGCCCAACCCTCTATATTCAGGCTCTGAGAGAGTGCATTAATGTCCAAAAAATAATGAACATTATGCACCAGCATCTGACATCCACAGACACCGAGAATAGTCTTGTGGATTGAGTTTCGTTAACAGAGCCCATGCTGATGTCTTAAAATGCTTCGTTTTGTACGACCAGCAGGCCCAAACCCCAAAATATTCAGTTATAAAAACCAGAAAATATTTACATTTGTAGAGCGGGAACCAGTAAATATTTGCCATTTTTTCCACACACACACAAAAAAGACATTAAATAAATGATTAATCCCTTATTAAAGTAGTTAATATTTTAGATACATTTTTCTGTTGATTGACTAATCCACTCTAATTAGTGTCTGCATTTGGATCACACTTCATCAGGCTGTGGATCTGCCACAAATAGAAAATAAAAGCCTATGAATAGTCCAACACACACACACACACACACACACACAAACACGGTATCCTTCCTTATCTCAATTTCTCACACACACGAAAAGTACAAAGGTGTAGTAAGGAATGAAAAACGAACACACATCCATGCCTTCAAAACATTCACACACACACACACACACACACACACACACACACACACACACACACACACACAAACCTGTTAGACAGGTAACATTTGTCCTTTCTGTCCCCACTGGCTTACATCTACACAGTTACATGACATACAATAAAGAGCTCGCTGATGAAGAATGTGACAACAATACTGAACAGTATGAATACACGGATACAAGATGCACAAACAGAGCAGGGTGGTTCTGTTGTTGTTTCTCTTGTGAAATACAGAGAAAAACTCCACCTCTCAGTTGTTCGTGTGTGTGTGTGTGTGTATGTCTGTGTGTATTCGTAAAGAGGCTGCAGGGTCTTTTGGAGCCAGAGACATAGATATTGAGTCCTCAGAGGAGGGGGAAGCTAAATAGAGATCAAACAGTAACACAGATAGCAGTGTCCTGGATACGAGAGAGCTGGGAGAAGGCAGGGAAGGGGGAAGGAACAGGATTAGAATATATAAAAGAATGATGTGAGCGAAATGGACATTTTGCCGGAAGAAACCTGCACCAGGTAGGACAGTGATCAGGGAAATCAGATGGCCGAGAAACACACTGCAAATGCTGATCTTGATAGAGAGATTTAAGGTCTGTGAAGAATATTTGACACTTCTTCCTTCATGCATTTCCCACTTATGTTGCTACGCCCCATTACTTTACTGAAATACATCTGCATGCTTGTGTGAGAGGAGGAAATACTGATAGTGAGACAGAGAGGGTTCAGGAATGAGATAATCATTAGCTCAATGTGAACCTCCGCCCTGTGACTGACGGTCCCACGGGCCTCTCTCCAAACGCTGGAGCCAGTCGGACTAGTCCCACCCCCCCTCTGTGACGAAACACAGCAGTGTTTCCTGATCCAGGCTGATCTGAGGTCGGATTCTAGCTCATATAAATCACAATGTAAGCTACCAAACAACAGGATTGGCTGCTCTAGCTACTTGTAAATCGGTTTCTTAGTAACTACTAGCTACTTTTCTAAGTAGTAAAATGCTAAAATGGGTTGCACCATTAAAACTTAAATCCCCCCTTCAGACATATTTTAAGATATATAGAAATACTAATTTGTACTTGATATGGGTTTTCAAAAAAATCAATTACATCAATGAAAGTTCATAAAATTACATATAGTCCTTCTTCTTCATTGAAAGTCTAGAATCTAGGAATATGCAAATATTATAAAACGTTAAAATTTTAACTGCTGGACACAACATGTCTCCTGTTTTACTGAAAAGTCCAACGTCGGTGTATGGAGGCTTCAAGTTTCCGCATCACAGTTGTGTTCCCTGGATATTGGATCAGGATTGGCCCCGAAAACTAGTTGTAATGTCACAAAATCATGCTCGTAAGTACAAGCCTTAAACTCAGCTTTAAGTTTCCACCACCACCACCGCCTCCATCTTTCATCTATTTGACGGAGAGACAGGAAACAAGGGCAGAGAGAGCGGGGTATGACAACAGCATCAAATGCGACAGAACATCCCCCGACGGGAACTGAACCGTGGATGTTGCAGTTTTGTGTTATGCGCTTTAACCCTTTGGCCGCTGGACTCCCCACTGCCTCCACTGTTTTAAATGTGAACAATGTATGTTAAGCTACAACCCGCTCTCGTGTACCTACGGGACGAGATTACAGTGGGTGGACAGCCGCCTGGGGCGTACCGTACGGGCAGTACGATCGGAGGCAGCCAAGAGCGCCTCTAAAGCTGACCACGGAGAAACTTTCCCCCATTCTACGGATGAATGCGAAAGCAGCCTTCTAGAGTCGGGCTCGGCACACCGAGGGTCAGCGAGGGTCAAACATCCAAGAGAAGTAACAACAAGCAAACCCACAGAACTGGAAATCCCACAATTTCCAAAGACACCAAATATGTCTGGCAGATTTCTGGGGAAATGTGGCTTAAACTGATACACAAGACATCTGAAACATGTGTCATTGGATGGAGAGGCGCAGCCATACAGAGCACGGAGTCCTGGATTTTGGACACAGCTTTGATGAAGAGGAGCTCATACAAACTGACAGATTATACTGGTTGTTCTGTCAGACACTGACGATTTTTCCCACTTTAAATTTACCTGGGGGGGGGGGTAGTATAAAAAAGGAAAATATTTAATTTGTAGAGCAGGAACCAGTGATTATTTACCATTTTTGCTGAACAAATTAATTAAGTAAATGATGAATCCATTATCAATGTAGTTAATATTTTAGATACAGTTTCTGTTGATTGACTAATCATTTCAGCTCTAATTAGTGTTTGCACCTGCATCACATTTCATCAGGCCGTGGATCTGCCACAAATAGAAACTACAAGCCTACCAATAACCCAACACACACACACACACACACACACACACACACAATCACATGCACACACACATATATCCTCAATTTCTCACACATGTAAAAATGACAAAGATGTAGTAGGGACTAAAAGTGAATACCAGAAAAATGACTTAAACGACGGATTGATTATCAAAACGGTTGGTGACAGGACTGAAATGATTAGTTGGTCAAACAGAAAATGAATCACTGACGGATAATCGATGACTCACTTGAATCATTGTTCAAGCAAGAATGCAGAACATCTACTGGTTACAGCCTCTCAAATGTGAGCAGTTGCTGCTTTTCTTTGTCTGATGTGATAGTAAACTGAATATCTTCGTGTTGGACTGTCGATCAGACAAAACAAGCCCTTTTAATACATCACTTTGGGCTTGGGGAAAGTGTGATAGGCCCTTTTTTTCTCCCTCTATTTTCTTGCATTTTGTGGCACAAAGAACTTGCTAATTAAATCGATAATGAAAATAATTTCCAGTTGCAGCCCTGGCGAATGATTCATTTCCTGTCAAACGACCAATCGATCAGTTGCTTCAGCTCATGCTTGGATATCCCCCGGCTCTCTGCCACACTGGGTCTGATAAAGCGCACGCCCCACCGAACTCCCGCACCACGAGCAGCAGGAGTTGAACGACTCCTGAGCGTCAACTCCTCCATCGTCTGAAGACACAGCCCGACAGCCTCACCCCACTCTGTGCTGAACTGTTGAATAATCTCAGTGGCATGTAAGTCCGACTCTGACCGCGATCGCGGCAGGGTTCCCGGGGAAATTTTGCTCTCTTTGCTCTCGCCAACTATTAAACTCTCCCGGACAGGACTTTTTGTTTGACACAACACAGACACACACACACACACACACACACACACACACCGTGCTGTATATAACATGTATCCTCTACGTTGGTCTGACTGTGATCAACGTGCAGCTGAAGCGATCGGTCGGTTAACGATTGGTCACTCAGTGGCAAATGAATCGAGAGCTATTCTGATAATCGATTGATCATCGCGCAAAAAATGCCAAACATTCCTTAGTCCCAGCTTCTCAAATGGGAGGATTTCCTGCCTTTCTCTGACGTAAAGAGAATATCTTGTGGTTTGGGGCAGACAAACAAGCAGTTAGCAGGCATTATTTTGGGGTTTAGAAAATAGAGATAGGCGTTTTTTTTTAGCCCCCATTTCTGATACTTTATAGATCCAAGGATTAATCTGACAACGAAGTAGTTGCAGCCCTTTCACTTCGGTGCTCAGTGACCCTACAGAGGGCACTGGTGCTCGGGGCTGGCGTGCGGGATTTTGGAGGTCGTCCGACCTGGCGACTGGAGCTGTGATTCGGCAGCTGAGACGCTGACCAGATGCGACAGATGTGACGAGGGGTGCCGCTGTCGCGAACGAAACCCCCTCGTCCGTGGACGGCCGGGCAGACACCTGGCAAAGCGAAGCCGCGGTCCAGGCGTGCACATGAGGGAGGAGCGAACGAGTAAAAGGTGGTGGACTACACCTTCAGCCTACACCAGCGAGCGCATAAGAATGCACGGCCTGCCAGAAAGAGCAATAACCCCCCCCCCCCTCTCCTTATGATAAGGTATGCAGCAGGAGTTGCGAAATCCTCTGGCTTGAGGCTTTACAGATAGACTCCTGCCGCTGTCTCAAGACTAGGCCTGCTCAACGCAGGCCTACCCTGGGAAAGACAAGAGACCCGTGTACAAACTGTGTCGACGGAAACAATAGCGGGAGAGCCTTCGTCTTAGGGGATGTTGAAGGTACTTTGTGTGAAGGACTTGTCCCACCGGGCTCCGCTTCTCCCGAGTCAGCTGTCAACTTACCCACAGATCCGTTCCAAAGTCCATGTCCGCAGAAGTTCGGGTGTCTGAGGAAAAACGCAGGAATCCCTCTGTGTTGTTTTAGAGCAGAGAAAGAAGCACCCAGGTGGTGGAGGGGGGAAAAAAAAAAAAAAAAAGAAAAGGGGGGGGGGGGAGCTCCTCTGGTTACAGCGATTCCACAAAACTTTTAGAGTCTCGAAAGCGGAGATGGCGGAGGAAATGTGTGGAGGAAGTCTACGCCTTCTCCTTGGCACGGACGCGGCCGTCCTGTTCCTCCAGGCCCGCGAGAGAAAAAATATGTTCAGGCGCTTTTCCTGAAACAAGTTTGGGTCCCGGAAAGAGAGAGAGTGAGGGAGAGGGAGAGAGAGAGAGAGAGGGAGAGAGAGAGAGAGAGAGAGAGAAAGGGAGAGAGAGAGAGAGAGAGAGAAAGGGAGAGAGAGAGAGAGAGAGAGAGAGAGAGAGAGAGAAAGGGAGAGAGAGAGAGAGAAAGGAAGAGAGAGAGGGGGGTGTTTCTATTTGTTTTATTTTGAATACGCTTTAGTTTGTTTTCGTCATAAGTGCTCGTGAAAACCTTTGAACAAACACGCGCATTCTCTGGCACTAAAACAACAACAACACGCTCCAGTTGCCGCATCGCACCTGAGAGATTAAACCAAAAATAAATCATTAACCGCACTGGACAAGTCCCGAGTAAATCACCGGACTAAGTCGGGCAATGAAAATGTCGGTCAGTGCCTCCCAGAGGTGGAAGAAGTACCCAGATGCTTTAGTCAGAGTAAAAGTATGTTAAAAAAAAAAAAACTCCATTACAAGAAAAAGTCCTGCATTCAAATGTATACTTTCGTAAAAGTGTATAAATGTATACATATAAATGTACATAAAGTACCAGGATAAAAAAAATATTCATTATGCAGCAGAATTGCCCCTTTAGTGTTATATTATTATATTATTGGAGTATTACTGATATAGGTCAATAGAGCTGGGCAATATGATGATTATACAGTCCCACTGGAAGTGGTGGAAAGTTGCCAAGCACTGACCTTAAGTGCAATTTTGAGCTACTTTACTTGAATATATCCATTTTATGCCACCTTAAACTTCTACTCTACGACATATCAGAGGGAAAGTAAGTACTAGTAACTTTTTAGATCAAGATTTCATTTAAAAAAAACCAAAAAAAAAAAACATGATAATCTTGTAAAATGCAAGTTCTCATTGTTTCCAAACTTTTTTTGGCTTGTGGGCCCCTTGTCACACCAGCTGTTCTACAAAAGAGTGATTTCCTCTGTTAACTTTTCACATGGTTTCATCGCCTGCGCCAAGGAAATGATGTTTTCAACTGTGTCTGCCTGTTTCTTTGGAAGAACCCACTGCATTTCGGGGCAGATGCGGATCATTTACTATGAATTTCAGCTTTTTTTCTCTGAAGTCTGACGGATGTTGTCCGACACCGGCCTTGGCGGAGGGCTGCGCTCCACTGGGTGTCATTTTAGTTTGAATACTCGTTTGAGGCCCAGAGAGGAAAAACATTATTCAGCATTTGACAAAAAAACAAACATTATAGAAAAGTCAAAAATATGAATACAAATTTGTGTAGCAGAACGTTGTTTTTTTCTTCTTTCCTGTCCCATTAATCATCTCATGATCCCTCAGATTTGTCTGACGGCGACTGTTAGGAGGGCCCAGTCCCTAGTTTGTGAACCACTGGACTACACTACGTAACGTAATGTAATAGTATGTCAATCACAGGGGTCGCAGTTTTCTGCAGAGCATGTCCTTTTGATACTTTAAGTACATTTTGCTGGTTATATACATCTGTACTTTTACTTATGAAGGAGTTTGAACGCAGGGCTTTTAGTTGCAATGGAGTATCTTTACATTGTTGCATCGATACTTTTACTGAAGTAAAGGACCTGACTACTTATTCTAACATTGGAAAACTGTCAGCCATCAGAGATTTTGCCATGCTGTTTACGCTGAAGTATCTATGCAAATAATATTGTTGGTTGTATTAGGTCATCGCTAGTAACTTTTCAGACACTCAGCAGGAATGCTTCATAGCAATACGTTTCAATAAGATTTAGAGGATTTTTTTCTTTTTTTTCCCCCCCATGTGATAAAGACTGGATTACCATCTGGGTAAAGCCTCAGACCTCCAGTGGTATTCAAAAGCTCTAAATTCACAATGTGTCAGTTGCTTTTTTTTATAATTTGACTACTCACGCAGTGAGCCCTTGTCAACCATCGTCAAGTATAAGTATTCCACTTAAGGAGAAAGGGTTGGTGTCTGGGTCTCTATGCAAAATATAATGAAACCGCCACCTATAGTGTCCTCTGAGCACATTTGATGTGAATTTGGAGGCAACAGGGCGCCCGACAGCAAATTTATACCTCGAGGCTCCCAGAGAGGTCAACTCAGCCATGGACGTGATGAACTGTCTTGATTGTTCATGTGTTGAATCCACAGGATTAGTCAGTGAAAAAAGGTTATTCTTATCTATATGGTTTCTTGGTGTAAACTCAGTTAAAAGATTTACTACATTGTGATATGTATCAACATCAGGATATAAAAGTATGGCTAAAGAGGGTTTTTATCAGCCGGCACTGCTGATGCCTACGTGTGAATGGAGCAGTTTAATGTGCTAGATGGTCAGGATGAAGCGGATTGAATAACTTTATTTCTGCCAGGTACTTTAATCTATAAAAATGCATCATGTTTTACAATCTGATCGCATGTTTTGTGGGTCAAATTCCAATCTTCAACAAAAGAAAAATAAAGTCCCTCAAAATTGTACTTGAGTACAGTACTCAGGTAAATGTACATGGTTACTTTGCACCACTTTGGTCCAGACGGAAATATCTCAACAATTTCAGGGTGGATTGCCATGAAATTTTGTACAGGCGTTCATGGTCTCCAGAGGATGAAGCATACTGAATTTGGTGATCCATTACATTGGAATCCCAGAACTAAAGCTCCCTATTTTTTCCCTACAGTTTTGAAGGTATTCCCAGAATCATCAAAGACCTTTCTAACATCTGGATGGAAAAAAAAAAATTCAGTCTGTTGCAGAAATCCTAAGCTATATATATATAATTATAACAGATAATAAACATTTAAATTTTGGTTCATGTTGAACAATTTTAACCAGGTCAAGAGGAGCATTTACATTAATCGAGATGCAGAACCCAAAGGCCGAATTTAAATATGGAATACCTGGAAATGAGAATGTATATTCATGTCTGATATGACAACTTTTTCTCCAGTTATGTTGTTTTTGTACAACTGTCACATGTGACTGGTTTCAAATACTTTAAGAAAAACATCGTAAAATGCAACATCATAAAAAGAAAAGTATTACAGGTACTTTAGTAATATATTGGTCAGTTCCAGCGGTATGTCTTCTTCTACTTCACCCAGCAACGTTTTGACTTCTCTTTGCTTCTGTTAGATTACATCAGCCTACATGCCGAGACTACACCAAGTCTGTGAAGGTCCTGTGGCACGGGGGTGGCGCCAATCTGTCCTGCGAACTTGCAGCTCGTCTGTTGTCAACCTGTACGCCTCAGGAGAACTTGGGCCAAATAGTGTTTTTAAAGTTTTGATGTCTCACAGAGCCTTCAACATCTGACGCCCCCACTCTGACGGTCTCTGAAGTACATACATGGAGCATGTGAAAGAAGGGAAGAGGACAGCCTGAGGGCCTATGTATCTGGGTGTTTTAATTATTGTGTCACACGTGAAGCTACTGTGGGGCCCCAAAACTGACAAATCGTAGCAAAAAAGTTTCTCAAAAATTGAACTGAGTACATAAATAAATAATATTGTTAGTTGAAGAATTAATTTGGCGTGTAAGCTTTAACCTTCAGCCGGTTCCTTTTCCCCAAATCAACTGATTAAACAAATTAAAGCTTTACTTTAAAGCCTTGTCCATAGTATTTAATGAAGCTGCCAGTAACATTTTTGATAACAACAGTATCATCAATCAATGATCAATAGAATTATGTCACAGAACCTTTTAGTTTTGGTTTTATTTTCTGGGAAATACTACTACTACGAGTACTACTACAACTTCCATTTTTTGTGGTTTAGTTTGTATTTCTGTGTCAGGCCAAACATTTGGCCCATCCCACGTGGGATTACACGTTACAGGACACCACCATTTATCAAACATCAAAAAAGTATATTAAAAAAAAAACATCTTTCACTGATAAACATATAAATATTAAATGAAAAAAATCTGTCATATATACTACATAATTTTAGGTACTATGTGTTTATATGCAAAATTTCAAATAAATTGTGCACGGATGACAGAAGAAAGAAAATAAATGCTACAAGGCTAAAGTTTATTCTAATAAAGCCCCCCCCCCCCCGAATCTTCTATAGTTTTTCTTCAGGTTACCCTCCGAAACATGAATGTGTCACACTGTACGTAAATAACTATACTAAACTATGTCTTTGTGCATCATTCATATTTAAAAAAAAAATCAAATGATCCCTTGACCTTTCCTCTAGCGCCACCACCAGGTCAAAGTTTTCAATCATCCTGTGAAACATCTACTGTATGCTATGGATTTTGCAGCAAATTTTGTGAAGACATTCATGCTTCCCAGACGTTGAATCCTAATAACGCTGGTGATATTCTCTAGCGCCACCATGAGGTTGACGTTTGTGGTTATGAGTTCAATTTCTCGACCCCTACTGGACGTGAACTTTTTGTGCAGCCATACACCGTCACAACAGGATGAACTGAAATAACTTTGGTGATCCCTTAACTTTTCCTCTAGCGCCATCATCAGCTAAAATTTTAAATTTGTCCAAAACTTTGGTTCGTGACCTAATACCTGCAAAACTAATGACATTCCCATCAGCCTCAGCTAAACTTTGTGCTTAGTGCTAACTATCATGTATTGCCTCGATCCCAGTGGAAAAAAATAGAAAATATTTCTGCCCCTGGTGCTGCAGAGTCTGGATCTGTGGCTGCAAACCACCTACTGCCCCCATGATCCTGCTCAACACCCACAGATTCAAATATTATGATTGTCCTCTATTATTATTAATTATAATAATATCTATAATTATTATTTAGTTTTATAAGTACTATTATTCACCCTATTATTATAATTATTAGTTTTATTATTAGTCTCATTATTGTTACACATCTTTATGTTATACGTCTACTGTGCTATGCCCCCGTCTCTCTCTCTCTCTCTCTCTCTCTCTCCCTCAACCCAGCTGGTCGGGGCAGAAGGCGGCCCACCATGAGCCGGGTTCCGTTCAAGCTTTCTACCTGTTAAAAGGGAGTTTTTCCCCGCCGCTGTCGCCAAGCGCTTGCTCATGTGGGAATGTTGGGTCTCTGTAAATGTAACTACAAAGAGTACGGTCTAGACCTGCGCTGCATGAAAAGTGCCGCTGAGATAACCTTATGATTTGGCGCTATATGAATAAAATTTAATTGAATAAAATTTAATTGAATTAAAATTAAACTCATTATATTTATCAGTGAGATGGTACAATGAAAAAATCCACTTTCCATCTTCCAGAACACTGAGGAATAAGATTGCTACTACTACTTATAATAAAAACAACAACAGTAATGATAGTAATACAGTTAAATCAGTCAAGTTTATCTTCATGATACTTATAAAAAGCCATAAACACAAAGTACTTTACAAAACATAAAAACATACGAAATGGAGTAAACAACAAAAAATAACCTCAGGTAAGAAGAACATAGGGAGCAAATGCACAAAGTCTGTTCACCTCAAACATTATAACTGATTGTTTTTTTGAGACATAAATGAGTAAGAAAGGGAAAACTGAAGTGTTATATTATTTTTTTAAAACACATTCTTGGTATTGAATTCAATGGGAACACAGCAGATGATGTTCGCCCACATCCCAGCTCTCCTAGCCTGATGGAGGGTGATGTGTCTCCATAATCTAGTTAATCTACAGACAATCAGGTTAATGTGCGCATGAACACTTAGCGACTGATCTAATCTTCATGGCAACAGTCTTGAGGGAGTAGTTTCCAGCCTGTCCATGTTTGCCAAGTGATGTGGACTTTATCAAATTCAATGGCACCATGAGGTGCTGGGGTTTGCCATGTGCCAGGTGCTGTACCAGGATCCACCTGGAAAATGCTGAGTGCCGTTTTAATGCCACTGATCCTGGTCTCTGTCATAGTTGGTGACCTTCATGGAGTTTTGATTGTAAAACTGTTCCCTAGAAATACCAAATAAAATAATGTGAGCTGAGTTGAAATATAGTATATATTTATAATATGATACTTGCTGTTCATCCAGGGCTTGTTGCCAGTGGAGGAGATAAGTTACCTTTTATGCTTTTTTGAATGTGCACTTAAATATTGTGTGTTTCATCTTTCTCTCAATAGAGAATCCATTCTTTTGTGTTATAAAAGCAGATTTTAACACTTGGTACTGTGTGAAAATTATTGGGGTGGGGGTGGGGGTTATTTGTGTGTGTGTGTGTGTGTGTGTGTGTGTGTGTGTGTGTGTGTGTGTGTGTGTGTGTGTGCGGTTATGTGACGGGGTAATAAAAGTGCTCATTGGTAATATTCAGAGGACAACAGCACTGCGTTCATTTTCGTTTTGTGCATAAAAAATCTTGAGTGGAAATGCTGGAAGTTTGAAAACAGTCTCAAAAGAGAGTGGAGAGTTCAAAATAAATACCCTAGTTATTTTCGTACAGTCCTTTACTGGCCGAATACTTTATCTACCTTCACGGACTTGATCCTTTTCTTCATAAGTTCTGAAGACAAACAAGGTTTCTCCAAGTAAACGAGCTGCACAGGCATACTGTTTTAAAAATTACCCTATTAATTTGAGAGCACTTCTTCCCTACTGAAAGAGCATTAATGTTTCATTTTTTTATCCATCTGACAGCAGCTCAATTTGTCTCTGGAGAGCCACATTTTCACTGAAATCACAAAAATCAATATGTGCTGTCATCCCAGTTTTCTATCCTGTTAGTCCACACCACTACATTCAGCCTTAACCTGGCTCACCCTGTATGTATGACAGAAGACTTTCCCCTTTGCCTTGACATTCAAACCCAAACTTTCCAAATTAAGATCCACACAGTGACCCTCACATGCCCCATCCACCAGTGAAGCTGATATCTGATGTTCTCAGAATCGATTGAGAGAGAGGAGTACTGGGTGGAGGCCCGCCCCCCTTCTCAGTCCTCCCTCACAATCCTCCCTCCCAGTCCTCTGTGTCCACCTGCAGCTCATTTTTCTTCCTCATGACTGCAGGAAGATATTGTCCAGACCTGAAGAGACACACAAAGCTGTTTCATGTCACCTCCTGCACCAGAGCACTATATTATTTCTTGACTTTCAGTTTCACCGCCAAATGCTCCTCTATGTTCACCAGCTTGTTGCTAAATGTGTGTGCCATGAGGTGCTGGGCAGGTAGCGTATACTGAATTTTTAGAGCTTTTGCGCCAAAAACGGCTGCCTGCTGTGACTGGACAGTTCAATGAGAGTATATTCGATCGGGCACTGTAATATATTTTTCCATCAGAACTCACTGAGCCAATATTCTCTAGCTACATTACCAAATCCAGTTTTATATTGCTTCCAGGGCCTGTAGAAGCTTTCAGCCCTGTCCACCCTCCTCTGAAATACCTGAAAGGGAGAATGAGAACATTTTACTAAAATATAATAAAATACATTTCATTAGCAAGACTGCTGATGACAAAAAAAAAAAAAAAAAAATTAAAAACAATTCAGGAATTCTTTTAGACTCAACCAGGTGAGCACTACTTTGATAACTGTCTGTTAACTGGTTACATCTACAAAAAATTAAATAAAGTATTTTCATCAATGGCAGGTCTTAATTACATCCCCTACACACATATATACTGTATTAATTCAATTCAGTAGAGGCAGCAGAGCAAGCTCAAAGTACAACATCTGAAATATTATCTATCGCCTTACAGTATGACGTTTTCAAACAGCTGCTTATTAGCATTCATTCTGAGTCATGTTTCTGATCACCTGAATGGATATTCGCTCCTTTTAGCTCTCTCTTTGGTCTCCACCAGCTCCTGTTGGAAAATATATGGCTCTTTAGCTGCTAAATGCTCCAACATGTTCACCTGGTGGCTGCTAACTTTGTCTGTTGTTTGGTGCTGAACATGTAGCATACATTGGCTTTATTAGAGCTTTTTGGCTGAAACAGGTGCTTGCTGCTGCTGGAGATGAGGTTGGTGAGATTTTGAAAGTCAGAAAACCAAAACAATGAGCTAAAAGGGACTAAAATACTTCCCAGAGCTGAGGGGAACTGAAGAGTCAGGTGATATTTCTCAGTGGGTTGGAGACTTGAATGTTTTTGGCGTCTCAAATCAAACCTTTAAGGAGCCAAGTGTCAAATAAGTCAAGTCTCACAACATCCACATCCAGTTTCAACTCCTCACTTTGTAACTTGACGGTACCCTGTCGAGTTTCTGAACACATGTAGCGGTATGGAACAACATTTTTAGGAATGGGTATCTGTTTTGTTTGTATCAAACATGTTCCAACCGCCAGTTTCAGGCTATTTTGCTGAAAGATGGAGGCAGTAATGCAAAAAGAAACATTTTAATATCCCAAGAAATGCAAAGAAGACTGCAAAGTGGAAAACTTGGATGTAAACAACATGATCGAAAAATAATTATAAAAATGGCTTTTACAATACAAGGCGATCGGTCATTGTTTACATTTTAAAATCTGATAAAATATGAGGTGTTCTGACAGTCCATCTGCCTCCGTCTGTGTCCATGTCACAGTAGACATGCAGGGTTGCGGCGGGACCTCCTGGGTAGATGGTGTGCACCCCACTGGAGCTGGTGTTGTCATGGTGATAAAAGTCATCACAGTCGATGGGCGGGTAAAACTGGGAGTCGGAGTGTGGTGAGAGCAAACCACCAGAGCCAAGGATACTGTTACCTAGATAAAAACCGAAGGAGATTAATCATATCAAATGTATGTTTTGTTGAGGCTTTTCTGGCACTCTGGTGAAATGGAAGTGGCTGAGTCATTAGAGGACAACAGCTCTTCAAGACTGAACAGACCTCTCATCTGCAGCACTCAGATCCTGGTCCTGTGTTTTATATTTTTAGTCCTATTTCTAAGAAATAATTGATGTGTCTTTAATTTCAAAAAAGGGCTTGAATGTACTTTCTTGCTTTCTTTTTCTTTCTGTCTGTTCACTCATAAAGCTGAAAAGTCTTCCTTTCCAACATGGAATTGTGAAATCTGCTCTCATTTTGCTGCCATTTGTGTTTACAATTATGTTTGCTGTAGTTCTGGTTTTCTAAATAATGACTACATAGCTGCATAGACAGCACTGCTTCTAGAACTACTATTACTACTAATAATAAGATCACTAACATTAATACTAATCATTGATATATAATACATTCTTAATTACATCATAAAAATAAATTATTAGATCATACAACTATTCTATTTTTTTTTTTTTTACAGTTGTCACACAGATAACTTCAATTAAAAAATTATGAAGGGCACTCGTATTATTTTGTCTTTGTGAAAAAAATTATTATCCTTATTATAAAAATTATTTAAATGTCAGAGTGTTTTGTGTCAGTGTCAAACCTCCAGGTTGAGCATTGAGTCTGGTTGAGCTCTTACCTGCATCATCATCATCATCATCATCATCATGTAGAGGAGGGCTCACAGCTGAGTTGGCGTCAGTCTGTAAGGTCAGTCTGTTCAAATAAACCGTGGTGGGAAACAGGGCAGTTTTAAACAGCTCGCGCAGGGCGCGTGCAGGCTTTGCTTACACAGACCCACAGTGTCATAAACAGTGGTGGAATGTAACACAGTACATTTACTCAACCACTGTAATTAAGAGCAAATTTGAGGTACTTGTACTTTATTGAGTATTGCCATTGTGTACAAATTTATACTTGTACTACACTACATAAAATCAAGGAGTAAGTGTTACTTTATGGGTTGAGAAAATTCTCCTACTTAAGCTAAATAAACTATTTAAAAAACCCTTTTGGCTGGAAAATGCATTGTCACTAAGCTGGAAACAGGGCTTTTTTTCTGAGCTCATGAAAAGTTGGCTTTTTAGAGATGCGTGGTTCTCCGAGGACAGCGACGCTACAAACATATGATGATCTTACAGAATATGATGCATTGCTGTAGATTAAACTACCCAACAGTATATAAAGTAGTTAAAAATAGCTCAACTTTAAACATGTACAGCAGTAAAATGCAACATGCACAGTAATGCAGCAGTAATATTTATCAAAAACATCATATATAATAGTAAAAGATTGACAGGTACCATTTTACGGTACAATAAGTATTTTTACTTTCATAATTTCAGTACGTTTTGTTGATAATACATACATACTTTTATTTAAGTAAGGTTTTGAATGGAGGACTTTTAACAGTAGTTGAGTATTTTCACAGTGGGTTAGTAGTACTTTTACCCAGGTAGAGGATCTGAATAAGTCTTCCACCGCTGGTCATACAGTTTATTAGCCTATTATTATTCGGGGCTTTAGTGAAGCAGAACTTATATTGTCACTTCATTACAGAATTGCACAATTCTGTAAAACAAATTGTGAAAAAACTTGCAATTACACACAGCGTAGGCATAGCGTGTTTTTATAATGCCGATTGCACTGGTGGAACTGGCGGACCCAAGATCTTTAAATCCTTTGAATTCCTAATCTAGTTATTCAGTACAGCATGTAACTCTTTTTACGGCGCAATTTCAAAGAAAAAAACAAGGATGAAAAATGTTTAGCAAGCATCCAAGTTAAAGTTAAAGTTAAAGTTCCATGCGGCAGATCCCAGCCTGTGTGGGATATAATAAAGATGCCACAACTTCAGTGTCCAGGCAGACAGAGGCACAGAAATATGTCATAACCCTGGTGCACTTGCTTACTTTCCTAAATGCACGTATTAGCTGAAAGCTACCTAGCAAAAGATGCAACATCTGTGTCAACAGTGGGAGACCTCCTGCAAGTTTGTGTTCAGCTCAGCCTCTGACTGAACTCAGAACTAACCAAAAGCTCCAAATCTTTTTGTCATTTTCCTTCAGTGTCTCTCCTTTTTTTTTTTTTTTTTTTTTTTGCTTAAATCCCCGGGATAAATGGAAATATTTTTGCTCGGGCTGAAACATTTTCAGCTCACATGAACACATCGGTTCGCAGTGCTCTGAGGGAATTTACGTATAATCGCATCCTCACATTGACTTTGTACGTAAGGGCCGGAAGGTGGTTATAAGCTGGCTGTAATGAAATGGTTTAAAAACGGAGATAATGACGCACATTTTCAGACTGTCTCGCCAAGGATACATTCTTGATGTTGCAATTGGTTGTTGACTGACTGTTGGATCGTCGGTTTTGGAAATTTACAGAAACAGAATCAGACACAGATCCCCCCTAATCCGATGTTGGAAAGGTGTACGAGGAGGGGGTTTCTGAAGCTATCTGACTATCTGACAAGCAGTTCAGAGGGAGTATAAATGCCACTTAATTATGCCACCAGTAAAATTTGCTTCGTGTTCTGTCCGGACACTCACTCAGTCACTTTCACTGTGGAATGACAGTGGCCACATCCGAGTGACTCAAAGTCAGATAAGTACATTTTAAGCTTCTGAAGGAGATACTGTACATCCTTACAATGAATTCCAAAGTGTTTTGATATGGACTGTTGCTACAAGGCATTCGGTCCTCGTATAACTGGAGTCTGAGAGGTGTGGCCACATTCTTGGTTGAGAAAGTCAAGCAATTTCTCAGAGGCTATTGGGCTCAACCGAGTTTGTACCTCGTCACTGATTCTATTTGTGATTTATTACCTGAAGGCACAGCCGAGATGTAGAGTGTTCGCTGTGGTGGCCTCAGGACTGAATCTCTGCTTTTTGCAGATGATGTTGTTCATGACATCGGGAGCGCATCTTTATGCCTGAGGCCATGGTTCTCTGCTGGAAAACAGTGAAGTGCTCACTCTGGGTTGGAAGTGAGTCACTGCCCTGAGTAAAGGAGTTCATGTATCTTGGGGTCTTTTTAATGAGTTAAGATAAAGTTGAATGCCGGATCGACCAGACTGATGCCACGTCAGCAGTAATGTTGGGACCGAGCTCTCAGTTTAGTGGTTCAATGTTCTTTCCAACCCTCACCTATAATCATGAGCTTTGGGTATTGACCGAAGGAATTAGATTGTGGATACAGTGGCAGAAATTAGTTTCCTTTGCAGAAAGGCAGGGTTTAGAGTTCGAAGAAGAATTGGTGCTCCAAAAGGGGAAAAGTGAGCTGGTTCAGGCAGCTGATAATGATGCCTCCTGGACACCTCCCTTTCCCATAACTTAGGTAAGTCAAACTGGTGGGGACCCTGAGGATAATACTGCACATCCCATCAGGCCTAATGGCTCAGAGAGGATGTGGTTGGAGAGGTGCTTGGGCTACCTTCAGACCTGGACCTGGATAAGCAGCGAAAAATGGATGGATAGATTGGCAGAAAAAAAGCACAGACACCATCACAAGAATGGGATCACCAAAATCATAAGAACGTATGCGCTAGGGACCTTTAATATCTGTAGCAAATTTCACCCAATAACTTTCTAGAAATTTCCCTCAAAACCAAAGGTGTCAGACTCATTGTGGCACAAGAGAAGAAGTTAGAGGATCACCAAAATCATTATTTTTCATCCTTTGAGGACCAAGAACATCTGTACCAAATTTGTTGCGATATTTCAGTTTGGACCAAAGTAGTTGACTCGCCAACAGACTGACCTCGCCGTCCCTTCAGCTACTAGCATGGCTAAAATGTGTCTTCAGTTATAATTGTGGCCTCATCACACGTAGACAGAAAGATAAAGTAGCATCTAGACAGCAGTGTGTGTGTGTGTGTTTCTTTCTGTAGCTCTTCTTCCCATTTGAAACGTTTGTAGAAGGTAAGCAGTAAAGTGAAAAGTCTATTTTCCACACTGACAGGCACAGACAGGTAAATGCTGATACAATTTTAAATCTGTGGACTGAAATTCTGACCATATACACTACAAATATAATCATAATCATACTGGGAATTCAGCAGGATGTATGATAGAGAGTTGATTGTACAATAAAGACCAATCATTTCCTACATTGATTTAAACATATTCGGATATTTGATTTGAAACCATCCATTGGTTCCATAAACTAATATATTTTGACCTTTTGGTCACAGTCACAGTCTTGTCTTCTTTTGCTGGCTTTGGCTACCAGTTGTGTTTTGCAGGGATTTAGACTGCTGTTTTTTGTTTGTGTTTTTGTTTATATGTTGCTCTGTAATTTGGGTTGACCTCTGTTAGATCAACCAGTCCACAGTTACAAACTAGGCGGAACTCTATAGTTTGACTCATTGTCTTCAGGCTGACACCTCAGCCTACGCTCTCTTGATAACAGTCTGCAGTCTGGTGTTTCCGGTGAGTTTCAAAAATTTACATCACAGTCCCTTTCATAATGTATTAACATGATGTCCTGAAGAAAAGATACCAGTCACGGTCCCACTTGTTAAACCAAACTGGTTTTCATACCCTATTTGATATCAATAGTTTACAGTGCATGTAGCCAGACTTCTGCAGAGGATCTCAATAATAACCCAAGACAGCAAAGCCTTTGAAGATTCTGCGGCAGCCATCTCTTTGGCTATGAGTTAGAAGACACTTGCCCCCAGAAATAGTACCATGGTTGTTTTATGGGTTGGTTATATACTGTACATGTTTTAAGTGTAAAACTAACTGTATCTTTGCTTTTTTTC
This sequence comes from Xiphias gladius, assembly GCF_016859285.1. Classification (NCBI taxonomy): domain Eukaryota; kingdom Metazoa; phylum Chordata; class Actinopteri; order Istiophoriformes; family Xiphiidae; genus Xiphias; species Xiphias gladius. Next base: position 8,568,553 of record NC_053414.1, on the reverse strand, counting down.
TAACTGTTAAACATCTAAACTATTATACAAAAACAGTTACTTTTTGGAATTTAATTCATAGGAAATAAATTAGGTAGAAAATGATTATATTTTGCCAATCAAGTCAGCTCAGTTTCTGACTGTAAATGTTATAAATTGTTGTCAATCTGCATCTTCACCTTGTTTCTTCTCCTGGTGGGTTTTTTCTCCTCATTGTGGAGTTTCACTGCTGCCGAGCTCAGCAGCAGGTGTCCGGCAGCAATACGGTCTACCTGAAGGACTTGGCAACCGCTGACTTCCTGCTCTGCCTCTGTCTCCCGAAATACTGCAACTCTGGAGCCTCCACCTTCTCCCTCAATATGTATGCCAGCATAGTGTTCATGGGCTACATCAAACACACAAATTCCAAAGTTCCATTTGAGGGCAGCAGTACTTGAACGCTGAACTCCAAACTGTGACTGTTATTAATTAAAGTGATCAACTGACGCCTGCCGCTCCTCCCCCCAGGTATCTGAAGATTGTTCATCCTTTAGGAACTCACATCCTGCAGACGTTGCAGGCCTCCCACATCATCTCAAAGGTGACCTGGGTTTTTTCCCTGGTCATGACGAGCACCTACGTCGACCTGTCCTTCCACACCCAGGGACCTGTCCCTGACACAGCGAGCTGTGAAGTCTTGCACAAAACTGCTCAACCACCACCTTCCTGTTCACCTAGCCTCCCTGGTCTTTTTTCTACTACAGGACCTTCTGCAGGGTTGCAGAGGCAGCCGTCGTCCGCCAGGTCCAAGAAGCTTGGAAAGTCCCGCAGGAACAGGTTGGTGCTGCACAGTGTCCTGTTATTTTGCTTTGTCCCCTATCACCTGCTTTCCCACAGCTTTCCTGTGGAAGAATTACTCATGGAGCAAGGCTTTCTACTACCTGATGTAGCCGACCATCATAGTGTCAGTTGTCAGTTGTCAACATCTGCCTGGACCCTGGTGGTTGCTGGCTTCAAGGCCCAGCTTAGGCTGAGAGTGCTGTGTAGAAACTGATTATAACATTATAACTGCCAATAATATGGGGGGGGAAAATGAATCAATAACTAATAATGTTATAATTGCGTATAAAATAATAACTGCAAATTATGGAATAAGAAATTGAATAGAAATTGATCATGTAAAATATAACTGACCATTACATACTTAACAGATGTAATAACAAAAACGATAATGTATTAACTGTGAAGTAGTGTTATAACTGTGAATAATGTAATAAAAACTAATGTAATAACTACATATTGTTATGAATAATATAATGAAGATTAATAATTTAAAAGAAGCTGATAATGTAAAACAAATTGACGTCTCATTATGTAACGAATATAATAAAAAATTATAATTTAATAATTTCAAATAATGTAATGAAAAATTTCATTAAAAAAATCAATATAAATTGATAATGTAAAAAATGACTGCCCATTATGTAATTAACAGATATTAATATTATTTAATAATATTAATATTTAAAAAAATACAATGTAATAATTATAATAATGTAATAACTGATAAAAAAAAGAACTAAAAACAAAACAAAAAACTAGTGAGGTAGCATTGTAGCTGGTAATAATATAATAATATAATAAAATCAAAGGCGCATATAACATAACTTTGAATAGTGTTACTAAGATTTAATTAAAAATAATGTAAAATAAATTAACGGGTCAGTATGTCATAAACAAATTTAATAATTTATGTGATTAAAAAAGTAATGTAAGATTTACTGCACATATGACCATCAACATCAACAGGAAGACGATGCTCAGAACAACAATGAGGCAAACCAGTGCTTCTCACAATGACAATGTTATGTATGCAGCAGTCAAGTCACATCTATTTAGAGAGCAGATTTAAAAACAAAGCAAGTTGACCAAATTGCTGTACAGAGTAAAATCAATAAACACTCAGGCAATAAAATCAAAATAAAAGACTCACAACAAAACATAACACACCGCACAAATCAACAAACATAGTCAAAGGCATTGAAAAACCAAATCAAGTGGATCCAAACGCTTAACAATAAAAATGCACTTTCAGCCTAGACTTGAAGTAAACAATGGAGGGGGTAGATCTAATAGAGAGGGGGATGCTGTTCCACAGTCTAGGGACTGCAATAGCAAAGACACGGGACAGCCAGGAGCCCCAGGTCAGACGACTTGAGGGTCCTGGAGGTGGAATAAGGGTTTAAAAGGTCAAAGATATAGCAGGGGGGCCTGTCCATTTAGGGCTTCAAAAAACGAACAATAGGACCTTGAAATCAATCCTGAACTGCACTGGAAGACAGAGGAGAGATGCTAGACTGGCACTAATTTGGTCTCTCTTCCGGATACCCCTTAGGAGTCTGGCAGCGGCGTTCTGGGCCAATTGCAGGCGCGATAGGGACAACTGACTAATCCCAGTGTACAGGGAATTGCAATAGTCTAGGAAATTAAGGCATGGATGACTTTGTCAAGGTGTTTGAATGAGAGAAAAGACTTGATTTTGGGAATAGTACAAGGCTGGAAAAAGGTAGTTCTCACTACTGCATTGACCTGCTTGTCTACTATAGGGCAGAGTTAAGTATCACACCTTGGTTTTTAACATATGGTTTAACATGAGTTGACAGTTTGCCTAGGCTGTCGGGAATCGACTTGATAGAGTCGGAGGAGGCAAATAGGGCAACTTCAATCTTGCTTTCAATCAATTGCAGGAAATTTTGTGCCCTCCATCACTTGACTGAATAGTCTGCACTGGTCGTTTGGTTTCAGGGGGAGATACAGCTGTGTGTCATCTGCATAGCAGTGGGAGGAAATGTTGTACTTTTGAAGGGCCTGACCAAGGGGAAGCATGTAAACAGAGAACAGAATTGGTGGCAGGTAGTGGCATCTGATGATTCCACTAGAGAGAAAAATTAAGAGATCACCAAAGATATCGCAATTAATCCTGTAGGGAAAATGAATGTCTGTACTAAATGTCATGACAATCCATCCAATACTTTTTGAGACATTTCACTTAAAACCACAGACGTCAGCCTCATACTGGCACCAGAGGAATACTCTCACAGAGGTCACTGAAGTGCGTCGTATGAGAACCGGGACTGTCTGAGCAAAAATGTTGCGGCAAGAGCTATTTCACCGTGTAAGGGAAAACTCTGACCTGCTGGTGGCACTGCAGGAAAAGCCAAGGGATCACAAGAGTCATAGGATTCATCCTCACGAGTGTGTGTACAAAACTTCACGGCAACCCGTCTAATAGATGATGAGATATTTCAGTCTGGATTAAAAGCGGCGGACCACCTGACCAACAGTGCCATCCCGATAACCATGCCACGAGCATGGCTAATAAAGGAAACAATATTATCTAATTATTTACTTATTACATTTACCTATTACAGTTTTCTGCAAGTGGTTTGTTTTAATTTGGTGTCCTGAGGGACTGGATGTGCGTATTTAATTTTGGGGAAATTGGTTGTCGACAGGGACAGAGTTACACCGTTAACGCAGAGTTACTTATCCTCTCCTTTTCCCCTTCCCAGAGCCAGAGCACAGTCAGTAGCTGCTTGACACTAACGGCACGATTATTGATGGCTCATCTCGAACACAAAGGGGAAATCAAACCCCGGGCTGCTTCTGAATGATAAACAAAGAAAAGGTCAATGAAAAAGTAGATTCTTTTTTCCGTTCTCGTATATCTCTCAGTCTTTCCTCTCTCACCCTGTCTTTCTTTCCTTTTATCTCAATCTCTGTCACGCTTCTGTTGGTGTGATATTTCAGAGGAAGAGAGGGAGAGAGAGAGAGAGACACAGAGAGAGAGAGTTGTAACTGCTGGTTTTCTTCCAGGTTTTGGCCCTGTCGACATTTAATCCATGTCAATAAATGACTCTTAAGGTCATCACCATGTAGCCAGAGGGAAAGAAGGAGAAAAAAGAGAAGGAAGGCAGAAAATGGGCTCCTGTCTGAGTGTGTGAGAGACCTATGAAGAGGGTGTATGCATGGTCAGAAATATGTGGACACAAGAAGAAAGAAAACATTACAAGAAAGAAAACGAGAAAAAACGTTAAATGTGTTGTAAGTGCATGTTTTGCTGATACATTCAGAATATTTAGCAAGAAGTTAATTAAAATTGTAGCTGTTGCGAAATTAGCTGTATATAAATGTAGACAGGGCACTGCTGATGCCGGTCGAAGGCCCAAAACGCTGCCCAACGCATGGAACCTCTTTGTAGTATCTCAGTTCGCTTCAATGCTCACATTGTGATCCTTTATTTTTCTACAATCTTTTTTTTTCCCTACAGTGTTTGTCTGGTAATCAGTATTGGAAATCAAGTTTGATACAGGTGCAGTAGTAAAATGGTGGTTACTGTTTTTCGTTGTAGTTGTCCCTGTTGTGATGCGACGACACATCTGCTTGAGCGACATTAACACCAACTCCTGAAATTACCCGGAACTTGCATTTAGTCTCTCCTCCTGCGCGGTGCTGCAGTGCTTATGTTGTATTTTGTTAAACCTGAGTGAGTGATTTTTTTTTTCTGGCCACTTGGGGGCAGCAGAAACAAGCAGCAAGCAACATTATCATTCATTTGGAGACGTGTTTCTAGTGTCCAATATAAGTCCAATATCTAATCTTCTTTAAGGCGTTTTTGGTCTTTCCCAACTTCTGAAAAAAACCTCTGCCTCTTTAGCTGCTGAATGTTTGAGTGCCCGCAAGTCGCTAGTCGCTAACTTTGTCTCGTCTGCTGTTCGGTGCTGAGCGGGTCGCAAACAGCTGGCTACTGCATCAGAGAACAATGCTAGGAGAGCGGTGACAGTGAACCAGAACAATAACGTTAAACCAAAACAATGAGCTAAAAGACAATAAACAATCCATAAAGCTGAGGGCAACTGTACAGACGGGTGATAATTCTCTATGGGTTCGTTACTACAGGACCTTTCACATACACAGTCCTGCGATCTATTGTTAAGATAAAAATATTGATTATAGCAAGTTCAAATTACAGGGGCTTTTTTTTTTGTGTGAATGTGTATAAATGTGTATTTACATGTGCTACACTCCCAAAACACCACACTCAAGGTCAGACTGTGTCACGGGGACCATATGTCCACTGCTTTTAGCTCTGCTTCTTCTGTGCCAAAGTCCCCGGGCTGAAAGGAGCTGACCTCTTGTGTTTTTTAGTTGTGTGGTTATGAATGAGCAGCTATCTTTGTTAACACATAAACCAACACATAGAGATAAGCCCACGTGAACAGATGCTTATCAATGGAATAATAGGTCGCAGCAATTCTCTGTGCCACTGGATGGCACTGCTCCTCCTCTCTTTGCATCCCATCCTCCACTTCCTCCATCCATGTACTCCTTTTCTCCCTTGCCCTTTCCCCGTGTCTCCTCATCTTGTGTAGGAGGAAGATTAGAATCACCAGAGCGCACAATGAGGATTACCAGATCAATATCGGAGACAATTTCTTTCTTCCGTCTCTTATACATGGTCTGTCCCTCCATTTCCCTCTCCTCTCTGCCTCTGTCACTCGCGTGCTCTCTGTGGTTAATTTGTGTTTTCATCCTCTGCCCTTCAAGCCACTCATTGCTCCTGGGTATAAAAGGAAAAAGGGGACAGAGATGGGTGGGGTAGGGGGACAGATAAACAGATAGACATGCACAAATAATTAAAGGAAATAAACATATATAGCTGTGAGACGGTGGCCGAGATGAGAGATTTTATTTCCTTCCACTCCACAGATACTATTGATTCACCATGACCCGCTTGTACACATCATAATATGCAGTGTTGTTAATTCATTACACAACGCCAAACAGGCTGAGCCAAAGCTCGGGGAGAGACTGCATGACCCATTTCATACACGGGCACGGATTCGTAGCTGAGTGCTGATGATAAAAACACCTAGAGGTATTTTTCGGTCCTCTCAGACACACTGAGGCCTGAGGAGAGGAGAAGAGAGGATGGGCGGAGAGGAGAGGAAGAGGAAAGGAGAAGTGGAAAAGACAGAAATAAACATAGGTGCACAGATCCATACGTTTAAAAAAACAAGTGGAATCGAGGAGCCTTGTTTGTCCAGTTCCTAGGAACACAGAGAGCTGGTAAACGTAATCCTACAAGAAGATGATTTGTCAATAAACTCAGGTAAACACTTATAGATATAGTGGTGTGTGTGTGTTTAGTGTTTTTGTGTGTGTGTGTGGTGGGGGTCGGAGGGGGGGGTGACGACTCATCTTTTATGTATGAGTGTTTGTTTAGCTGCACTTGCAGCTGTGCCTGGGTTACTTCCCATCTCAGTCACATACAACTGACTAATAAACCCTCACAATGTTAAACACATCATTTGACACACTCACTGTGTTGATGCCACTATATTTACTATATAGCATTTTCAAAAAAATACCTTCAGAAACATTAAGAAAAAATTACATTTGGTCATTGTATGTGTGTGTATGTGTCTAAAAACATGAGAAAATCTCATCAGGTTTAGTGTGGCTCAGAATTATTCCACAGGAATGGACTTGCACTTGTTTGTTTGAGCGTGTTTTGGTTTGTGTGTGAACAGTGTGTGGGTTTGTGTGTGTGTGTGTGTGTGTGTGTGTGTGTGCAATGGGCACCTCCTGGTAGAGAGTTCTGCTTGGGACAATGTGCCTCGCAATCATCTGTTCCCAATCAAACACCCATTTCCTGTGTCCAACTGAGATACAAGCTGGCCACAAACACACACACACACACACACACACACACACACATTTACACACACACGCACACACAAGCAAGCAGGCACACACACGAACGCACACACACATCCTTGTTTTGCTATATTCTCAGGGACCCGTCATTGATATAACGCATTTCCTTGCCCCTTATCCTAACCTTAACCATAACAACCAAATGCCTAACCCCAACCCTTACCCTAACCCTAACCTAAACCTGATTCTAACATGTACCCAAAAACCAAGTCTTAACCCTCATACAGCCAAAGAAACTTGCTGGTTCCAGCATTTTGGTCCCCACAAGGCTGTCAGACCCCACACCTATGGTGGGCTCCCTGGTTTTGGACCCCACAAATATAGTTAAACAGCCCCCCCCAACACACACACACACACACACACACACACACACACACACACACACACTCACACACACACGCGCCCACACTTCCTTTCTCTCTTGCATAATCAACCAAAGTAAAGTCTGCCAAAACTCAGGGCCGCATCAGCAAATCCAAATATCAAAAAGACTAATACGAGCAACACACACGCTCGCACACGCATACACACAATTCAAAAATGACTTTACAGATGTGTGTGTGAATCTCATTGATATGCGTGAGCGAAGGCGTGTTATTGGTTCCTACGGGCTCGTTTGGGGCTAATTAGAGAGAGTAATGAGATAAGAGGAGTGGGAGAGGGAGGCGATGCTCTGATGGATGTGGGGAAGGGGACGGCATCTCAATGAAGAGAGACTCCGAGGGAAGGAGAGAGATCAAATTAGAGGATGAAAGGGAACAAGAGGGAAGGTAGCGAGGATGGGGTAACACCGAGAATCGATAATGTGGGCTGAAAGGGAACCTCGCCGTACGGGGGCAAACGCTGACAAAGTAGATCATCTCAACTCCGCTGCGGACATGTTTCTGCCAGCTTGAACTTCTTCATTTTTGGGAACTTTTATGGTACCATGTGAAAATCTATGCACTGCAGTCTGGTGCAGCGTTATATTAATTTTGGTGTCCTTTCAACCGATGCGGGCTGAAGATATTTGCATGCAAGACAAAACAATAAAACCCTGAAAGGATAATACTGTTGTCTACGTTTATGTTTCCCCAGTAGTTCTGCAGTGCAAGCTGTGTGTAGTTTATTTTATGTATGCATACTGTTTACATTGTCATTTGGGTTTTATTGGTTTTAAAAATGTAAGCTTTGCTGATACAACAGTTAATGTTGGAGATAACTTTCATCAAAGCTAACCGATGCCCCAAGTGACGCTTCACATATTCAAGGGAGTGTTTTGTTTTTTTTTGATTGATTGTTTGAGTCGTTGTCATTGTAAAGGTGCAACAAAATCCAACTGAGAAAACTTCGATGCACTCAAACAAAGGGTTTATGTGTTTACTATAATATTTCATGTAACCCAGGCAGCTTTTACATTCATATATGTGCGGTTTTGCTCCCCTGTATACTGAGTATTTTATGTGGAGGATATTGCAATAAATTCTACCTTGACCTTGGTTAACAAGTTTCCTCGCTCAGATGTCTGATCTTAATACAAAATTGGAAGGAGGTCCAGATATTGAACCTGTCTAACAACTATAGAATATGAATAACCTGAATAAATGAGGTGTGAGACATAACAACAAATGCCTCACCATTCAGAGGGGCTTGTTGAAGGGTGAATAATACGCTATTGCTGGGTCCACCTGAGTCCATTCAGACCGTCATCATGAGCCGCGAGTCAGGGAAACTGTTCACGTCAACCTCTGCATCGCAATTCTGACTCCAAGACATCATGAATATCTGACAGTGAGAGAAAAGGGCTACAGAAGTGTCGGCAAAGTGCTGGCAGCAAAGCCTCCTCTGCTTTCTGTTACATATAAATGAAATCCATTATCAGCCGCTTAAACAATCGAGTCAGCTGTGCACTGTTTATTTATTTCAGGTTTCACTTATTATTGAAGCACTCCAAATTCAAAAACTGTTGGCCGCATTTGCCAGCAGTGGGGTTACCATCTTGCAATAAAGTGTGAATGCTCCGGTGCCGGACTAACTGGTTTTTTTTTCTCTTCTGTTGTTAATGCATGAATGCGCCATATGACCTTCACAGACACCATATCTCATTCCAGTTGAACACCTTACGGGAGATTTTGGACTGACGTGTTAGACAGCGCTCTCCAACACCATCATTTAAACATCAAATGAGGGGATATCTTTTGGAAGAATGCTGTTCATACCTCAGGAGAGTTCAGTGACTTGGAAGATCTATAAAAACAGAGCATCTGCACATCTTGAAAAGTCTTAAAAAGCACTGAACTCAGTTCCCTCAAGGTCTAGAATATTTTTTCTTGCCTCCGGTTGTTGTGGGCACCTGGGAGACATAATATATAATACTGGTGGGCATGCAAGAGGCTTTTCCATCCTTTTTTCACACACTCTTACCACTGCTAGCTACAGTAGCAAGGAAGCTCATCGACTCATAACTGACAAGTGTCAATTTTAGCAAACCTTAAATTTTATTATTAATTTTAATTGGTTAATCCATTCATTTCCTTTGCTTATCTTTTATCTGGGTTAGGGTTATGTCACCAGGTGACCTTTACTGATCAATACAGCTGGGAAAGCAACTGTACTTAATTGAAGGCCTTATATCCCCCCACTCATTTGCTGTCATTCTTTTACTGGTAGGACTGTATTGAAATCTGTCCTATTTGGTATTAAAAAGGTCTTAAAAAGTCTTACATTTAATTTGGTGAACACTGCAGAACCCCTTGAAGTTGTACTGGAGGCTCGTGGTGAGGCCTGTGGCCTAACACATTATTAAGACATTTAATTTCGATCTTTACTTTAATAATTCACCATTATGAAGCTCAGTGAATGTTCAGTCAGGAGGACAATCCTCATGCTTACTCTGTTTATTTTGGGATTTTTTATCCTTCCCCACCTTCAACTCGGACAGCTGACTGCGGGCAGTCGCACTTATCCCTTCGACCGATCCAACTTTTCCGCCATCACCACGTTACTGTCACTTTTTAAAAACCGCTCCTTTCTCCGCTGCCGTCCGATGTCATTTCAGCATCAACCCACCTCCATCATCACCTCCATCATCACCTCCAGTTGCATCTCATCGGAAATTCTGCTCAACATCAGATCCATCTAGATCATCAGCTAGCCCTTTCTTTACTCTTTCACCAGCGTCTAGACTCCATTAGGGAGATATTCCTATATGGCTTCTGGTGCTACCCCTGTAATTGCCAAACACTGTTTTGCTTTGTACACACTAAATGGTAAATGGACTGCATTTACATAGTGCTTTTATCCAAAGCGCTTCACAGTTTGCCTCTAATTTACACCCACACTCACACGCCGGTGTAAGTGCAAGTAACCATGCAAGGTGCTGGCCTAACCATCGAGAGCAATTTGGGATCAATGTGCCTTGTGCAAGAACCACTGGTACGGACAGATCCGTTCTTATGGGGCCGGCAAGGTTGACTGTCTTTTTTCAATTTTCTTCAGATCTCTTACGACTTCCGACTTATGACTACTGACATTGCTAAACTAATCTTTTTGTCTGCTGATGTCTGACTTAAAGCTCCACAGCATGAAATGCATCTTTTAAAACAATTTTAAAGAAAATTTTATGCAATAGGCCCAATGTTTTTGCTCAAAGACACAGACAGAAGGAGGCAAGGGATCAAACCATTGATCCTGTGATTAGTGCACAACCTGGTCTTCCTATTTCAAATAAATTAAGGTATTTATTTGCTTTAAGTCCTTCTTTTAACTAGTCTCTCTTTATTGAACTGTATATCACTATAATGTCCCGAACTCATAGGCGAGAAACAAGCGCTATTTGCAACACACTACATCCATCGTTGAGTGTTTTCCTCTGCACTGCAAAAGTGGCTACAAAGGGAGCATTTAAAGCAGATTCAAACCTTGTGTACTAAATTGTTACTTAGCTGCTGCAAGACTGCTGATTTACATCACCCCTGCCGCAAAAAATTCCCAAGTGCATCGCAGCCCCTCGGGCTCAGATGAGTGAATTTCAACTTTCACAGGAACGTTCCTGTACACAACATGGCCTACGAAACATCGGCGAGGGTTGTCGTTAGCGGTCTGGGTTGGATAATTTTCCCCCGGAGGTCCCTGAGGAGAAGATCCAGGTGACAATAAGTGAGAAAGACAACAAGTCTGACAGCTCTGTAAATGTATGTGTGATCAGTGTGTGTATGACTGATGAGGGTTTACCATTGGTAGCGCAGCTTGATTCTAATTGGTTGGTTTCCTGTCCCCGATGTGTTCTGACTTCTATTTATAGAACAGCAGACGAGCCCGGGTGGAATCTGACGCCTCTCTTTTCTCCCTCAGACGCCCACATCCTCTCTGTTCCTCATTTACACCCCCCTTTTCTATTTCTGTGTTCAACGAGGGAGACTATCTGCCACCTCCCTGACCTCCTCCTCCTGCCACCCGCCCAAGCTTCCCTCCCAGGCTAGTCTTTGAGTCTGTGTCCTTGTTTAATAAGCTGATCTCTCCGTCATTAATTAAACATGATCACAGGCCATGTGTCTCAGCTCCGCATCGAGTTTAGGTTGTGCATCCTTCTCCTCCTTTGCCCCTTTCTGCCATAAAAGGATTTTATTTCTCTCTTTTCTTCTTATCTGTCTTTCCTCACTTTACCACGTCACCACTCCTTATTCTGTTTCCTTCTCTCCCTCCTATGTCCCCCTCAGGTGGTCTCTTTTAACATTAGTAAATTATTCATCAGGCTGATACCCACTCAGGAGACAAAAGCCAATGGATAGATGGACAGATAGAGATGAATAAATAAAAAGGCAAGAATGATATATCCGGCGTCTATTCCACGGCAAGCAGCATTTTGTCCAAGGCTGTGTGTTTGCGTGCGTTCGTGACTGTGTATCCCTGTGTGGAATTCCAGCGGGTCTTCCGGAGAACCACCACCACGACGCAGAAAATTGGAGCCAATGATGGTGATAGATGGAGAGAAGGGAATCTTGCAGCGGGAACAATGCCAAACTGACTGGGACCTCGCCAAAGACAGCAGGGAGCTGGGCAAATAAAGAAGACGGAGCGACGGAGAGATGGGGGGAAAAAAGGCAGAGAAGCTCAAAGGGATGGAAGGAAATCAAAGTCAATTCTCAGGGGGTCGATATACAATCTGTCACTGCAATGTGAATCCAACAATATGCTTACTTGTGTCAGAAAGCAGAGTGAAAATGTGTGCCAACTTGTTATATAACATGTCTGTAGGGATAACATCACAGACTGCAATACTAGTCAAGGACTTGTGGTTTGCTGTGTGCAATAGGCTGCAATGAGACAATAATGAAAGAAAAATGAATTGCCATTTTGGGCTAATTTGTTGGACATGACATAAAATGACAAGTAATTTCCTTTTAATTTCGTGGAAAGAGCTATATAATTTGGTAAACATGCAATTCAACATATCTGAAGTTTACAATGATACACAATTAATAAAACATTTACTTGGATTTGAACTGAGCAGTTATTAAAAAGAAATTGCTCTAAGTGTCCTCTGAGGTTAACTACATGGCACACAAATACTATGTTAGATCACATTTTAGGTGTCTACATGTTTCACAATAACCCAAACCCCACAAAAAACTGTGTTAGTTTGATGGAAAAGTGGTAGACTCAAGGACTTAGGGGTTTAATACAACAATGGCGGAACATTGTTGTTTATTATTTTTCCCATTGATGGTTAATTGCAGTTTGGAAACTTGAAAGTTGTTTCAATGGTGCACCAAAAAACGCATTCGCCATGCTTCTCATGACACTGATTTTTCAAGATAACTGAATTCCCGAAAGGTATTAGACTATGCTGAAAATATTACAGTAGCTGGAGCCAATCCCAATGAACATTGGGCAAGAGGCGGAGTACGACCCGGACAGGTGGCCAGCCTTTCACAGGGCTGACATATAGAGACAAACAACCAGTCACGCCTACGGGCAATTGAGAGTTGCCAATAAACCTAACCTGCATGCCTTTGGAGGAAGCCGGAATACCCAGAGGCCAAATCGGAGTTTGAACCCAGAACCTTCTTGCTGTGTGACAGGGCTAACCACTGCACCACCATGCCGGCAGCCACTGTTTTTCAGCAGAAAGCACTAAAAACCCGCTCTACACTACCTGCTCACCACCAAACAGCAGACAGAGACAGTTAACGACTAGCTGGTAACCATAGTGGAGCATTTAGCAGCTAAAGAGCTAGACGTTTCTCTCAGAAGTTGGCGGAGACCAAAACATAGCTAAAAGAAGACTTAATCACGAACATGACTCAAGCATGACTCCAAGTGTTTGGTCAAAAGTGATAATGCATCAGTGTTATGTTTACAGCTTGTTTCTGCAGATGCAAAGTTGCCAAAAAAATCAGTTGGTGCAGGTTTAGGGTACAGTCACATTACACTTCCATCCTGTGAAAAGTCACTCTTTCTCCCATTCACTTCAACTGAAACCCGTACAACTGACAAAAACAAGCATGGGTTTCCAGTTTCTCTACGATCTAACCAGCTGCGGGGGACTAGTCACTAGTCACTAGTCAGCTTTGTTCAACTTTGAACTGCAAATTTACACGGTGGGCCAGGGAAAACAGAGAACGCTATGTTTGAAATTGGTAAGTCCTTCTTGTAGCAGCGTGTCATTACCTTGTTTGTATACAATTGTGCTGCACCAGACCACAAACTGCAGCATTGCTCTCATAAACTTTTATAGCCTGTGACCACTCTGCTCAGTATTGATTTACTGATCACATCTTTTTTGGGGGAGCTGAGCATGGAGCTGGTTTGTTTAATAGCAGGCTAATGTGACTGTACCTTGATGTCAAAGTTCGTTGAATAACTCAGTGCGTCATTTAACCGTTGTAATCATCAGCACATTCCCTTGTTCTGGTTATAATCAATTAATTGTTGTTGGAAAGGAAATGAACAGGTGCATCAAGGTCACATCCCTTCTCTCTGGAGGCTGTTGCTTGAAATTCTTGAAAGTATTAACTGAAAAAGCCAATGATGCAGACTGAGCAAAGCCGGGACTCTAAAAAAATAAAATATTGTGAACTTCACAGTTTATTGATACATGAGATTGGATTTTTCCCTTAGGTATTGGGATTACTAACGTGTCTGTATAAAGACGTTTTGATTTGTTTTCAGGTTTGGTTAAAGTAAGATGTATATAGTCAATTGTTGTGTTAAATGTCTCAAATTAAAAAATTAGGTCAGATCACATAAGTGGAGGAGGTGGAGTCATATTTAGTTTTTGAAACACTGACCCGTACTCGAGGCAGTTAGGCACATAATCACAGTCACCACGGCAACAGAGTGGCCATTTGTGATGTTTCCACAACTGGATCAACATATAGCCGAGCATATTTATTGTTCCCCTTTGCTTTCTATCGATCCAAGGTTTTGCTCATCTGATCATCCATGACATCGCCGTCTCTTAAACCCGACTCCTCTTCTTTGTCTCTCTACTTCTTTCATGTTAATGTACAGCATAGTACTGTATGTTTTGTGTTTATCTGGGACCTTACATGTTAGCAAATGATGAAGTATGCGTGTGTTTTTGTGAGTTTGTTGATCTCAACAAACAGTCGACTAAACCCTAGGGACGTTACTCTGCCTTTTCGGCTCATAGTAGCCACTTGAATAATAATGAGCAGGTTAAACTCTGCAACGACACTCTCCCCTGACCTCACGTCATCTATAACACTGCAATTCAATTCAATTAGAACCAATGAAAAACATCACCACAAAAGGAAAACTCACCATTAACACTGAATATGGCTTCTAAGAGAGCAATAACCAAAGACGTCAAATTTATCTTTTGTGCACTGGTTTGTTTGACAAAATTAGATCCAGTGAACAGTTATTGGAAGGAGCCATTAACTCCGCGTGTGAAAAGGATCTCTGCCTTTGTAAGTCCACTTTTCAGCGTTTGGTCAACAATGTTTTGTACTGTCCACAGTACTTGGATGACATAGTTGTTTATTAAGCTCTTAATGACGCATTAAATTTGGCAAAGCGTGAGTTTGGACACTGTCACCTGTTCAGGCAAGGTTGCTGGTCGGTCCATGGTCGGGGGCAATTGAAGCCTTCAGTCCTCTCACTTCCTGCTCCTACAGCCAGGTGCAAGCTGTAGTGTTGTTTTTTTTTGGAATGGGAGGGTACTACAGAAGTTTCTTTAAAAACGTTTCTGCTATTGCTGCCCAGTGCACCAACTTGTTGAGTTCAAAAGTAAAGTTTCAGTGGTCTCCTGCATGCCGGCGCATGGGTGGAGACACTACTAACTATTGTGTTTGCAACACCCGTGTTTGCCCATCCACTTGAATTGGTTGTTGACAGTAGCGAGGCGGGGGCAGGTCCCGTTCTCCTGCACCCAGTGTCATATCGCTCACAAAATGCCATCAGCGAGTGTATGCCTCGATTGAAAAGGAGGCCCTTCCTTTCGTTTCCATTATTCAAATATGAAACACCTATCTGAGAATAAGATGTACACTATACCTCTAGTGTTGGTGTTTCCTCACTCTTTGTTTTTTTTTTTTTTTTCCCCCCCTTCCTCTGATAACATCTATCTCTCTCCTCTTCAGACTCCGAAAGGCAATGGAGAGCGCCTGAGCTGATTGAGGCTGCATGCCATTAAAGCGCAGAGGCAGAGTGGAGAGAAAGAGACCATCCTCCTGGCAGATGGAAGACATTTTGTTATTTTCTTGTCATATCGCTCAGCTTGGTATGAATATCAGTGGTAGTCCTGTTTCTCGTGTGACAGAAGCTTTGTGTATTCCTCTGGTAGGCCTTATGTATGGCCGGGCCTTGGCATTTACCTTCCTTATTTTGAGTTTGGTTAGGGGTCTCCCAAGTTACTCTGGTTTATATAGATATTTTGTGTATTTATTGTTATTTAAAAGGTTGTAACACAAACCAAAAAGAGAATCAAACCCAAATTCTGTCCATTTTCAAGACGCAAACATGTAGACAGACATGCAGGTTTGTATTAAAAACTCATTTCACCACTTTTCCCGCTCAAAAACAGAGGAAACAACAGTCTTGGCCAACTTTGACAGTAAGGTTTATTGAACAACCATGCTGACTGAATACGTCCACAATCACATCACAAACCCAGAATATCTCCATCAGAGCCATCGTCGTAGGTCGAGGTTTGAAGCAACTTGAAATTGTGTTCACGAGCTGCGTGGTTTTTTTTTTTCGACAAATCGACTTCAACTTCGAAAATCACTTCTTGAGACACGAGTGGAATGAAAAGCAACAGAATATGGATGAGCTCAAACTGTGTGACTTCCCTCTTTCAATCAGCATCCCTGTAGCAGAGGCAGTTAATTTTCGTCTTTGCCATGATGAATACTCTTGTCTGTGACCTTTAGACTGGTGTTCAACCACCGTGTATTGTGTCTAGTTTGTAGCTCAGTGAGCTTTCGCATTGTAGAGGTCATTCAAATTCAAACACAGATAGCATTCATTTTCCTTTTGACATCGATGGTGGTTGTGTGTGTATGCATGTGTATGTATGTGTGTTGGAAGTTGCGGTACCCTCCAGCAAACCATCTCCACATCTCTACTATATTTCTATTTTTTTTACCATCTCCTACATGTCGATCTATCCGTCGCTCCGGATGACGTGAAACAGTGTAACATTGTAGAGGACCTGGTGTCCGTTGTTCCAGGTGTACAGCGCTCTCTCTCTGGGGTTGTAGTCCATCATGCTGATGTGGGAGTACTGGTTATGGAAGGGGATGTCAGTGTACTCATATGTGGAGGAGTTGGTGTGGTAGGCGAAGTGGACCTTGGCCCCGGCCAGGTGGGAATTGGTGACGTACAGGGTGCCGCAGATCATGAAGGCCTCTCCTGCGCTGCGCTTAGGGAACCCCGTGTCCCAGCTCTGGAGCACTTCTAGCGAGCGAGGGTCCAGTCTACTCACCTGGAGACAGAGGGAGAGCCAGTCAGAGACATCACAAGATCGTCTATCAGTTTACACAGTTTTAACAAAATCTATCAAAAACTGATTGCAGGGGTGAGCTGCTGTCACATAAGACAATTACGTTGATATTTTTTTTAAATCCCACGTGTGTTGAATTGAATGAGAAGAAGCCTTTTGTGTGTGTGCAGCTATTTGTTGTCTCCAGTGATGGACAGCAACCAAGCGCACTTAATAACATACTATGCACAAGTACTGTTTTTTTTCAATTAGGCTAATGGTTGGGCTAATTTTACCTTAGTGTAGTTACATCTGTATTGGCATATATGCTTATAAACAACAGGCAACTGCAGAACAGAAATTTCAAAGATATGTTTAAAACAGTTTGTCCACCAGAGTGCAAGAACAAACTGCTAAATGTCCTACGCAGTATATAACTGTCATGATTCTTTAAAAAACAAATTTCAGTATCAAAAATGTTTGTTTATGTCATGTGTTTATGTGTTTAATTATTTTCCTTTAGGGTGTAATTTAATTTTTTGAGATGGAAGAATTGTGTTTTCTATTGAAACCCGTCCATCAATCTTTACATTTATGTTACACACACACACACACACAGCCTTTTTTGTCCCCTAGTTATATACAGGGGCTGTAACGAGAGCACAGTAATGGAGAAAGTGAGCTCTATACCGTATATTATATGCACTACACATGCTGTCCATTATGTTAGATTACATTATTCAGTTCGGCAATGTCTCCATCAGCTTTTTTAATGGATTTTTACAAAACATGGGCATTTATGACTCCTGGAAGGTCAAGCAAACCTGCTGACAGCAGTAACTTCAATTTTAAAAATGCAGTAAGAAAACTTCATGTTCTTTGCCTTTTATTTTGTTTGGTTATCACAAAAAGTGGAGGTAGACACACAGGGGCGGACTGTACCATTATGTTTCCAGCATTTGGGATGGTGGTGTAGATGGCCCAGAGTCCTGTCTCATCAGCCATGAGGTCGATGTCAGAGGATCCTCCCCAGCTGTAGGGGAAGGTGTTGTTGTATCCGGCTCCACTCAGGCTGCGCTGGAGCAACACGCTGCGAGAGCGGAAATGGTACTGAACCTGGAAAGACAGACGCATCCATCCCTCACTCTGGTCATCTGAGTATCAAACTGTTAACGCTCCCGCTCTCATATCGCAGCCACTCCCTTACCAAGATGTTGCTCTGGTGCTTGTTGTAGTAGAGCGACCCGTTGTAGACCACGTGGCCGGTTCCTGCCCAGGGGTGCGGCAACAGATGCTGCACAAAGTTCTGGCCCTTGGTGAAATCCCCCATGGTCCTGTACTCCAACACTCGCCTGCCCTTATAATAGCCGTCCATCGACCACACCTGATGGAGGAAGAAAAGAAACCAGAGGGGTTTAACTCTGATCTTGCCACCCTATTCATGATGCAAAATTAACTCCCACCAGTCATTAAATAACATTAAATTTACAGAGAGATCCATTACCTGCTACGCTCACCAGAAACTTGATTAGATAATGGTGTTTGGCTTTGGGCTGGCACTCAAACTATGTCCCCGTCGGCCAACGCACAAATTAAGCCAATCAAATCAAGACAAATCAGTGACGGTGAACCGAAGATGTTCAACTGACTGCCCACTAAACCCCACACCTGATCAGCAGCTGTCCAATCGCAGCTTTGGAACCATAAGTGGGCACGGCAGGCCTGTCAAGCTTGGGATTTCTCAACAGGCCCAAGTGGTGTAAATGGGGCTGCAGTATGAGAGATACTCGATATCCGAGGAGTTTTGAGAGCCGTGCTTTTTTTAAAATTTCCAAAACCAAAAGCACATGAGCAAATGTGTAAGTAATGGGTTGAACTGCGTGATGTCTGTTCTAACGTAAGCTGCACACGTTGCCTTGTAAGGTAGCGTTACGGCTGTCAGACTAATGTATAGATCGTCATCTTCAAAGATTTTCCTCTTGTAAAAGTGAAACATGCAGTTTGAAAATATTACCACTAAAGCATAAATCTAACCCCTGTGTTGCTTCTCCGAGTATGTTTTTTATATAATAAGCAAATGAACAGGGTTATATCACAGCAATATGACTGATCTTACATTTTTTCCTTATCTTTACTACACTACAAGAGTTAACTAGCTCTACGCTGCAACACAATAACGGTGCTTTTTCTCTTCATTGTCGTGTCTTCTACATGAATCATCAACTGGTGAGGATGTTGGGGTTTTTTTTTGTGTGGGATATGAAGCTTTAGCCTCCGTCTTTTTGCACTACATCATGGACGTGCAGTATGTAGCCATGAAGTGCACACTTAAGACCTTTTACAGGGTTCAGCCAGAGACGTTAACGTTAATTAGCTGACACTGGCTAGCTACAGCTATTAATATTTGCTGGTGACAGTTGTCATTTTAGACATTAAAATTAATGGTTGCCAGATAGAAGCGAGAAGCTGCCTTTAACTTGCCCATGGCTGCAAGCAAGGACTGAAAAAACATGACTGAGAAAGTGGTAAATCTGCCTCCATTATCAGTGTGAACTGCATATGTTGCTGTGTGAGAACAGAAAGCTTGACTTGGCATATATATATATATATATATATTTATATACACACACACACACACACACACACACACACACACACACACACACATATATATATATACACATATATATATATATATATATATATATACACATATACATATATATACATATATACATACATATATATTCCCCCCCAATATGAGAGAACATTCTATCTTAAAAATAACAGTTGTTATCTCTCTTATGATCATAATACTAATGATGGGAACGGTGGAAGAGTTTTTGCTATGTAAATTTCTGCAGTTTATAAAATTCTTACAGATAATTAGAGGTGATAAATTCTAATTTATCCGAGGTGGGAGGATTGATGTCCAACCTCCCCCACCTCCTCAATCAAATGAAAATGAAATGTAAAAACCAGATAATCTGAGAGTAATGAGAAGAGGTGTAAATATAGCACAGAAGAAGGGGGTGGGGTGATCATCCGAGATCACTGGCGAAACAAACGGACGGAGACCGAGAGAAAATGAGGGGGTAGAAGAAAAAGAGATGGGAAGAAAATTGAGCGTCGACAGCATGGAGGATTAATTACCCAAAGAGGGACGAGAGGTGAAATAGATGAAAGAAAAGAGCAGAGAGAGCTGGGAAGAGAGAGCATTGTTGTTGAAATAGATGCTCGTTATTCCCTCTGCAAACAGAGAAAAGCACAGAGGGCAGAAAAGAGAGAGAGCAGATGAAAAGAATCTTTTTTTTCATGGGCCAAAGAAACGAAAATTTCTCCAGCACCACTTCTTAAAAAAACAGTTAATCTGTGGTCACAATATTTAAAATTCACTTTGAAATTAGAGAGTTTCAGACAAAGGTAACTGATTGCAGTGATTTTGAGGGCCTTCAGTGACACAGTGTTTAATTGAGACTCAGCTTCTGGTTTGCAAAGACAATGAAACAGACTGATTGCGCCCTCTCTATCACCACCACTCTCTTCGCTTTCTCTCCTCTCCTCTGAATACCTCCCATCCCTCCCTACTTTTCTCCCTGCTTCACCAGCTCATCTGATGAAAACTTCTGTTTTAATTCCTCATGAAACAGTGATTCAGAGGAACACGAGTCCCTTCATTTTTCCACCAGTAGCGTATCCCTTCAGTATCACTGTGAGATCGCTGTCATTCACTATGTCGTGCTAAAATACCCAGAGTAGGACAGAAGCTCAAGACACATCTGGTTTAAGCCTTTTCCCGCACTAATGCGTTGACGCGTGCGTGTTATTATGGTTACGAGATGATTGTTGCATAATTCATGTTAAAATCATATACTGTATCTACTACCGCAAAAAAGTTGAACCAGGCTAAATTTTTTCTGCAGCACAATGCCACGGCCTCCCAATCCCTTGGCTTATCAAATGCAAATCCAGAATTCTCGTTGATTAATTTGTAAAGCTGAAATTATTTTTCTGTGTAGTCTGCAGAGGCTCACAGAGGAGCCAAAGCACACACAGCATCGAGATCTCAACATTTCAATTCTGCACACCTGTGTGTCAAGCAAGCTGACTGGATGATCCAATTCATGTTAGGAGCCGGGTTTGAAATGGGAGTGACAAAAAATTTTTTAACTAAAGACTCTAATTAAACTAAACTAAACTAAAAATCCATATAAGTATAATTTATAATGCACTTTGCATCCTGCATTGTACATGCAGGTCTTCACTGCGTAGGAATATTTTGATCGTTGTTTATTGTGTAATATGCCTGCCAATACGCTGTGCTGCTGACACTGCGTACCGAACGTTTTTTTTCCCCCCTGCCGTACCAAAAACACATCCCACTGACTCTGGTCGCATGGCCATTAAAGTGAAATGAAATGAAGTATTAAAGAAGCAGCCGCGGGAATGTCCCCAAACGACCTTGTGTACATTCTCCTACGTGCAGCCTGGAGGGGCTTGTTCAAGTATTATGCAAACACAGTGATTACCCTGCTGATTACCTGGTGATCACTGAGATGGACAATAAAGTGATTGTGGTTGTGATAAATTTTCAGATTAGTAAAATCCTTCTTAATAGTATTATAATCCATTCTGCAGTGTTTAGGCATCCGATAAGCCTTCGAACACACAGATCTATTTGCTCAAGCTGGAATTCTGTATCATATTTCCTCATCTCACTGGTAATTAAAACAACAGGTCCCCACCAAACCAGCATTTAACGCAGTGCTGTGGTCTTAACGCCTAGTAACGGCAGATCGTTTAACGATTAATCATAACCTAATCTACGAGATAACTCCAACCACAGTGTGCAATGCTACACTAAACGCTATTTGAGGAACGAACAGAAAAGAGGGGATTTTGTACTGAAAAGACGGACTTGAAACTCAGACAGCTGGAGCCTCATATTATCTGCAGCTGAAATTTGGTAGGCATTTCTACATAGAAGGAGGATTTCGTGGTTTAGTCACACTAAAAAGGGGTCAGTTCACGGCTAGTATGGAGAAGAGGTGTGATTACAGTGACCAATAATCCATTAAATTTCAAACCTGTCTTTAATGTCTACTGCAACCTGTCTTGCCTTCCTTCTTTCCTGTTGTTTTTCCATTTTCATCACCCCCCTTGCTTCTTTCCTGCCACGTGCCACGTCTGTCCTGACTGTTGTACTTTGATCAACCTTCTCCAGCTCTGTATTTCTTCCACTTTCTGTCCACCCCCTCGTTTTCCTGTCTCACTCCCTGCTTCACACCTCTTCACCAACCATCGTCGTTCTCTCTCTCTCTCACTCGGTCTCTCTCCCCCCTTATTTTCTGTTTTTCTCATCCTCGCTCTCCCTCTCACACTATCAGCGGAGACATCTTGACGGATCATGGGAAAACCTCAGCAGCTGTTCTCAAGCACAGCGACAGGTGTGTGCAGGCATGTGTATGTGCTTGAATGTGTAAAATGTAATGCATGCACACACATTCACATACTGATCAGCTAATGAAGAATTCATAAATGCCAAACTGGTCCCCTTAGCAGACACTGTAGTCATGGATACCAAAGGATGTATGAGAATGACTTTTGTCAGTTTGACTCGCTGTGTGTGTATGTGCGTGTGTGTGTGTGTGTGTGTGCGTGCACTTGTATGTATCTACTACAGTCTACTTCTGGGGAAAAATTTTTGACTCAAGACCAGTTAATTGGAAAGGCTTGTCGAATTGGGGACAAAAGTGGTATACGTAACTGGAAAATAGCACATTTTTGGGTCAGTGGTTAAGGTCAGGGTAAGGGTTTGAATGCAAGTCTATGTAATTGTCCCTAAAAGTGATCAAGGTCAACGTGTGTGTGTGTGTGTGTGTGTGTGTGTGTGTGTGTGTGTGTGTGTGTGTGTGTGTGTGTGTGTGTGTGTGTGTGTGTGTGTGTTCAGCAGGTTTGTTCTTGTATGTGTGGCAACCCTTCCATGCAGCTGTAGCTAATAAGATACAGGTCCAGCCTGGAAATTAACGGACGGTTTTATATGACTCAATAATTACAAAATAAAAGAATTAAAAACACGTCATTATGTTTGCCAGCTGGTGGGTGATGTGTCTGATGCTCAGTATCAGCAAACCTTAAAATAAATGGTAAATGGACTGCACTTATATCGCGCTTTTCTAGTCTTATTGACCATTCAAAGCGCTTTTACACTACAGGCCACATTCACCCATTCACATTCATACAGCGCTTTTCTATACATACATACACACTCACACACTCACACACCAATGATACATTGGGGGGGTCAATTTTGGGTTGAGTATCTTGCCCAAGGACTCTTCGACATGCGGACTGGACGACCCGCTCTACCTCCTGAGCCACAGCTGCCCAATAATGACCTTATGAAATATCAAAGGCCGCCCAGGTCGTCTCCACGTAAAGTACATGCCAGGAGTGTTCACATACATCACTAATTGGATTATGAGAGAGTTCAACAAACGCTATTGTGCGCTTTGAAAATTAGTAGCAGTAAAGCAAAGAAATGGTAATTTAGACCATGTTTGTGGCCACAGTGCAGGTAAAATATGGAACAACAGCAGGTAGTTTTTTAGACCTGCAAAAGGTTTTTCATCAGGGGGCTAAAAATATGACTCATGGGCCCAAAAAGGTGTAAGTGTTTGCAAATGGAGGCTTTTTCATTGTATATGCCCGGTAAAAAGCTTTCATAGGACTGAACAGGGCACCATCTTTGAACGCAGTATCTAATTCACCTTCATACGTCCATGCTTTAAACAATGGTAAATGGCCGCATTTATGTAACGGTTTTATCCTGAGTGCTTTACAATTTGCTGCTCATTTTGTCACTAACAAACACACTTACACACAGATGGCAGCAAGCTACCACGCAAGGTGTTGGCTGGACCGCTGGGAGCGATTTTGGGCTCCACGTCTTGCTCACAGACACTTCGACATGTGGACTACAGGAGCTGTATGGGGATCAAACCGCCTACCCTGTGATTAGAGCACGACCCGCTCTGCCTCTCAAGCCACAGTGCTGGCTTGAAAAAAATAAAAAAAATTCAGCTCCGCAAATGTTTTATGAGGAAGGAAATGCATCCAACATGTTTGTCGAGCCTAAAGGATACACACTGCATTTTGGTCAGAAACGTTAAATGTAAACATAACTGCGTTTGTTTACGAGAAAATGGCACAGGATTCCTTTAAGCTTCAAAAAAGCAAGATGAAAGTAACTTTAGTACATATTTTTATAATTCAACTGGCTTGTTTATAATAGAAATCCAGAAGGAGCATACAGTATACTGTATTTGTGTAACCTGAACCTCTTGTGCATTGCTGAATGTCATACAAAGAACCATTAAAAGACAGAGACAGAAAAAGGTTTGTTTTCTTGGGACAGAGATGCAAACAGACGCAAGAACCAGGCATGAGCCCCCACTCGTAACCCTGTAACCGTAACAACAGTCAACCTGGTTACTGGGGAACAAGAGGCATCTGGGATACTTCTGCTGTGTATAGCACCTTCTGATCACCAGGGAGGAGCCCTAATAGGGAACAGGCAAGGGTCACCATGGCGTTATAAATCACACCTGGCAACTGGGAGACAGTCGCCTTGACAACTAGCTTAATATGCGCTCCCTGAACAGAGTATGTGTGTTTGTAGGAAACGGGTGAGGCTTGTAGTAAGTGGAGGGGCTGCACACAGGACTCATGTTAAAAGCAAGGCAGAAAGAGACAGAAAAATAAATTAAGAAAAATATAGCGTTCGGCTACCTTGTGTCTATGTTTACAACACCGGCTTCACTTGTCATGCACACACAGACACAGACACAGACACAGACACAGACACACACACACACACACACACACACACACACACACACACACACACACACGCACACGCACACGCACACACGCGCACACTGTACACCTACCCTGCTGTCGGAGCTGGGAATCATGGCGTCAGTCATCCAGGAGCCAAAGCGAGACCCCGAGGCTCTTACGGTGATGGGGCCGCTAACTGCAGTCAGACGACCACAGCCTGTAACAAATAATGAATGTGCCATATTAAATCGGCAATGAAGATCCAAAAAATAGTGGGTTTTATGTACAGTATACAGCACGCAAATGGAGAAGATGAACAGTGTGTCTTCATATCTTCTGGTTTGGAGTGAGTGGCGTTGCGTGTCAAGGTCACCTGGCCAGCTTGTTTTTCATATTTATGGTATCACCTGCCACCTCAACTCAATTTACCAGCATTTCATAAAATCTATTAATATAAAAATATGTTTGTGCGCCAAGCTTGAGCAGCAAAAGAAATATGTTTCCTCAACAGAAAAAAAAAAAAAAACACAGAAGAGACTATAAAGACGAGGATGTTTGAGATGAAATTGTGTGTCAGAACAGTGGCGTATGTATGTATGTAAGTTTGTTTCACTCTGACTACTTATAACCATCTTCCGCTAAATCAGTTGTGACTATAGGTGAAGTTTTAATTTTGGGTAAAAGCCTCTTTCTTTTGCCTTAGTTGACCCAAGATTTAGTTTACTGAATGCAACTGAGACCTCAAAGTGATACACCGCCCAAAATCTTTTAATCTTTTAAGTATAGAACAACCCAAGAATTTGACTAAAGACTTGGATTCACAGCAGTTCTAATGGATTTTAATAGTGACCATTTTTCACTGCAAAACATCCACAGAAAGATCTCAAACCACTTCGGGGGCATAATTCACTTATACACTTGCTATACGCTCAATATGTCCCAGCTATTCATTTTTCACTAAAATATCCCCAAATATCATTTCTACTGTCTCAATCTTTATTTATGTTCTTATCAAACTCATGTTAGAGCACCTGTCTACTGCTCTTAAAGCAACGGGTTTACATTTCAGGGAAATACACTAATCCGCTGTCTGGTGGAGAGTTGGGTGGAAAAAAAATTCCACTCTCATATCTGCAACTATCAGCACGACTGGAAACAGGGCACAACCGTTTGACAGAGCCAGGCCAGGCAGTTGTTTATCCCTGTGTCTAGTCTTTATGGAAGGCCTAACTAACCGGCTGCAGGCTGTACCATTATATTTACTGTACAGACATGACAATGGTATCAATCTTCCCATCTAACTCTCATTATTTCCCAACATGTTTACTGAAAACTCACTATTTCATAACAGGAGATGAAAGCTCAGATTTCACAAGTTGTAACATACTGCATGCTGAAGTTTTTCAAAATGTCTGATGGAAGTTACTTTTATGTTATTTTAGTAACTACTATTTTCGTTTTCCACCCCTTCCTTGTTCCTAATATGGTACTTAAAGCCAGGGATGACAAAATCATTAACCATTTTTAATGACTGTATAAGTCATTGTCCAGTTTTTATTGTCAGTTATGGAGCATCAGTGTTCTAACAACTTAAGGGGGCACTCCGGCGGTTCAGCATTGCAGTTCCATAAAAGTCGGTGACTTGCAAGAAACCCATTTAAAAGAGAATAGTCAAAATCAGAAAAGCAGATGCTGAGATATCCTGACTTTTAATCTTTAGTATGAGCTTCTATCGCCAAAAAGACTAGATCAGTACCTCGACAGTACCTTCAGTTAGACCCTCCCTGACTGGAAAATTTGCCAATTTCTCTGGTTTTCACGGCCCTAGTTTGTTACGCTGGTTTTTCTGTTCAAAATTTCAAGGCGGAGGAGATAACATCGGTCACGTCATCAGGGTTGTTTTCTCGGATTGGAAAAAGCTCCTCCAGAGCCACAGAGGACATTATACAACTATTTTAAGACTGAATAGTACTTGTGATGAGTGAACTCATCTTCATGAATATAACCATTGGAGGGATGACTTTTAAACCCCTCCAATGTCAGATATTTTATGTACTTGACTTCTGCGTGTTGAAAATACAACGTCAGGGGTTCCATTTGAAAGCATCATGAGTAATACTTCACTGTGTATTACTCAGTATTACTTCCCCTTTGGTACATACCCAGTTTGTTCATGCAGCTGTGTAGCCTGGTTTCCAGCAGTAAAACCCTCTGCTGAAGCTCCTCGTAGTCGTACGCTCCGATCTCTTCCTGAATGGCTGTCAGGATGATTGACAGGTTGAGGAGCTCCAATCGCAGGGTGGCCAGCGTGTGCAGGTCCAATCTGTACTGCTCCACCACTGACAGAAGGGGGCGTAACTGAGACATCTGGCCCTTTAACTCCTGTGGGTGCGCGAAAAAGCCGGGAGAAAAATAAGTTACAGTAGACGGGGTGCACTCTAATGTTGTTAAATCTCATACAGCATCTTTAATTCTCTCTCATTTGGGTGAAGCAGCTTGGAGCACGGCCACTGCTCCTTCACAGCCAACTGAGGTAGTTTATGCATCTGGTCAGTACGTCCTCCGAGTGTGACTACCTCCCTGTCGATGAAGTCTGGGCTCGTCTAACTAAGAGGAGACCCCACAGTACACTCGCGCAGCTTTTCATTGAGCTAATTATGCTTCCTCCAGTCCTCGCTCCTCCATCCCTGCAGCCTGCGACCTGGGAATTGATCGAGCGAGAAAAGAGGAGGCTTCCAAAGGAGCTTTGAGCGAGTGTTCTATAAAGACGTTTTTGCCGGAAAGCAACACCTCTTCAATGTGAATGTGTATTCAAAGTATTCAATGCGCTTATTAATTTGATTGCACGATTGCAATAATGTAGATTAGAATCAAACTAGCCATGGAAACCAGAATAACAGTTCCAACAGTAGATCTAATGTTATACATTATTCATAAAATAAAAAATAGTTAGATGTGTGTATAATATGATTAATTTTATGATGAATGAATCACAAAAATTCTATATAAAAACTTTCTCCTTTTTCTTCTCTTAGTTTCAGTGCATCGTGGCTTAGTGGAAAAAAATATACAGCTGCACGGTCGCTGTTATTAATGTCCTATAGTAAGCCAGAGCCTGAAATGTATCAGAATTATCGTACCTGTCGTTCACAGACAAATACAATAAAAACTATAGAATTAACACTGTACTGGTTTTATTTCTTTCACTCCCATTTTATCATCACCAAGTCAATTAGATCAATCAATCAGTTGTCAATGTCAAAATTTAACACTGGAAGAAATGCAAATGTCTGTATGATTTCTTCGGTGGGCTTCGGTGAGGCAGGTCTGAGAACACCTCTGCAGGTACCCGCATGGTGCACCTGTTGGTAATCAATTGGTGGGCACTCATCGTTGGAGAAAAGTTGAAACGACTCAGTCACGGAACTGAAAGACTATTGCACAGTGGAGGAGGCACAGCCAGAACATCTGTGAATTTCCCCTGTTTCAAGTT
The DNA here is from genome assembly GCF_016859285.1 of Xiphias gladius. Taxonomy (NCBI): domain Eukaryota; kingdom Metazoa; phylum Chordata; class Actinopteri; order Istiophoriformes; family Xiphiidae; genus Xiphias; species Xiphias gladius. The sequence continues at coordinate 8,540,549 of NC_053414.1, read as the reverse complement.
TCACTTTAAAAACTGAACATTCCAATTGATTTCGGTGTTAAGACGCGGCGGTGTCATGAGTAGTTGCCATCTCCATCCTCGCGTCTCCTCCCTAACTTCTCTCAAAGGAGCTACGACGCAAGGAAGAGAAGCCTGTGAGGGGAGCAACGAGCCACGTTAGCCCCCCCCCCCGAGGGACTACATATCCCATCTGGCCTGGAAGATGTGGCTGGACGAAAGTATATCTGGGCTACTCTGCACAGTTTGCTCCCACAGCACCCAGATAAGCAGTATCAAATGAATAGATGAATCTTTTTTTTTTTTTTGATTTTTGCCTCCAGCGTTAAAGACAGCTTTTCCAATGACTGAAAACCGATCTTTTTAAAATGCTCTCACACTGGATATATTCGAGCCAGTGTGGATGGAGAAGACAGGACTTTTTCTGCAATCAGCTTAAAGGAAGATCAATATTTAGTGTATCAGTTATACTGTATATGTGACACAGCTTTGTGTTGCAGCAGGGAATAAAGGATTTTCCTTATATATACCTAATGTCTCTGTTTAAGCCTCAACACTTAGATGTCTTTTGACCTTTAAATCCCCCTAAAAACTCTTTGCTGTGTGGAGAGAGGAGTTGGATTTGATATGAAAAAAAAAAGAAGAGGATTTAAAAAGTGTCAAAAGCAAAGACAGAACCCTTATCATCTCCTCAGAACATCTCACACCCCCGCATACAAACACAAAAATACATTCAGGAAAGAGGCTGGTCAGTCTAACACTTTGTGTGTTTAATCCCTACCCTGCCTGAAACCAGGACCTGAATACTTTTCTGACATGACTCCAAAAGCACCAATTTTTAGGTGTCATATGATCATAGCATGACAACTCTGTGACAACTTGGGTTGATCTTAAATTTGGCCACGTCATCCTCACTGATTGCCACCGGCATCATTATTTGCATATAATTGAAAGTTCATTAGATATGTATTAAAATCATTCCTGACAATATGATGAAAATGTCGTTGGCCTGTTAGATAGTAAACACTTTACCTGGCTAATCCCTCCCCTGCCCTGTGTCTCCCCCTTCATCTTCACCCCCCCCCATCACTATTTTCTCTCTCCCCCTCTCTCTGCCTGACCTTTACCTCCCCTCTTACTTGACTTTGCTCATTCCTCTCATCCCTCCCTCCACGAGGAAAAAATGGTAATGTGCATAAAACAATTATTCCTCTCCATTCCCCCTTTTCTCCCTCATCTCTCAAGCCCTCTATCAATCCATCTTTTAGTCTGCCTTAATTTCTCTGTTGGACATCCCCTTCTCCACTCCCTTGTTCCCTTCCTCCAATAGGATAAAAATACTCCTTAGTTATTGATAAACTTACTGTAGTTGCACACAAATATTCACTGCTTCTGCCTCTCAGTGCAAAGGCATAAGCTCATGACTGTGAAAACCCCAAAGGAGCAACAAGCACGCGCGTGCGCACACACACGCACACACGCACACACACACACACACACACACACACACATAATCTAACTGTATAAAAATTTAAAAACAGACCCCAGAGTCCCGTGATGTTGGTATGAAGATGCTCTGCACTAGATGAAAAGCAGAATGGATTTATGGGGAGGCGGTTATGCTGTCTATTTGGGGTAGTAAGGGGTGGTGTGTGTCTGTGTGCATGTGCAAGTGTATGTGTGTGAGCATGTTGCCTCTTGCATGTGTCTATGTTTGTGGACCTCCTACAGAGCCTCTTCTCAGGTTCATATAGCATTTCATGCTTTTAAACGTTAATCTGTGTTATATTTGCTCTTTGCAATTTTAAAGCAATAATTCGACATTTCGGGAAATGCGCTAAATAGGCAATGCGTAAATGTGCAGCTAGTTAGCTTAGCTAGTGAGATTCAGGAGAGTTACCGCGCCTGGCCAAGAAGTAGTCCGGCACATAACAATTCATAGAACAGCGAATTGTTGTTTTTGCACTCCGGTTTTGTCAATGGATTAAACAAACAAAATATATTAGTCTGTGAGCTTTAGAGGTGTTTATAGGTGGATTTTGATACGTTTGAAAAAAGCCAGAATAGTTGTTTTCCTCTTTTCAGTGTTTACGCTGAGCTAAGATAACCAGCTGTTGGCTGCACTGTAGCCTCATATTTACTGTACAGGCTTGAGAGTGGCATCGGTATTCTCACCTGACTCTCTGCAAGAAAGTGAATAGGCGTGTTTCCCAAAATGTTTAACTATTCTGTTAACACTATATCGGCTGTCCTATTTTTTATTGCCAGTGGAGTTTGAAATATTATTTTTTTAAATGCATAATCTGACCTAGACTGAAGCTAGGGTAGCTGCTAATGCTGCTGTCAGACCAGTACTGGTCAGGTGAAATTTGCTTGCAAGCTGTTGCAAAAACGGGCAGGACAATAAATAGCGTGGGTGCTGCAGGAGCTAGCATAGCCACCTAAAAGCACAAACCAAGGTGTGAAGTGTGCAGTGTCTCGTCAAAATTTTTATTTTCATTGCCTTCTATCATTGTCCCTGCACTGAAGGATATGAACAATCGATACGTCCTGAAGGCTCTATCCCGGCCTCTATCTGAAATTGGTTTGATACTGGAGAGCTGTGCGATTTAGCAGGAAAAACTTCAGTTGCACTGAACGCTATGCAAGGTCCTCAGGCAGGATCAATTCAAGTCCGTGACATAATATGTTTGCCTCGTTTCTCACTGAAGGGAATAGGGCGTCCAATTTGGTCTGACTGCATCATAAAGCTATGTACCTTCAAAATAAGGTGCTGTTACTGGTCCTTACTCATTACCAACAATTCTGGTCTGTTATGGGCTGTTTTTCCCTGATGAGAAACAAAAATATTTTCATAAACCAGTAAGCACTGGTTTGGTGATTTGCACATCAAAAGACAGACATCCTGGTTAAAACTGGGCTCATTTTGGTTGAACATGACCAGACTTAAATGTGAGGCATGTCCTAATGACAGACTGGAATATAGCAATTGATGCTGTTGAAACAACCGTTACATGTGACCTAGATATCTACAAAAACTTTCACTTTTCAGAAACTTTTAGCCACGTTTTCATCTATTTTCGCACCAAAACACAAATACCCAGATCAACGTCTACAGGGACAGTCACATGCAGATGCAAACAATGTTTGGGGTTTTACGACCTTTTATTTTAGTGTCCGTTGGAGTCCTGAGCTGCCAGTTGCACACATTAAACCAGCAGTTTCACATCTTATTTAAACTGTTTAGATCATTCACCCTTCGTTCCTCAGATCCATAGCCTCTCATTCTCTACCACTGTTATCTACCACTAACCTGCTGCTTTGTTATTGCTACAGATGCTTGCCAGCAGCATCATGGCAGAAAACTCCAAGCCTGGCGAGATTAATACTCCTAATTTAAGAGATGAAATACATTCAGAAGGCAATATTTATCCAGCAAGGTAATCTTATCTTCTCTCCTGCAAATTTAAAGCACTGACAACTAACTGAAAAGAAAATGGCTGCTGTAGATAATCTCCCTCTGCAATATTATGTAAATTTTGTCATTACTATTAAAATTTCAGACTCAATCCAGACAGATTAGTTGTTGTTTTTTTTTTTTTTTGGACAACTTGAAGTCTTAAAGTGTGCAGTGATGCTGCAATTTTGCTGGTACCTTCTGTATGAGAGTTTTACACAGCAGACTTGGAGCCAGCAAACTGACAGCTTCAAGACAAATTTTGTCCCCTACATGAAAGATGCTCGCGTGTCTGAGTGCAGGCAGGAAACTTCTGTGTGGCATGCGTGAAATCAATGTTTTCACACCAAAGGTTACGTGTTCCCTACAGCGACCGTCTTACGCTATGTGTTTGTGTGTCTGGGTGTCTGACTCTGTGCACGTGCGTGTACCTGCAGGCCCTTGGTCGTCAGAGTGCGGGGGTTGGCCACATAAGTGTGCAAACGTCCGTCCACTCCTCTCAGCAGCGGCTCAGAGTCTCGGACGTACTGCAGGTCTCTGGATGTCCGCAGGTCCACCACCTCCATGGACTGACTCACGTTCTGAACCTGACAAACACACACGCACACACACACAAACACACAGACACGGTTGATATTGTGAGTGATTATTGATAACAACTCCTGTTGCCAGAATTGCTTTATGATTGGTTTTGGCTGTTGTCTGCATGACTGCCACCTGTTATTTGTTTCCAAACACCTGTTGTTTGCCTACCAATATCGCTGTGTGGCGATGTGATGGAGTAATTAAAGGGTTAGTTCTGAATTGACCAAAAAATGAGATTTTTTGCCTCCATCCCATCACAATTACGATATAAATGGAATTCAATTTGTGCTACTTACAATACTTACACCATTGAAAAATGACTTTTTGAAACTTTGTGTGTATCAGCAAGCATTGCCCCGGTTTTTCTTGCTAATCCACCAAATACAAAGGCAGTATTTATTCTTTGTAGTCTAGACATAGATGAATGAAATAGAGATGTAATGAAATGTATCACCTAAGTGAGTTTGATTACTGTGTCACTCTGTCAATACTGACCTAATTATTTGAAGAAACTGTATCAGGCATCCTATAAATCAACAAGTCTTCAGCCGACCAAGCAGCTCTGTGAGGCTGCTCTTTGGCACAGTGGTGCCTTGAGCTCAGTGCTAACATCAGCATGCTAACATGCTCCAAACGGAAATGCTAACATGCTTATGTTTAGCGGGTATAAAGTGCACCATCTTCACCATCTTAGTTTTGCCTGTTAGCCTGCTAACATTTGCTAATCAGCAATAAACGCAAACTATAACTGAGGCTGATTGGAATGTCATCAGCTGTGCAGGTATTAGGTCACGAATTGGACAAACAATAAAATCTGACCTGATGGTGGAGCTAGATTAAAAGTGAAGTGATCACCAAAGTTATTATAATTTATCCCCTGGGGACCTTGAATATCCGTAGCAACGGTTTTCCAGATATTTCACTATGAACTAAAATTGTCAACCATGTGAGGAAAGAGGAAAAGCCACAGCAGAAAGCGGTTCCAGTTTAAACCGTTTATAGTATGGACTGTGGATTATCCAAAATAAGGGAGAAACTGGCTCTGGAAAGACATATTGCTACTGAATTTTTTTTTTAAATGTAATTTTGTAAAGCTCCGAGCACCACGGACAAAATTCGTTTCACCTCAGTTTTAAAGGGGAGGTGGCAGAAATCTAAGGGACAGATGACAAATGCCTTGGCTCAATGACACGATGCAAAGACACACAAATCATATTTCTCTTTGAAGTAGCATCTTATTAGATCCATTTAAACATGAGATTCTCAATTTCAGTATTGGTGTTCTAAAAAAACAAACACTCCCATGCTTCTTCTCATTAACCATCCTGAAATGCTACTAGATACTGCAAATCTCTTTCGATATTGAATGGAAAAACAGGCATGGAAAAAAAAAAACGCTATAAAAATGACATATGAGATATCCAGAAGTGACATGTAAACAGACAAACAAACAAACAAAACAAACGCTCAGGCAAAAACCCAGCCACACATTTCTTGCCGTAACACATGCTGGGGAGGCCAGAGACGAGTGGAAAGAGCAAAAACACATGCAAACACATGCAAACACACGCACACACACACACACACACTAACACTCACAGCAGGATCTACGTGTCACTTCCAGAGACACGCCAAGCTAATTAATATTCAGAAATACTAAACCTCCCAACAGGAACAGAGTGTGGGGAGAGACAGGAAGAAGTTATTTCTGATAGTGCTCATGTGCCTCTCTGAGAGCTCACACTTTCTGTGTGAATAGAGTACAGGATGTAACATCATTAGTGAATGAAAAAAAGAGTTATAATCATCATGTTGTTGATGTTGTGCTGTGGCTGATGTATATATCCTGAAGTGTGGTGCATTTGCTTTGAGAAACGTTTGCTGGCCTGTTGTTGTTCAATAATCAACTTCTGTCGCAAATCGCTCTAACTACTCTCTCGGGACGTACATATACATATATAGAAATGTGCTTACGCAGTCACATCCATGTCCTAACATAAACACGCACATACTGTATATGAACACATAAACGTTCAAGCATGCAAATACTCATACACATAGTTCCACCATGCAATGTAGAACAAAGTGTGTCTTTTGCGACCATCTGTCAGTCTTTCCCTTGACTTTAAACTCTTTTTGGCATGTTGAATGACTGGGAATCTGTAGAGGACACGGCTACTGATGTATCAAGGATACATCTGTCAGTGAAACCTGAGTGTATGTTGGTCTGTTCATGTGTGTTTCTGTGAGTGTCAAAACAAGGAGACAGTCCAGTGAATATTTCATTCCAGTATGCTGCCTTTCCCCTGTGCTGCATCGCAATGCTGACCAGGGATGCGCTCAGTCAGACAAGCGCGCGCACACACGCGCACACACGCACACACACACACACACACACTAACACTCACAGCAGGATCTACGTGTCACTTCCAGAGACACGCCAAGCTAATTAATATTCAGAAATACTAAACCTCCCAACAGGAACAGAGTGTGGGGAGAGACAGGAAGAAGTTATTTCTGATAGTGCTCATGTGCCTCTCTGAGAGCTCACACTTTCTGTGTGAATAGAGTACAGGATGTAACATCAGCAGTGAATGAAAAAAAGAGTTATAATCATCATGTTGTTGATGTTGTGCTGTGGCTGATGTATATATCCTGAAGTGTGGTGCATTTGCTTTGAGAAACGTTTGCTGGCCTGTTGTTGTTCAATAATCAACTCCTGTCGCAAATCGCTCTAACTACTCTCTCGGGACGTACATATACATATATAGAAATGTGCTTACGCAGTCACATCCATGTCCTCACATAAACACGCACATACTGTATATGAACACATAAACGTTCAAGCATGCAAATACTCATACACATAGTTCCACCATGCAATGTAGAACAAAGTGTGTCTTTTGCGACCATCTGTCAGTCTTTCCCTTGACTTTAAACTCTTTTTGGTATGTTGAATGACTGGGAATCTGTAGAGGACACGGCTACTGATGTATCAAGGATACATCTGTCAGTGAAACCTGAGTGTATGTTGGTCTGTTCATGTGTGTTTCTGTGAGTGTCAAAACAAGGAGACAGTCCAGTGAATATTTCATTCCAGTATGCTGCCTTTCCCCTGTGCTGCATCGCAATGCTGACCAGGGATGCGCTCAGTCAGACAAGCGCGCGTGTGCACACACACACACACACACACACACACACACACACACACACACACACACACACACACACACACACACCTGTTCAGTCAACAGGCGCAGTTGTTGACTCCGAGGGTCTCGTTTGCAGAGGTTTCGTGCCGGAGCGACCACCGTGCACACACACCTGCCGTCAGGATCTGAGGCCGTGCTGTACACCTGCCAGCCCTCCTCTAAACCCGGGTACAAACCCTGCAAACAAACAGCCTTTGTTAATGACGACAATGCAGGGAAATCGTGTCAGCTGCGCATTCAGCAGACAAGGTCAACAAAGTGAAACACAAAGTAAATCATGTGTTTTGATTGTTTTATTTTTTAATAGCTCACATTTTTTGAGGATATCAGTGTGATTATTACTCAATTTGAAATAACCCTTCTTAAATGCATTTGAGTGTGAAGACAGTTTTACTGAAACTCCTCCAGTAACCACTTATGGCCTTTAGGTGATAATGGCTCCACACATTGGCCCTTTCACCTCTTTAAAGTCATTTTAAATGAAATATCTTTGGCTGTTTGACTGTCGCCATGGAGTCTAGCAAAGTGTGACGGGAATTTTTCATATTTTATAGACTAAGCTATTATTTGATTAACCGAAGATATATTAAAATCTAAAATGTGTCCCCTTCCATCCAGTCATCGTGACCGAGATGAGACAATGCACTCTGGTATCATCCGTTCATCGTATGTGCCGCTATCACGTGCAGCAACATAGACTCCCATGAACACTGGCAGGTGTGTTATGGAATATTTTAGCCTGAATCACATCGCTCAGGAGCTGCTTCCCTTCAGGCTGCACACAAATGTCTGCCATACAGAGTAAGTGCTCAAGCGAGACGTACAGTATGGTATGGGGTACCGTATGTAAGAAGCATGTGCAGTAATGACTGTAAAAATGTCCATATTTTGATATGGTGTTACTATAAAAAGACATAACAATTTAATAATTCTAAGGCAGTATAGCATGCTGTGCTTCTTTGATACAAAAATGAAGCCACACCTAAAACTCAATTTTATAGCCTTTTAAAGTGTTTGTTGTAGTTTTTATTTTTCTTATGTTAGCTGTATTTTTGTCATTGTGTGTTTATCCGTTTTTCTGTAAAAACATGTTTCAAAAGGACCCAATGAGTCATGCCACTGAAGCACTTTCTTTTGGGCATTTTCTAACACAACACACATTTGCTCAGCATGTGATTCAGGCCAGGCTGTAATCAAAAGGGATTCACAAATATTTTCCTTCAAAACTGTTTCTGTCTAATTTTATCTTGCTGGTAAGTCACAGCAGGGTTTCAGGAGCGCTTGACTAGGCACGTATTGTTATTGAAATGTCCATTTATGTTGGCTAAAAGGAGAGTGCATACTCTTTGCACTTTACTGCATTTGACTGCGCCCTAGACATGCGTGTGTAAATTGGATATTTCTCATTTGCAACTATAATCAGCTGTGACATCTTCTACATGCACATGTCCAGGAAAGCTAGCAACATAACTGGAGCGTTTCCACCGTCTGCCTCCAAAGCCAGAGCTGCTGTTCTCTCTGGCAAAAAGTCACAGGCTCCCCAGAGCTCCCAGAAATCTGCACAAAAAAGTATTTCTAACCTAATCACACTCCATACTGATGCACATCTTTGCTTATACCTTCGCTGCTACTATTTCATTCACGTATTAAATACATATTTCATCCACAAATGTTTTATGTGACAACTTTTTTACCCATATGATTCAACTAAATTGTGTAATTTTGTTACCTGATTATACTTTTAGTTCAGTTTCATTTCTCTCCTGTTTTTCAGACAGAAAAGATCCTGAATGATACGGAAGCAAATTACAGAGGTACTCATTTAAGTAGCAACTGAATAACTTATTGTTTTGTTACATTATTATTATAATGTTGAAATTCAAATACACCTGAATTTATAGCATTGACATCGTTTACTTTTAGAAGCATTTATCTGAACTTATGTGGTGTGATTTATGCAGCAAGTAATGACATTTGAAAAACTTGACTCCAATTAGTTTTTTGAGGATTCACAAATTCAGACAGAAAACTGAAGTGTTCAATATTTAAAAAAAAAAAAATGTTTTCAAGTTGCTGAAATTCATGAGGAACTGAATATCACAGCTACCAAGGATACTTCTTCTTCTTGAATTTTTAGGTAAATTAGACCATTAGATCCCATGACTGGTAGCGCGTATAATAAAGTTTTAATTTTGGTGTCTTAATGTAACTAATCCAGTTTAAGCAACTTGTGTTTTTTGGACTTGATATGAATTACTAGATCAGAAATTGACGGAGTTTGAGCAACTTAAGAAAATAAATATATACTGGAAACTTTACTCTGAATTTATGAACCTAAAAAAATACAAACAAAAAAAGTGGCTATAATTAATATATTTGTTTAAACTTTCGATCATGTGACTACTACAGTTCATCTCAGTTCTATGAAGCTTTATAACATTTCAGGGCAACTGTTTTGGTTTTACGGCCCGAAACCTTACTACTGTTGAGGTTCACTCTGACCACTGTCACAGCTTTGTTTTCGGCCACAGCAGATACAAAAAGGCACTGAAAACCAACAGTACGCTACAGCGGCTCTAAACGGCTAGTGACTGGTCGACAAAGTGGAGCAATTAGCAGATATCTCCCTCAGGAGTTGGTGGAGACCAAAAAAAGAGCTAAAAGGAGAGCGAATGTTTGCCTTACATTCATCCAGTGGCAACTGATGACTCCAAATGAATGTTACAGTTGCTGTATCTCTGGATGTGTTAACAGACAACTCTTTGCTAAAGGGTTCGCTTTATCAATACCACATGAATTGAGATATTTCACTGATATAAATTCACAGATATTTTTATGTCAACACAGATATAAAAATACTAGTGAGTCTCAGCAGGCTGCAGTACACAGCAAGACACGTACCTTTATTAATAGTACTAAAATATTACCTCAGTTGTTATATAATGATACGTTTCTTTCTTTTTTTATTATTTGGGACCTCATTAGGTAGTTCTGAGGTGACAGCAATTGTTCCCTGGGGTCTCGACGATTGGACCCAAGTCACCACTCATTAAATTAGATAACACGTGAAAGAATTAGCTCATTTTGATGAGATTTAACCAGGTCTTCAGTTTGACCAACTTAGTGTTAACATTTTTAGAAAAATGTAAAGGCACAGCTGAGCTCGATCTGACACAAACCTGCCTATCACAGTAATCTGGCTGAGAAGCTGCCCTACAAACCCTGAAAAAGAATAACGACAGATGAGGAACCTGGGAGGATGGATGAGAGGAGGTACGGGGAGAGGAGGTGGAGGCCTGGGGGGGAACATCTGATAAATCAATCAGCAGGGTTTGGTGCGGTAACCTTGGAGTCCAGTTTACAACAAAGCTGACGGGGGCAGGGGGGGTTTAAAAGACGAGGACGTGGATGGGATGAGAATATATCGGTTGTGCCTACTGCTCGATGTAATTAAGCAGAGGAGGACATACGGCACCTAAGGGTTCATTTCACACAGGGGAAAAATGATAAAAATCTACTCAGGCAGCTCAACTGATTGTGATCAGTACAAATAGAGAGAGAGTACGGAGCTAATAGAGCTGAATTCCTGCAAGAAGTCAACAGAGGCGGTGGAAGTAGGCAGGAAGGTAACATACAGTAGTCAAAGAAATGTATATAACATCTTATTTTACAGACACAGATTTAAATGTCTAATTTTATTATGTAGCTCAGTGATTCCAAACCAGAAGTACTTGTACCCCAGGGGTACTTCCGCAGTTGCCAGGGGTTATGTGGAAAGATTGTCGCTCAGCTCTTTTGAAAAACAATTTGATTTAAAATACTGTATATACTGTAGCTACATGCTGAGACAGCTGTAACACCTGAGCACGATGTGTTGCGACTGCGAATGCATGAAAACTATTTAGCAATCGAGCAGAGAAATTGCAGGAGTAAGCTGCAAGTAATGAATAATAAGTTCAAACAGTTACCTTAAAGTAATACATAAAACAGTTGAAACAGTTGGCTAAAAGCAATGGATAATGGTTAAAAAGATTGCCTAAAATAATGGATAAATGGTTGAAACGGTCAGCTAAAATAATGGATAAATGGTTGAAACGGTCAGCTAAAATAATGGATAAATGGTTTGAATAGTTACCTAAACTTATTGGATATACTGTTGAAATGGTTAGCTAAAAGTAACTGATAAATGGTTGAAATATTTAGCTAAAAGTAAAGGGTAAGCAGTTAGTGTACATGGCTAAAATTAATGGATAAAAATAGTTAGCTAAAACTAAAACTAATGGATAAACGGTTGAATTATTTTGCTAAAAGTAATGGATAATGGTTAAAATGGATGGCTAAAAGCATTGGATAAATTGTTAAAATAGATAAAAGCTATGGATATACAGTTGAAATGGTTAGCTAAAAGTAATGGATATGTGGCTAAAGCTAATCACTAAAAGTAATGAATAAACGTTTTACATTTTCCAGCTTCTGCCACTGCAAATGGACGGTTGACAGCTCCACTGTGTGAAAGAAATATTTTACAATATCCATTTTTACACAACCAATCATTTTGAATGACGTCCAGTTCAAAATCAAATCAAACGAACCCGTTTGGAAAATGACGGGTTGGTGTGTGTGAAGGGGAACTTGGGCTCATTGGACAGGGCTGTGGGGGCACATCGGAAACATAACGTTTTGGAAATCCCTGATCTTGTTACACATCATCGAACGGATTTAGAGCCAGAGAACAGCTTAAGATTTCGGGGGCTTTCTCTCTATTGTCTCCCGGAGTGGCACTGAAGTAGCAACACTGCACCCCCTAACACCGGCCATCTGTTCTCGGGCTTGTCTGTAGCTGCGTGTAGGCGTCTGCTTGCGTGAGACCGCGTGCACTTTTGCTGAACTTGCAGAGTCGCGCCGCACAGCAGCTGCGAGGTGCCCTCTCGAGCCGGAGAGCTAAATCGCACAAACGCGCACACGTCCTCGGTGTATCTAGAGAGTTACGAGACTTGCACATGCAGTGGTTCAGCACCTCCATGTCCGGGGTTTGCCAGGGTGTTGCTAGGGGCAACAAATTGGTGGCTGTCCCACGGGTGAGTCAGCCTTCCCCAGGAGTAATAGTCAGGGAAGGAGCACACCTATTACCCCGCTGTGTGTGTGTGTGTGTGTGTGTGTGTGTGTGTGTGTGTCTAGCAGTGGCTGCATACTGTATATGTGTTCTTTATGACTCACATTAAAAGGGAAAGGTAATGCATTTATCAGTGCTATTTATTCTTCACTTTTAAAACTAGCTGCCTTTTTTTTTTTTTTTTTCCACATTTTGTTCTAAATCTGTGCTTCTGAACATCCTCTCTTCTCTGTGTCCTCTTCATTTTCTGCACCAATTAACAGATCAAATACGGGCTTGCGTGCAGGCTGAATGTCCCCTAATGGTGCTGATCACTAAATTTGACTCCCCCCCCCCCTTATTTTAGATGCACTTGATATTTATGCTGCAGTTAAAAACGCAGCAGTTTATCTCATCGAATACAAAGCATGTCACGTTTATAGGATGGTAATATGTACGGAACAGTTGTCACTGAAGCACGCGAGGGCACGTTTAGTGAACGCAGGACAACTTTAGTTGCAGATTGACTAAAAAAAAATCTTCAGTGCTGTTTATCCACAGATTTTAAAGAGCGTGAAATATTCATTTCTGGTGACAAAAAAAAGGGCATTTTTGTTGTGATTAAAATAACTTCATACAGTGTGTTTATGTGTGTGCATAAAGTGTGTATATATGCAGTATACATACACTGACGATCCGCTCGTGCGTGCCCTCAGAGGAGATGATGGTTCCATTGAGTCCAACCAGCGACGGCAGCGTCTGGGACATCCAGTTGGTTACCATGGCCATGGTGCTGAGCACGGCACCAATCTTCAACATGGGAACGCTCATCCTGACGAACGCACATCCACGCACCACCGCACGCGCGCGAACGAACGGGAGCTCTGGCCGGCTCTCACACGCTGTCCAAACTGTTGACCGCAGTCATGCTAAAAGCGGCGGGTGCACAGCACGATGCCACAGGTAAAACGACGGGTACACGCTCAACAGTTCTCAGCCAAAGAATCCGAATTCAGCGTTTTTGTTTTCCTTTTTTCTGGTAAAACCGCAGCCGGGATTGTCCCACTGCCGGGGTCCCCGCTTCTACGCTGCCACAGGTTAGAGAACAAGTCCTGGAGCACAAGCCGCTCCAGACGCCTCCGCGTGAGGACGCATCAAGTCTGGACATCCGAGCATCCAGCTCAAGCTGCAGGAGATGGCCCCCTGGGAACGGCTGGTTTGTCCTACTAAGCAGTGTTTGTGTTTCCTGGACCCCGTCCTTCGCCTGGCAGTCAGATGCTGTGGCTGAGCCAGCGCCGCGTCTCTCATTTATCCACCAACTCTCTGCGTCTCCCCTCCTTACACCCTCCCTCTCTCCCTCCCTCCCTCTCGCTCTCAGACACACTCCTCCATATCTCACACATACTCACACCCATTCTCTCAACTTCTTCATCAAACGAGCACATTCTCCTCTTGAACAATATCTGCTTAAATGAACAAGCAGATTAACATATAATATGAAGTAAAGTAACAAAAGGCCATTCAACATTTATCCTCTTTTCTTGCTTTTTTTCTTTCTTTTCCTACCCACGCTCCTTTTTATTTCCCTCCCCTAATTTTCCATTTTCATCTCCACTGCAGTCAAAACATCACTTTTCTCTTCCTCTCCAATCATTGCCCCCCCCCTCCCTCTTTTCCATCTTACTGACTGAATGCAAACACCTCCATGAAAGCTCAGTGTTCTGGATGGACACGTCCCTGGTCTGTGTGCGTTCGAGAGGGTGTGTTCGTGCCTCCTGTGCAATGCAAACCCATGCAAACACTGCCACCGCGTGGCCCGCGGTGCCTCCCAGCATCGAACTCGCTACGCGAGCTGCTTCACACCAGACCGGATCAGAATTTGAGAGGAAGTACAACATGTTTAGAGGAGGCTTAATTTGATCTGTGTCTGCCGCGTTGCCATGGAAGCAACAAGCTCCCCAAAACAAAAACCAGCCAGTGAGACACTTTCTTTATTTTGCGTCGCTTGTGTCTACCTGCACAGGGAGTGCAGATCAAATGGGGCTACTTAGTACATTTGGTACAGAGCAGAAGATTGCCCCAGTTCCAAACTACATACTAATTATATACAGTGTTGTTTTACACTTAACAGGAAATTCTACAATTTTATTTTTTCCAGCTGGGAGTAACTCCTCTTTTTCCTTTGTGCATGACATTGTCGGTGAATAATTTTCATCTACATTTAAACACCAAAAATCAAGCATTTTTTTAGACCGCAGACTGACTGTTATAGTAGCATGTAGTATACTTTAATTTGTCACTTTTCGAGTGTAAGCAAACTATATACTTAAAGCTGCTCTGAGCTGGTATATAGTATGGAATCGGGACACTGTCACTGTCCTGTCCTTTTTCGCAAGAAATGTTTCTTCGTACATGGTCTAGGGCTGAAACAATTATTCCATTCATCGATTAGTTGATCGACTGAAAAATAATCAGCAACTATTTTGAATAGTAACCATTCTCCGGTTGCAGCTACTCAATTGTGACAATTTTTCTGTTTTTCTTTGTGTTATGTGATAATAAATATATTAAACTTTGAGTTTTGGATTGGTTGGACAAAACAAAACATTTGAAGATCACCTTGGGCTTTTTTATGATGGGAATTTTTCGCATTTCTATAAACAAAATGATTAACTGATTAACTGATGAAATAACTCGTAAATTAATTTATAATGAAAATAAATACTAGTTGGAGCCCTAAAAAAAAAAAATTAAGCAAAGAAAAAGACCATTTGTAAAACTAAAAGGTATCTGGTGTCTTCAGTGAAATGTTAGATTTACCCTTGCGTTTTATGGACACTGGGTACATCTCACTTCCCTTAACTGCATCCACATTTTCCTCACGTCCTAGTCCCTCCCACGGAAGACGTGTGGAGAGATGCAGGGAAAAGATGCGAATAATTGTAAAATCAATCTTTCTCTTCTCCTCTTTGAACGCCTTTGAATATATTTTTTCTTTTGTTCTGACCTCCTTAAAACCCGGCATGTATAGAATTGTAAAATGGTAACCCTTCCCTTTGCAACAAACCGAGCTTGTGCATTTGATGAAGGCGACAAACAAAGAACTGTTATTACACCAATAAAGAAAATATTTCATGTTTTATATGTGATATAGGCTGTGTATACATATTCATTTTCTTTACAGTCTTTACTCCTACATAGTGGCCTCACTTTTTAGGGGGCAAAGTAGAGACCTATCGTATGAACAAATGTGTTATAAAACTCAATAATAACAATAAAGGAAATCCAAAAAGACTTATTTAGGATTTGGGAGCGTAGTACTGTGTAAAAGTATTGTCAACACCAATCACCCACATTTTATATCTATATATATCTATTGTATTTAACCTTGTTTTACAGCTGGGGCCTCTGAGTCCACAAAGTCATGTGTCATTTTCTGTTGTGACCCTTTGCAACATGTCATCAGTTCAATAAATAAGCAATTCTCATAAAACTGGGCGATGTCATGAAGTGTGAAGCTGACGAAATACTGTTTTTTGAGCTGCTGAAGAGGACCTGGGTTGTCCAAGACCCCCTGCAGAGCATTGGCGTTAATCACTGATGTGCGAGAGAGGTTATCGCGGTGCTCTAGCGATACACAACTACAAAAGAACATGGCCGCTCCGTGGGTCACGCCTGCAGCGATTTCGTGTCGACAGTTTAACTATCCAACACTAAGTATTTTATCATGCCTTTGTTCTCGTCAGCGGCTACATGATCATCCCTTCCGATCTGTGTAAAGAGCCCCAGGACACACATGGATTATACATGAAACACCCCTGAGCGAATACGCTGGACCAAACATGAATATTTCAGTAAGCAGCACTTAGGGGTAACACATTTGTCGGGAGATGGAGGAGCACAATAGAGCTGAAATGACAACTGCGTGGTGTGAAACACCCTCGGGGTATTCATGGTCACTGGCTCAGGTGGCTCCCTCCATGCACTTCTAGGAAATATAATAATGATATGTTTTATCATATAACGAGAGCAAAGCGAAGTTGCAAAATACACAGAACAACAGATAAGGAAGAGACTAAACACCTAAATGATCAGCCAAAGCGACGAGCCAGAAGAAGGCTCAAGTCAAATTCAGCCGTCTTCAGATAGAGATTTCTGATGCTGGCCTAAGTCCCCTGCCAGCAAATATTATATTTATCTACTCCTTTTTATGCCGTGGTTCCATGAAGCATTGCATTTCTTTGGACACGGCGTAAAAAAGACTCAGGTTGAAAGCAAATGGAAATTTTCAACATGACATGTTTTTTGGGAGATATAAATACATTTCCTGTGCATGTTTCAGGTTTGAGAATTGAAAAAGCAAAAAGGGGGAGGCGCTGCACACTATTTGCCCAAGTGTGCAATACTACCCAAAAGTTCACTTTTCCTCCGCTTTGAAGTCAAGCACGAATAATTCAGTTAAAAATTGTCATCTGACAAAAAAAAAAAGGACAGAACTTTATCTGTCCATACGAAAAAAGTATAAATTAGACGCCATCAACTTTCTGCCTTAACATCTGACGCGAAGCTGGACAACTGGAATAATTTTGGCTTGTCTGAAAAACTTCATGTTCAAACACAGAGACAGAGAGTCACAGGAGGGGGCACGGTGTCTTCTTACCTTACATGAGTACACCGTTAACAGCAGCCGCAGCACCCAAAGGACCTCAGGCTGACCGATCACCATCCTTTTCGCTCTTTCAGGTCTCCCTCGTCCTGACCCAGGTTTGGCTCGCACCAGGCATGGAAAAAAATAAATAAATGAATAAAAACAGAGCACTTAGGAAACTCTGACATACACTTCAGGTACCACTGGGGACTGTACACCTCCCTCGCTTAGCCTCGGGTTTATGGACTACTGTGGTGGCTGGGCTGGAGGGACAGGCTCCCCTCTGGCCGCGGGGGAAGAACCCGGTCCTGGTGTCGGCTGCATGCTTTGGGGAGCCACGCAGCCAGCAAGCGGAGAGGACAACTGTCTTGGAGAAGGTGAAAGAGGGGGCGTAGGGCAGGAGGAGCCGGAGACAAGGATCCTTTATCAAATATGCACAGGCAGTAGACACACAGTTAGTACATGCGTTTGTGGGTGTACTTGTGAGTGACAGACTGGAGGTGAGACAGCACTGCTAGTTTTTGGCCTCGTTATGCTATGCTGTAGAACTAGTGAAGCAGTAACGCGTTTGAAAAGCTCCAGTTTTTCAGTTTTGTTTAGAGTTCAATGTTGAACCCTGAAGTTGTGGCTGGGAAGCTAACTTCCGTATATTACATTCTTCTATTCTTTAGCATGCGGCTAATGTTCAACACCTTAGCATGGAAATTTGACCTACCGTTGGACAGTGGCCAAAGTTATTCCTTCATTCTCTAAGAACCATAAATGTCTTCACCATGGTTTTTTTTTATTTTTTTAATCTACTAGTGGTTGAGATATTTCACCGAAATTTTGGACCAACGGCTGGGACAGACTGACCTACATTGCTTTCACAAAAGTCACATCTCAAGTGACTTGAGGTTAGACAAATGAAGAGATTTAACTTCTCTCTTTTACCTTTTTCCTTTTCTCTGTGTACACTGACATCTATTTTCAGCACACAAACTGAAAAGGAATTAAATATTTAAAGCGTTGGACTTGTACTTTCCTCGTGAAAAGGCTGGGTTGCACTTTAAGAGTACAAATAAGTTTCTTCCCCGAGCTAGGTCCCACTCTGAGTGTAGTTAAACACGGCGTGACTGACTCTCATGTCATGTCATCCACATTTCATCACTGGAAATTAGCGGCTAAACACTGCTGGATGAGCTGTGTTCCTCTGCCTCCTCTCATTAAAGTTTCAGGATCGTTGCAAATGTCCCTGTTTGATGTACAGCAGATGTCAGTGCACAGAAGAGTAGATGAGGGTCAGCATGAAGGATGAATGAAGGAAGACTGAGGCAGGGAGAGAGAAATATGAATGATATATGCTCAGGCTGCAGCGCACAGCGAATGCGAAAATACTAGCACACTGTGCACACACAAGCAATATTTTACTTGACAGTGGAAATGAATGAAAAACCCGGCTTCATGTCAACCAAAAGTGGGGCAGCTGCCAGAAATGTAGGGATGGTCTCCAACTTAATTTGATGCTAAAAGCAAGTACAAGGAGTTTTTAATTTTAAAACCAAATTAGTACTGTTGACCTAAAGAAAGTTATTCATGCCTTTATTTCAACTCAACCTGACAATTTATACTCACTATATTCTAAGCTTACAAAAGCCCTTTTGAGTTGGTTTAAAATGTAGTTATGGGCAAATTAACTGGAATTCAGAGCACATTATACACATTTTATCATCCCTCCACTGGCCTAAAGGCGCTTTAAGAATGCAATTTAAGATTTTACCGATCAGTTAACAAGGCATTAAATGGATTGGCCCCAGCCTATTTTTCTAGGCTTTCTAAGTGGCCATTTGGTGGGTTGTCATATCACTATTTGAATGTACTTCTTGTAAATGCATTATACTGCATGTAAGTCATCAAGCATCCCATAACCATCTTTAAAATGTTATATGAATAGTAGGAACAATCTCAAGATCAAATGCAGATCTACTAGGTCAAGTCTAAAGCCATGCTAGTGGCTCTGTGACTTCGTACTTGGGCAAAGCTGTGCTTTGACCTAAGTGCTAACATGCTCATAATATTAAAATAAAAAAAATTAAGGGATCTTCAAAATTATTACAATTCATTCTGAGAGGGACATGAATGTCTGCACCAAAGGTCATGTCAATCCACTCAATAGTTGTCGAGACATTTTTCTTAAAACCATAAAAATCAGCCTGTTGGAGGTGCTTGATGAAAAGTCATTGGATCACCAAAGTCAATAGGATTAATTGTCTGGGAACCATGAATGTCTGTGCTGAATTTAGTGCCAATCTGGTATATGCTGAGGTTTTTCACTGGGTAGGTGAAAACTTTGACCTGCGGGTGGCGCTAGAGGAAAAGTCAGGGTATCACCAATACCAGTCGGTTTCATCATCGGGGACCATGAACGTCTCTGTACAAAATTTCATGGTAAAATCTGAAGAATAGTTGTTGAAATATTTCAGTCTGGACCAAAGTGGGGGATCGGCTGACCAGCTGACCAACCAACACTGGCATGCATTGTGTGTGTGTTCATCAAGCAACCTGGATTAGCACCTCAAAGTGCAGACCTAAACCGCATACCTATGAGGGGCTTTCCAAGTTGGAAAGCAGCAGCAGCAGGTCCGGCTTTGCTCAACACATTCAATCAATAAAACTACATCCCATCATATTAACTTAAATTTACATTATGTACTTTAATTAAAATATGTTACTCAGTCTCTTCCCCACACAACTATGCATAAAGACCTTGAGGCAATCATCTACCACAGTTTGGTTTGTTATGTTGCAAAAATATAAAACATGGCTTCACAACATCATTAAAAAAAAAAAAAAAAAAAAAAAAAAATGCACTGCCCCAGTTCCCTTTTACAAAGAAATGTACTCCGCAGGGAGCCACATAATAGCACCGTGATGACTTACACTCCAATATACATCACATAACAGATCATTATAACAACAAAATTACAACAACAAACAAAAACAACACAAAAAAAATTGAGGTCTGATGATGACATAGAACAACATGGTGGGTGAATGTGGGTAAAATATGATATTTTGGTATTTTTGAAGATGATTCACTGATCATAATTTTTGGAGACTTGTGTATAATTATGTACAGGCGGGAATTGAATGCATAGATCAATAATTGTATGAGCAGACATGGATCAATCTGTGAGAGTATCACGCACTCTTAGGAAGAGGAAAGAAGAAAAAAAAAATCCGTGTAACAGGATATTTAGGGGTTGTGAGTCAATAAATGTAAGCACTGCTCTTGAAAACACAGTATGTGAGTCAGCTGTGAGACTGTATGTGATGAATATATGAATTAAAATGAGTCTGAGTGAATGACTGCATGTATGAAAGCATTAATGTTAAGATGAAGGAATACTGTTGAAGGTAAATCAACTTATAAATATGTGGCACCGGTTAAGTCTTGAATATAGATTTCTCCCTGCATGTAAAAAGTGTCCATGGCTCTTTTTCCTATTAAATTACTCTTGCTGTAAGCTCCCCCGGCTCACTTAACCGTTGTAGCAGACCGGGCCAACTTGGAAACCAAATTTCTGGTTCCCATTTCCAAAATCGGACACAGCCACGTCAATGATGGGTAGCGTGTTGGACAGTGGAGCGTCAAATTCCAACACAGTCCTCTCCTGCCCCGAGCGCGTCTGCAGGAGAGAAACGTAATCACACCGTCAGAAACCATGTGTAGGTGTACGGGTTCACGCTCAAATGTCTGTCTGCATTACTCACCTGACACCCGTCGTACAGTGCGCTGATGTAATGCGTGTTCTCATGCGTCAGCTCCTCCCCGTTGCTGCCTCTGAAGCGCAGTGCGTGTTCGTGGCCGTAGGTGGCGGTGTGCAGCCACGCGGCGGAGTTGAGGCAGTGGTATGTGAAGGTCTGCTTGGCTGTCGCACTCAGCAGCTTCAGGAAGTTCAACTGGACAATGTGAACTGGAACACCGTCCGACGCAGAGTAGGAAAACTGGGGGAGAACACCAGAATCACACACACATCGGTATAATGTCAAGGGCAAATAAAGTAGAAAAAATGGAAGTTCACAAAAAGGTTGTGCGTGCATTCAGTCTTATGTTGAGGACTTAGCACTGGCAAATTTCATTTCACTAAACAGGCAATGTTTTGATTCTACCAGGACTTCATCAAATCAAGATGAAAAAAGGGAAAGGCATATATGGGCACAAAACTGATAACATCGGTTAACCAAGAAAGCAACACAATTTTAGATAAACGCCCGTCCAATATTTGTTGAGATAATTCAGTCTGGACCAAAGTGGTGGACCGACTGACAATTGATGGGCAGAAATATGAATATATATTTAAACATCATTTTAAAAAGGGAGTTGCAGCATAAAAGCAAACTGCACAAGATTCAAATCAACCTCACTCATTAGAAAACAACTGTAAAGAGGAAAAGTCCTGAACAATTGGAGGAATTGGAACTATAACAGTCACAAGATGATCAGATAAAATGTTACCTGCTTAATGTAGTAAAGACTGGGAGCTATAATCCTGTTCCAAAATAGTCCAACACTGCTACAAAAGGTTACTCATAAAAGACTCTTTGCCAAACAGCAGTTTTGTCAACCCTTTATTACAACAATACTGAACATGTTCATCATGTCATTGTTGGTTAGAGTTTACTGATGACATTTACTGCTCCTGCTGCATCTCACCAAAGTACCAGAACACTTGAAATTCTGTTTATTTGGCAGTGGACCAACAAGCTTGTTAGTAAATCAGAAAACTAAAGTCTGTGTAGGACCTTCAAATGTCTAACCTTCAGTTGTTGCGATGGTTTTGTCTTAATCATAAAAACTGAGTAGCTTTTTTAGACACTGGATAACAGTGTCTGCCACATGCTGCTTTGAAATCTCCCTTAATAAAATGAAGTGACTTTTAAGAGCTGACAAATGTTTCTGTCTGGCATTCAGCCAAATATGTCACGCATCTGCAGAGTTTATAATTATGATTTAACTTTTGAAGTTCTTTTCATTTAAGTGTTGTATGGAAACACACACTAGCATACATTGATAGCATGCAAAATGATCACACTATACCTGTTTTCCTTTTCTGAATTTGCTGTACCATGTACCATGCTTTTCCCCTTTCCAGGCAGCTAACTTCACCTGATGGCAGACAAACAAAAACATCGGTTTCGAGTTCACTGAATCAACACACACATGTCGACTAAATAATGTTTAATGTCTCTCTAAGTCATTCAGCTTTTGGCAGAGGCCCCTGTTGTCTTTGAACAGTTTATCAAAAGGTCAAACACAAACAAACAAACACAATTTCGTGTGTGTGTGTGTGTGTGTGTGTGTGTGTGTGTGTGTGTGTGTGTGTGTGTGTGTGTGTGCGTGCGTGCGTGTCTGTGTTTCTGCCTGTGAACTAACCGACTGGAACTTCTTGTCAGGGTACAGACATGTCTCTCCCAGCGCAGTGAAGTTACAAAACACTTTGAAGGAGTCTCTATGGCAACCCTGGTTGGGATCTATCCAATACTCACCTGGAGCGAGAGACAGAGGAAGGGAGGGCAGAGGGTTCAGAAAAGTCAAGACTCATACCACTGTCAACAACAGCAACAGCAAAGAGTGACAAATCCTGCAGATAGATGTGACATTAGATGGAGAAGAAAACAGACAGAGAGCTAGATAGAGAAAGATGAGGGGAGAGAATGAGTCTAGACATTCAGGCAGACTAAGGTCTGATAAACAGATGGTCAGAAACAAAAACTGATAAAGTACCATTGGGGAGCTCTGGGTGGAGGAGCCAGAGCTCCTTGCAGGTGCGAGCTGGGCTGTGGTATGTCCCTTGTGGGTTACGCAGACCCTCCACCTCCACTTTCATAGAAGACAGAGACGCAAACACTTCCTCCATGCCTTGGCCCTCCTGCTCCTTCATCCAACCGTCCTGGTCCCCTGCCTGATCCCCCTGCATCCATTCCTCCTCTCCTCCATCTATTGCCTCCTCCTCCTCCTGTTCAAGTGCAGCTCCGTCCACCAAGGTGTGGGTTCTCCTTCTCCTTCCTCGCTCTGGGAAAGGGGCCATTCCAGCTGCTGGCCGTCCCTGAGGAGGGGAGAGGAGAGGAGAGGAAAGAGGAGATGAGAGGTAACAGAAGGGCAAAGAATGGGAAAAAAAGTGAAGGGAAAGAAACAGTTGGGGAGGAGAATTTATTGACGCAGATGGATACAAGTGAAAAAGGTGAGAAAAGGAGAGTAGGGGTGAAGTCACACGTACATAATTATAAGTAAATTAGATTTGTAAAGTTGCCGAATGTACTAAATTTCTGTAAGCAGAACTCACTGGTGGTCCAGGTGGTCCTGCAGGCCCAGTGTCTCCTCTGGGGCCAATCGGACCCTAAGTGTACACACATACACACACACACAGACAGAGCAAAATGATCAGCTTTGAGTAGTAGTGTAGTGTAATAGTACGTAATAGTAATAGTTCAATCCAATAAAAACAATGAGCATCACAGTTACCTGGTTTCCTTTAGAGCCCTTTAGACCAATAGCACCCTGTGGGAGAGAAAAGGAGTTTGGAGAGGAGAGAGACAGAGGTAGGATTAATGATATTCCAGCAAACTCTATGGTACCAATGGAATTGTATATTTGTAGGTCATGTACTGTCAAGATAATCCTGTGTACTCACAGACAGGCCCGTGGGGCCAGGGGGACCGGAGGAACCTGGTGGGCCGATTGGACCCTGATATTAAACACGAGAAACAAAACCGTCAGATGAAGAGAACAAGTAAATACGCTCGCGGTAACTACTACAAGGCAGTACTTCCTAGAATGAGATTGTGAAAATAAGGTTGGCATTTTGCTTCATTTTTCTTATTGTTGACAAAGCCCTTGAAAAGACCAAAACCAACAGTGCATTAATCTCTCTCAAAGCTTTCTGACTTTCCTACCCTGTCTGTTGCACTCAGGCCCAAGATCTAAGAAAATATTTGTTAGAAAAATGTGGTGTTTGATCTTTTCAAGTGATTTGATGTCAATTTGATTGATAACAAGGGTTGCCCCAGACAACATTCAGTAGCCTTATGGTGAACAGTATAGTGGATGTAATTATTTAAGTATTTAAGTAATCATTTATATTTTATGTTTCTGCCTATACCAAAAGCGGAACCATGAGTAAAAAACTGTGGTATGTAGTGAACTGAATTTTGCATACAGTTACACACCTAACATGATGTCAGGGCTGTCTTAGAGGCATGAACTCAAACGACCCAAAAACCAACTAACACGAGGCAAACCTGCAGACAGGTTGCCTACATTGCCTGTTTGGTAATCCAGGCTTGTGTGTGTGTGTGTGTGTGTGTGTGTGTGTGTATATGTTTGCAGCACCTCATCTCCTTTTGGACCAGGTAGTCCTTGGTTTCCTTGCAGTCCTCGGTCGCCCTTCTCTCCAATGTCTCCTGGTGGCCCTATCAGACCTATTAGACCACCATGACCCTGCACAGATATCAAAAATGAGACCAAGGTCAAAGTCACAGCTATGGGCAGAGAAAAAATTTTGGTGTGTACAGTACGCACGAACCTTGTCTCCCTTCCTGCCAGGGTCGCCCTTTAGTCCTGGTAATCCTGGTGGACCCTGTGAAGATGAAGTTATGACGAGGTCAAACACTACTTGTGCATATAAAAACCCATAGATTTACTACTCTGCCAGAGATAAAACTGATGGTAAAGGGTTGTTCATCCTCTATTTTTACTGCAAAGGAAATCAGCTGAGGATTTTTGTCATACTGTCAATGAACTCCTTCTTTTTCTTTTCTCTTAAAGGAGTAATTCAACATTTTGAGAAAAATGCTTATTTGCTTTCTTGCTAAGATAACTGGATGCTGGCTGTAGCTTTACATGCACATTTACCGTACAGACACGAGAGTTGTATTGATCTTCTAATCAAACTCAACAAAAAAGCAACTAAGTATATTTCCCAAAATTTCAAACTGTTCTTTTAATGTAATTTGGAATTGTGATTATTCTCTCCATTACGTCATTGAAATAACATTCAAACATTGATATTTGACGTGCCATCTTACCATGGGACCTGGTAGTCCTGCCTGGCCAGGTGGTCCATTTAAACCCTGCTCACCCTGAGAGAAAGACATTAACACAGAAATGATTTCTTAACCTTCATCTTTTTTTGTGCTTCCCAGATTCATTCTGTGCTTTCATGAAACCAACTTACTGCAGGGCCGGGAATCCCTCTTAGACCCTGGGGGCCAGGCTTGCCATGATTCCCCTGGGCACCTACAGGCCCTGTTTTCCCCAGGGGACCCTCCAAACCGGGAGCACCCTGAAACAAAGAACATGGTGAGCTTCAGGAACTGTTGGGATTCAGAAGTTATTATTCAAAGAGTTGTCTCTAACTTACCTTTACTCCTTTCTGGCCTGCCTTTCCTTCCTTCCCTGGTTTCCCTAAGTGGCCCTGAAGAATAACAAAACATTTGAAACATTTTAACCTGAATCTGGCATAAAGAATGGATTGAGAAAAATACCCGCAACCTCATCCAACCAGGGTTTAATTTTTTACTTAATCTAACAGGAAATAGAAACTGCAGATACTCAGTGCATCAGAGGTGCATGCAGACACCGACACAAACACAAAAAACACACCCTTCGCCCAGGAGGTCCAGGTGGTCCAGGTTCCCCTGATGCTCCTGGTGGTCCCTGAGAAATTTAAAGAAACCGGTTATTTGGCCAGTCATTATGTTGTTTGCTGACAGCATATTTAATGCTTATGAATTAAAAATATAATGGATGTCATAGTGTATGGTGTATGATGTAGAGGAGAGGAGCTCACAGATTTTCCAGGATCTCCTGTGTCTCCTTTAGACCCGGGCAGACCGTCCACACCCTAATGAGAAAAGAAATGGTGGACAGAGGAAAGCAACACGAGCTGCTTGATTGATTGATGAATTTTCAGTGTCCACCACAACATGATGCTCAGCCTGTATGGGCTTCAATACACTAGGAAACACCAACAACCAGGATATGTAAGTCAAGATGTACAGCTCACTACACGGTACTGTGTCTAAGCCACCGTGATTTTTGTAGAAATCTTGCCAAATCAAAAATCTAATTTTTAAAAAGTCGACTCAACAAATTATCACATTCAGAGACAGATCAAACCAAATCGTGATTCTTTAACTTAACACTTACAAATACTGACTCTTTAGGCTGCTGTATATGTGCCAATGAAATGCAAAATTGAATTTCTACCTCAGTTGCCAGAGGTAAATGTACCAGGTCTTAAATGAGCAGACAAGGTGTGCACATGACTATCTTCTCTCCAAATCATGTTAAATATATGGTAGTTCTTTGTATCAATCTTTGATTTTTGTCATTTCAAAGTCTGGCTTATTCCTCATTTTCTCCTACCGGTGTTCCTTATAAATCTTTAGTAATTGTATATTACACAGCAAACTTCCTACAAATACAACGCAAATCGGAAAGATAAAATAATGCCGTGACATCCTTAGATGAAGGAAAATCTGGTGTTCTAGTCCAGTAAAAGATCTTTTGGTCGGCCTTTGCTCTGGCAATTGGACAAGACAGTTCCATAACTTCTAAAGAAATTTTAATCAGAAGAAAAGGATGTTGATGAAGAAGAAGAAGAAGAAGAAGAAGAAGAAAGGAAAAAGGAGGACGAACAGAAAGAGCAGGCACTCACATTCGGTCCAGCCTCTCCCTGCTGTCCGAGGTCCCCAGTGAGGCCTATAGGACCCTGAGGGAGAGAGAGAGCTTGAGTTAGTAATGTTGTATATGATAGAATAGGCTATAAATGTGTTTTGAATCATGTACTACAGAGAGCAGTAACTACAAAAGGAGTAAAGTGGAGACAGTTTGTTTGACAAACTGTAACAAATATAAAGGTTGTAATTTCCTCATTTTATCCCTTTTTTGCTGATTATTTTCTCAGGATAATCATCGTGGATTGCAAGAGGAAAAGCATCTACTAAGAACATGTGCTCTTTCAACTTAAATAAAAATAAATATAATTTTGATTACTTACTCTACAGTCCTTAGCTTATAGAGATTAAATGTGTATCTGTTTTGCTCTGCGTCTGTATGACTGTCGACTAGTAATATTTATACTGAAATCAGTATTTAAAAAAAGCAATGTACAATTGAATATGTTTAAATAATATTTGATTTAAAGGTAACTTTACCTCACTACATCGTGAATTTCACAGGAATCGAACACTGAGATGTCAGTTACTGATATCTGCTAAGTGAGTAAGCTTTAGCAGGACTTTAGTTTTTTTGTTTTTTTTTTTTAAAAAGGATTTTTCTTCTCTGTCGTTGTTGGATTGTCATTGTTATCTACTGCCTCATTTTGTCAAATTATGTGCCAAGAAGTCAGTTCTACAAAACTGATATTTTTAATTTACAGATAACAGCTAGGAAATAAAAATCGACAAGTACAATTAGTTTTAGCGTTAGCTAAGACTAGCCATATTCATCTCACCAGCTAGCTTTCACTTGATATAGCGCTCTTGCTTTAGCTGATTACAGTGTAGTTGGTTGTTCACCATTCGTCTCCGGCAGTGAAGTTGCTGTGTTTTGACTTATTTTTTTGGCTCAGATTTCAGTCTTCACTCAGTTTTGATCAAATATTTATTTACTGCGCTTTACTTTTCTAGGGCAGTGCACAGTAAAGAATGTTATGGTACCAAAAACTATTGAAGTTCACTGAACAATATTATATAGGTTCATACTACATATTGCAGTGCTGTGTGTTGCACTGTATTTTAATACACATGACAGAGTATTTAAGACTGTCATGGTTTCTGATGTGAATGTTTCTCACAGCATTGCCCTTGGCTCCATCCTCCCCTGTGGGGCCCCTGGCTCCTGGAGGACCTGCTGCTCCGGGAGGGCCCGTATCTCCCTTCTCCCCCTGGTCTCCTTTTTCTCCCTTAAGTAATAAAGGAGCAGAGTGAGCCATTATAAGAAAAGAAAAGAAAAAAAAAAAAAGAGCATGGGGCGGAGGAGAACAATGAAAGAACTCCTGAAGCAGGAGGGAGCAAGGTTGAGGATGTCTTTGGTCAATAAGTGGCCCAAAACAAAAAAGCAATCAAACTCACTAGCCTTCCTGGAACACCAACTGCTCCTGGGTCACCTGCCTCACCATCCTCCCCCTATTATAAAAACAAATTTAGTGCAAGAAATGCAGAAATTAATAATTTGGGAAGGATAATGTAATATGCATCTTAAAGGTGTTATCAGTTTTATTTACCTTCTCTCCAATAACGCCCGGCTGTCCTACCATTCCTAGTCGACCGCTGGGACCCTGCGCGGCACAGAGATCGGAGTATTTTATTCTACATTCAAAACAAGTGCTTGACTAAATAATGATGCATAAATATGTCTCTGAGACTTACCTGCCCACCAACAGGGCCTTGAGGGCCAGTGGGGCCTTGTTGCCCAGGTGGACCCTAAAACCAGGTATGTGATGTAGAAGAAATTATTATTCATTCATTTTTATAAATAAAGGAAAATATTATGTAAATAATGGATTGATTTTTAAATAGGATATGAACCCACCATTAGTCCCACATGTCCACTCTCACCCTTTTCTCCTGGTAAGCCTGGCATGCCCTTGGAAAACACACACAGGATTAGAGGATTAGTGTAGCGCTCTGAGGTCACTCCATCTTTTCAGAAGACATCACTTCAGTGGTCTGCAGCCTGACTTGTGAACAAATCTCACCTGTAATCCTATTGGTCCCTTAGAGCCCTTAAAGCCGCGGAGCCCCTCATCTCCTTTCGGACCGTACATGCCCTGCTGGCCCCGGGGGCCTGCCATTCCATCCAATCCCTACGACACAGAGGGGGAGAAAATTATTGTAACTTTGAAGTGATTAAAGGTTACATGAAATGGTATCTTTACTGATATAGTAATAATAGTTGCTGGAATGCGTGGTCAAAGACCAACAGGCTATCAGTTATTGAGTGAAAAACATGACTGGATGTCTGTTTCTACAGAAGTGGAGATGTAAAACAAAACCTTGACTTAATCATATAATGTAATTCTGTGGTTTATCAGTGAAGTCTTGTGAACTATACTGCAAACTGGAGTCTCTGCAAACAGTGACCACTCTCACAGTTGTCACTTATAAGTGGACAAGATGTAGGTCAAAAGCCAATCTATGTCAAACGGAAACTAACACAAAGCAGCCTCTACAAGTCTACTAAATAGGCTGGTTACTGCCGCTGAACATCTGACATTTGAACATTTGATAAATTCAGACACAAAGAAAGCAGTGCCATTCTATAACTGATACAGCTAAAATAAGAAAGCCGTGGTTCCAAAATAAGTTTGGGGGATAGGGAAGAAGTGTGCTTACTGATCTGCTGCATGTAGACACAGATCTACAGTAAACAGCTTACTACACTGCATGTAAACATGTTCTCAAATAACCTGTGTGACCTGGTTTTTCTGAGTAACCTGGTGATTTTAGTCAATGTAAATGTACTGATTGAGTGAAAATCAGCATTAAATAAAAAGTTTTTCGATAAAGGAAATTTTAACTTTTGGGATTCAGGTGTTTCTTATTAGGTTTGTGATACAGCAGGATTTGAGGCATTGTAGTTTTCAAGACACTGAGCAAAAATACACAGAATGCAAACAGAACAGCAGACTCACTGGGAGTCCTGGCTGACCGAGGGGTCCTTGAGTGCCAGTGGGGCCTGGAGGACCCTGTGGGGGGGAGACATTCAGACATGAGGAGAGCTACTCTGATTATGGAGTACAATTCAGATTGATATACCTCTCCAGCTTTACACTCACTGATTCCCCTTTGTCTCCTTTGCTGCCTTTCTGCCCAGGGCCTCCCTGCTCTCCCTGTGGACACACACACACACACACACACACACACACACACACTTACTTTATTATCACAGTCAAACACACATTGTCACTTTGCCTCTCAGACTCACAGAGACGCACAGGTTACCTTATCCCCATCATCTCCTGGAGGTCCTGCAGACCCTGTAGCTCCAGGCATCCCTATGGTGCCCTGATCTCCATCCTGACCTGCCGGTCCAATAGGACCCTTCTCTCCCTGAGAAACAGATGCACACATTTAACACGTTATTCTGCATACAAACTATAAAGACAAACACAGACAAAAACAATTGATCCAACCAAACATGGATAACCTTAATGTGGTTTTCTTTCAATCCAAACTGATATACACTCACCAAGCACTTTATTAGAACCTGTACCTGTACACCTGCTTATTCATGCAATTATCCAATCAGCCAATCATGTGGCAGCAGGTCAGTCAATGTTCACATCAAACAGAATGGGAGAAATGTGATCTCGGTGACTTTCACTGTGGTGTGATAGTCGGTGTCAGATGGGCTGGTCTGAGTATCTCTGAAACTGCTCATGTCCTGGGATTTTCACACACAACAGTCTTTTGAGTTTACTCATAATGTTGCCAAACACACAAAACATCCAGTGAGCAGTAGTTCTGTGGATAGAAACGCCTTGTTGATGAGAGGTCAGAGGAGAATGGCCAGACTGGTTGGAGCTTGCTATGGTAACTCAGATAAACCCCTCTTTACAACTGTGGTGAGCAGTTAAGCCTCTCAGAATGCTCAACACGTCAAACCTAGAGGCGCATGGACCACAACAGCAGAAGACCATGTCCGGTTCCTCCACTCCTGTCACCCAAGATCATAAATCTGAGGCTGCAGTGGGGACAGGCTCACCAGAACTGGACAGCTGAAGACCGGAAAAATGTAGCCTGGTCTGATGAATCTGGATTTCTGCTGAGGCATGCAGATGGTAGGGTCATCATGAATCTATGGACCCCACCTGCCTTGTGTCAACACTCCAGGCTGCTGGTGGTGGTGTAATGGTGTGAGGAGTGTTTTATTGGCAAACTCTGGGCCCATAATACCAATCACTCATGGTTTGAATGCCGCAGCCTGTCTGAGTATCGTTGCTGACCATGTGAATCCCTTTAAGGCCACAGTTTACCATCTTCTAATGGCTACTTCCAGCAGGATGATGCACCATGTCACGAGCAAAGGTCTCGAACTGGTTTCATGAACCTGATATTGAGTTCATTGTACTTCATTGGTCTCCTCGGTCACCAGATCTGAATCCAGTAGACCGCCTTTGGGATGTGGTAGAACAGGAGATTGGCAGCATGAATGTGCAGCTGACAAATCTGCAGAAATGATGTGATGCAATCACGTCAACATGGACCAGAATCTCAAAGGAAACTTTTCCAACATCTTGTGGAATCAATGGGAAAAAGAACTGACTGTTTTGAAAGCAAAAGGAGGCCCTACCCAGTATTAGTATGGTGTTCCTAATGAAAAGCTCGGTGAGTGTGCATCATGTGCTGAAAGCATAAAAGAGTGTCAATGAAAGATAATTTTACTGAAAACAAATGAACTCTAATGGGAAGACATAAAAAAAGCATGAAATACAGTAAGACAGAAAAAAAGTCGGATGTAATTACAGGCTCCCCCTTCTCTCCCATTGGTCCAGGTCCTCCGATTGCTCCGGTCCGTCCAGGCTGTCCGATGGCACCAGCTGGTCCCGGAGGGCCCCTCTCACCTGTTGAACCCTATGGACAGAATGTACAACATGTTGGTCCTTGTACCACTTAACAAGTGAAAGTAATGAGGCAATAAAGGCAAAATTTCAATGCATAAAGATGTTTTTGACACTGGTTTCAATTTTAAGACATACAAAATATAAAAAAGCCAAAAACAAAAGAGATGTACTCTAACTCACTATGGCTCCTGGAGCTCCTGTAGGTCCTGATCCTCCTTTCAGACCAGGAGGCCCCTGGAAAGATCACTTACAATATTTAGAATATTGAGAAATCAAGCAATTCCTTTGGAGTGTGATCTGTGTTTCTATGTGTTACCATAATTCCAGGCGCTCCTCGGCTCCCCCTGAACCCTTTCAGTCCTGCGGGACCATTCTTCCCAGGTGTCCCAGGTACACCTGGGTCACCCTGAGAAAAAACAAACAAATATTATTGAATCAAAACTCAAATAATGACTCTACTGTATGAGATTATGATGATCAGTGTGACAAAAACTATGCGAACTCACCTTTCCACCTTCCTTCCCAGCAGCCCCAGGTAAACCATGCTCTCCTGGTACCCCTGGTGCCCCTGGGTGACCTCGGTCCCCTGTCGGGCCAGACTCTCCTGATTTTCCCTGAAACAAACACACACACGATTGGCTCAATTACAGCAATACAGGCATGAACCACAAGGCAGGAGAAATATTATTTAACAGAAGTGATTCATATTGTTGAGCTCACCTGTGGCCCCACAACACCTGAGGGTCCAGGAGGTCCTGTCTTCCCTTGGAATCCCTGCAGTCAGAGGAAATATGTGTATAAAACATATTCTGGTGTGTGTGTGTGTGGTGAACACTATTTCCCTAAGAAAAAGTGAAGTAACTGATGACCTCTTAAGACCTCACTCACCGGCTCTCCTCTTTGACCTGGGTGACCTGGAAGTCCATCCTTCCCAGCTGGACCCTACACACACACACACACACACACACACACACACACACACACACACACACACACACACACACACACACACACACACACACACACACACACGTGTGTGCACACAAACCCACACAGACACACATACGCCAAGAACAAGGGAAGAAATTAATGGGGTCCCAGGACAAAAAATGGCTTCCACAGTTAATGGAATGCCCCTGAAATTAAAGATGAATAATGAGTAGTACCTTTGTTACATTTCACTCTGCTTGCTTTTTATTCATTGAGCTGTCAAATATTCAAATATAAATGCAAAAACTGTCCCCTGCAGGCCACTGTAGGTGATTCATAGCACATGACTAGCATTTCTTTCCAGTTCATTCTCTGACAGAAAAACTGAACAATTCTGATCACAAAATGACCAAGATCCTCACTTGAAACAGTATGAAATGTTGGTACCATGCAGCCTGTACCACGACAAAATACCACTACCCTCCAAGCCACAATATTAAAAAACAAAACAAAAACAAAACATTTTTTTTTTTTTTAAAATAATGGCAATACCTACCAATCCAACTTTTAAACACTGGGTCAGGGACCTAGTAACTAACATTTTTGAGACTGGAGAAAATCAGAAACTTGCTTAGAGGTCAAACTCATCTGCTGAGGTTTGGGACTTTTGCAAAATGTATTTATTAAAGATTGTGTTTTGACTGTGAAGGCTTGTAAATGAATATTTTTTCTTTTTTATGTATATAACATTAGGATTTTCGATTGATTTATGGACTTGGTTTGTTCTTGTTTTGGTCCTATCTTAAATAAAACTAATAAAAAAAAAGTTTATTTTGTTCAAAAACACAAAAAAACTAAACATGGCATAAGTGTTTTAAATAAGTAAATTTATTCTGATAGATAATAACTAATGAATCAAGACTAAATTTGTGTATGTGTATAATTTTGTGAATGTGTATGTTTTGTCACTCACGCTTGATCCTTTAGGTCCTGGCTCTCCATTCCTTCCTTGCGGCCCTTGAGGTCCCTGAAAAAAAACATAATGCCGCCAATATAACAGACAATCAGTCAGTCAATCAATTTTATATATTAACAGTGTTTTTCTTACCCTCTCTCCAGGAGATCCCGGGGGCCCATCATGTCCTGAGGCGCCCTATGAAAATGTATGTGAGAATTAGAACATGGAAGGAGAAAATAGTATAAGTATATTAATCCATCAGTAATGACTGAGGAGATGTTACTATTGGCTGCAAGAAGAATCCGCTGACCTTTTCTCCTGATTTCCCAGTAGGTCCTCTCGCCCCTCTGGCACCTCGTGCACCCTGTCAAAGAAGACCAAAGCTTGGATGACCCTGAACTTTTGCTAAGTATGTACCAATTAAAGGAGGGGGGGCGCTAGCAGTTCCTAGCCACCTTTCTAACCTGGTTTTAAAAGTGCAATTCATTACCGACTTAACTGGGGAATGTTTTGAAACACAGCACTCACATTTGGACCCCTCTGGCCTGCACTTCCTGGTTGTCCTGAAGGACCCTGGGTAATAACACAAAATACAGGACATTAATGGAAAGAGTCTGATTTAATGACATAACATCATCATGATTTTAAACCCTCTACTCACTTTTTTCCCTTTCTCCCCTGCAGCTCCCAGTGCACCGGGGAAACCATCAGAACCCTAGGGAGGAGTAATCCACAAAAATTTACTTTGTATGAATAATAACCACTACATCTGTAACTTGTCTACATTAATTCAATGAAGCATTGGTTTTTAAAAAATTTATTTTACCTTTGGCCCCTGTCTCCCTGGATACCCTGGCAGCCCAGGAACTCCCAGTTTCCCCTAAAAAAGAGAGACAGTGTGACTTATCTTGTACAAATTTTGTAAAAGGGGAGTTGAGAATATTGTAATTAATTATGATTAGCATTATACATGCTAACTTTATACCTTCTCTCCAGCAGTACCAGAAGGGCCAGGTTCTCCTTGAGGACCCATCTGTCCTTTGGGCCCCTCAGGCCCATCTTCTCCTCGGCCACCTGGAGTTCCATTGTCTCCTGTGTCCCCCTTTGCTCCCATCTCCCCCTTGGCCCCTGGGAAACCGTCCTCTCCCTGCAGACAGAGCGAAGTAGAGGAGACAGCAGGACAGACAGAAAAAAAAAGTTTAACGAGAGAACAAAAAATCCAAGACGGAAGTTAAAAAAAAAAAGAAGAAAAAAAAGGCATGCATTCTGTAGTTAAACTGTGGAGGTAACATGATGACAAAACATCCTGAACGTGCACGGACCGTACCACTTTTCCGTCTCTCTCACCTTCTCGCCTTTGCTTCCCTTTAATCCTCTGATTCCATCTGCCCCCTGTCAAACAGGAAGAGACACAACAAAAGTGGATTCAACAATAAAACAGAAAACATGATATAATATTTCTTGCTGTTCATGATATTAGCATGACGTTGCAAGAATATCAAAGTGCTAGTATGCTGTGGTATCTTCATATTCAGTTTATCTCCATCAAGAACATCCTTCTATTCTCTAATGAAATGCTAATGAAAAGTTAAACACCTGAGTAAGGGCACAACAATTCTGGGCTCAATGTTATCATCCTGTCCTACCTCCAAAAGGCTCAGATTACCAATTTAAATCCTAAAATTTCATCTACTCACAGCTTGTAATACTTCCCTCCATATAGTTTTAAAATTGGGTACATTTGTTCTTTTCTAAAGCTACCGTCTTTTTCATATTTAAATAATAGTATTTTTTCTTGCCATTGTTATAGTGTTGGAGTGTACTTGGATGTCCAGTGCTTAAGTATGTTTCTGAAACACAATTGACTAAAAACAAGCAATCCTACTCCTTGGATACTTCACTGTGTTCTGTAATATATACAAATTAAAGGATTAAAATTAAGTTTTACCCCCGGTATCCCTGATAACCAGTGTTCAAATTCAAACCAAATCTTCTGATTTTCATTGTCTACCTTAACTCCTCGTTGTCCAGGGTATCCAACAGGCCCCTGCACTCCTGGAGGACCCTGCAAATGAAAACACATACACGTTAAGATGACTGACACCTACTCGTCAACTGTAATAACAGCAGCACAGCATGCATGTGTTGTACACAAACACAGACAAAGATACATGTATACTGTACAAAAGACTTACCGGTAGTCCCTTTTCACCTGGAGTACCTTCCCTTCCAGGGTGACCCTGTTGATTATGAGGGCAATACTTCTGTTAGGTATGTAGTTGTGATTTTAAGGTTAGGATTAGGGCCTAAGGAATGCATCATGTCAATAAGAGTCCTCTGAAATATAAAAGCACAAAAAATACTTGTACTTACAGGGGGCCCATCGTTTCCAGGTAAACCCTGCATCCCTTTCTTCCCTTGAGGCCCCTACCAGACAAAAAAGACCAGTCAATTAATCACGACTGTAAAACCCAACGACGAGAGTAAAATCCAACTAAAAGTGTCTTACTTTCTCTCCTGGCAGCCCTACTGACCCCTGAGCACCAGGAAAGCCCTGTAGGGAAGGTGTAACATTAGGGTTTCTGTGTTTGCATTTATGCAAACAGTTTATTTTTGTGAGTATTTGTGCTCTGCTCGTACCAGGATTCCAGGGTTGCCTTGCTGTCCAGGTGCTCCGATGTCTCCTGGTGTTCCCTGTTACAAACAGGAAATTATGTCATATGGACAGATTTGTCAACAGCCTCTGCTGTCTACGACCTTCATTATACTCACTAGGTTTCCCTTTGAGCCTTGAACCCCATCAATTCCTCTAATGCCCTGTAAGGAGAGAAAGGGAGACAGTTAATTGAAGGGACTAATTTTTTCTTTTGCATCCTTGACTGCACTTGTGTTGCCTCCATAATAAAAACACTGAAAAAAAAAAACACAAGAGTTTTTTTTATTATAAAATAATAGGAAACTGGAGGCGGATGTAAAAGCAGAGTGTAAAGCTGCCAACTCTATACTACAAGTATTAATTTCCCTATATGGGGTTTATTTTCTGGCTGTGGCTTTTTCTGTCACATGAACCCTCCTTTCATAAAACATTTTTTTCCTATCTGACTAAAAAGAGAAGACATATGGAGGGCCCACTGCCTTCTATCTTTAAAAGAAATTTCCCTGAGGCTTATTACACGAGCCTCCTGCGTCTATAACTAAATGAAACCAAAAATTCTCAGACATTCCACTTATTGGCTATACCACCTCCTTGCTTGAGGTGTTTAATGCTTAATTAACCAACAGCGGGTATAAATATGTCATTTAAACAGATTAAAAAGTGCTTCCTTAATGTGTTATTAGATGCTAACAAGTGCAAACTTGTGTTGCTACAAGTGCAAACGTAAATTATGCAAACCATAAAGAATCTGCTTTGGTGTTTTCAAATGTGATGTTGCATTTGGCAGAGAGACCATCATTTTCTCAGTGGAGATAAAAAAAATTACATGACATAATATTTAACAAATGGAGAACTACTTGAACATTTTGGTTAAGCATTATCACATGGAATTATTTCATCACGTAGACACAGTTAGATATATGTTGATGGTGAGAGGAGCCTTATTTTTGCTGCACAGATAAGCACAAAGGCGAAGTAGCAGGATAATCTTATTTTATGTCTTTTACTGTTGTCAAGGGTAGAGATTAACCTGTGTGACTGTGAATGCTGCCTGTGTGTGCAGAGGTTGTATATATATTATATATATATATATATATATATAAAAGCATAAATTCACACTCACAGGCTGGCCTGGGGGACCAGGACGACCTCTGGGACCATTCAGACCTCTGGAGCCCTGTAATACACATCACAGTTCCAAACAATAAAATATAATAGCATGTTTTTCTGTGTGTGCTCTTCTATATCTATTAGGACCAATACGAGTTTTAGATCCTACAGTTAAAGCTTCTTCATTGGTTTGTATGAGTTTGTGTTGAGTGTTTCGGAGTCATGGTATATTAGAAGACAAGGGAGCTACTTGTTTCTTACCATAATATTATAATATATTATAAAAATATAAATTTAAAGTGGTACTTTAGTGATTTAGTATTGCATTTCCATAAAGTTGGGGGATTCACAGGAGACTTCTGCAGGTGCAGAGATATCCTGACATTGAGTCTCTAGTATGGATCACACTCCAAAAACATTGGACCCCACATTTCCCATTATAAAACTTGATAGCCTTTTCATTAGATTTAGATGAGTGGTAAATGCCAACGTCTCTCAAACTCCACGGCCAAAGTTTATAATGCAGGCTCTCTGTTATAAATGTGAAGTCTCAATCTAAGATGACCCTGACAACCTCATCAGGGATATTATCTCAGATATTAAAAAGCTCCTCCAAAGCTACAACAGACATAATACAGCTGTTTTCATAGGCTGAGTAGTACTAACCATGAAAAGCAAACTGATCTCCATATTTAAAATTGGTCGAGTGCCTATTTAAATAAGTCATTTTAATACATGTGTCTTTGGGTGTAAACACTCACAGCATCACCTGGCTGTCCTCTTGGCCCAGGTGGCCCCTCAGAGCCCTATGAAAAACTCAAGCATTAATATCTACATAAGAACACAAACCTGCATAAAGATGAAGACATACAACCGCTATGACTGCTCACCTTTTCTCCTAGCTCTCCTGGAGGACCTGAAGGGCCTGGTTTCCCCCTGTCCCCCTGGGAAAATGCACACACAGAAGTTGTCAATTGGTTGCTTGAATTATCAGATTAACACCACTCACTAATTCAGTCAGCTAACTTACTTTATGCCCTTTGTCTCCAGGGAGACCAGGCAAGCCCTCAAACCCTCGATCCCCCTGAAATTTGAATAAATAGACAGATGGGTTCATATTTTGAAAAGAAAAGAGCAGTCACTAAGCGAACAGTGTGAGATCAGTTCTTCTTCACCTTTGATCCAGTCTCTCCTATTGCACCACGGCCCCCATCTGTACCTGATCGACCCTAAATTAACACAGACAAACACACACACTTACAAAATAGTTAGACATGGCATATTATATATTATCTGTGAAACGAGAACATAATAAAAGATTTCAGAAGATGCTATTTATTGAGAAAAGACTGCGGCAAACAGTCTCACCCTTTTCCCGGGTCGTCCGTTCTGACCTGTGATGCCTGGCTGTCCTGGAGGACCCTAGGGAGAAAAGGTGGAAAGAGAGCAGGTGACAGTCAAGCTGGTTCTTAAATGAGTTCCAGTGTTATACAAGACAGTGAGGTGCTGAGCGTGTTGCTATGACAACCAGCTAACTCACCGATGGCCCAGTCTCTCCGCTGGTCCCCTTCAGCCCAGAAGGACCTGGTGCACCCTGGGAAAAATGTTAACAACTTTCATTTTCATAAGTTTGCTTTGGGATCCATTGTCTGCACGTGTGTGTGTGTGTGCGTGTATGTGTGTGTGCAACTTTTCCACTACAGGAGCTTAAGTCCTGTAACTTTTGTAATGAGTCCTGCTTTTGTTTCCACCGCACTTCACTTGCTTTGGGGCTGAGCTCCTGAACCAAAATTTTCGGACTGTTCAGGATGTGCATGCTGCAGGTTGTTTGCAACACTACAAATGATAAAGAAGGATGTTTGTTGGCTAACCCCTGCAAAGAAGTGTGTTTAGCCAGGTGATATTCTGATTCAAAACATCCGATGTGTGTTTTGCTGCTTTGTCATGCACTTGTCGGTCTGAGCTGTAGATTGTATTCACAGAGTTAGAGAGTACACTACCAGTTTAATTATATTCCCCAGTAACATTCAGGTGGCGTGGGTATTTTCTAAAATCTCATTACGTTTCTTGTACTAATGTATTTTTTCCCACTAAGTATTAGAGTAGCACGACCAAACACTACATCACTTTATTGTACTTAATCTTAAAGAAGAAGAAGAAGCTGTTTGCTGTTCTCCAGCAGATTCACCACCCCCCACCCCCTCCACATTCTGATTCAGGAAAAAAAAATTATAATTAAGCAACAGGTATATAAACACCAAACACCAAAATGACAACATGATGTGACCTCAACTCACTAGTGGTCCAGGTCTTCCCCTGAGGCCAAGCGGTCCTTGAGGTCCCTTCATAGCCAGCTAGAAGAGGAGGAAGAGGGAGGAGAAAGGAGTCAGACAGCAACACACAAGCTGCAGTAGTTTTATGTAAGCTGTTTATGTGTGTTTAAGATGTAATTGTAATATTTCAGATGTTTGGGTACCTTGGTCTGCTGCAGGATGGCCTGAGCCTGCGCCTCCTGTGCAGAAACCACTATCCCTGTCTTTGGATCACCACCTGACTGGAACTGCAAACATATTCACACACATTCACACACACACACACACACACACACACACACACACAAAGACACACACACACACACACACACACACACACACACACACACACACACACACACACACACACACACACACACACACACACAAAGACACAAGATGCTTTTAAGTCAAACTCAGTACCCCACCCAGTGGCCGATATGAGGCACTGCTATTCAAGTATTGCATAAGAAGGTATAGATGGCTGAAATTAAAAGAAAAATCCAAATAGATAAGTGGAGAAACATAACATATGCGGATACTTGAGCATGACGGGTCACTGAATGGTTTGTTTGGTATGAAAATTACGTGATTCAGAAGTGGGGGCCTTCACATTCACTAGATCTCAACCCAAGTCAACACGCCATAAAGGCTATTAGTAAACAAAGGATCGAGGTGAGATATGAATTGGACCGAAGACACTGAAAAATGAAATTTGATTGACAACCATATAGAAAACATGCATT
Source organism: Xiphias gladius (assembly GCF_016859285.1). Taxonomy (NCBI): domain Eukaryota; kingdom Metazoa; phylum Chordata; class Actinopteri; order Istiophoriformes; family Xiphiidae; genus Xiphias; species Xiphias gladius. Next base: position 8,500,234 of record NC_053414.1, on the reverse strand, counting down.
ATATGGTTTCTGGAGGGTTAAGGAAAGAGCAGGAGATATTTGCAAAGACAAACAAATGGTTAATCTGTGTAAAAATCCTGAGCCAGCCCATTTCTCTGTTACAACAGTCAAACATTCCCATTCGCCTCGAGGCTCTGTAAAGGGTTAACAGGACCAAATAACTGCCACAGCAACTGCAAGTTCTAAGGCCTTGGGCAACACAGAAGTATCTTCACGTTACCGGTATGAGCATGATGTTGCCTGGGGGACCTGGTATCCCATCAGCTCCATTAAGGCCTGGCCGCCCTGGTGGGCCCTGAGCAGAGACAGAGAAGGACAGTTTTATAGAGACTACTACATGTGGTGGACTCACTCACTCACTCACACATTAACCAGAGGACAGTCCTCACCATCTCCCCGGGGTCTCCTCGAGGTCCCACTGGTCCTGTGACTCCAGGATACCCTGCCTCTCCCTGCAAACACACAGACAAAAACACAGTCAGTCAGTTGAGGGTGATGCAAACTATTTCCATTTCCGTATTAAAAGTCATTGCAGCTGCACGTATGTCCGCCTTTCCCACATGCAAAAACAGGTCTTTTTACCTGAAGATTAAGGTAAACAGTGTTTCAAGGTAGATGTCGTTCAGTAAAACTCACTAACCTCAGGTCCTGGAAGCCCATGTGGTCCTGTAATCTGCGTTCCCTGCAGAAATTCCACAAAAATCAACCTTTTCTCTGAGGTTTAGGTTTGACCAGACAAATACTGATTATTTTTTTTTGGTCAGTGTCTATATTTTTAGTTTAAAAGAACAAGATATCAATTTATTAGTCAATGCTCATTTTTTCACATTGACATAACATAAACAAACTTTTTGATAAGGATATCTTTAATTTGGTCACTGAAGAATTTGGAATAACATATACAGAGTGGGACATGTAACAGTTGAGCAATAAACTAGTCAGTAGGTGTGGGCAATATGGATACAATTCTTTATACCACAATATCAACATATATTAAGATTTTTTTATGGTATAGTGTAGTTTTTTTCATCATATGCACTGGTGGCATGTTAATGCATATGACAAAATATTTCCTTCAATTTTCTTGAAAATCAATGGAGAACTTGTGTATGGATTAAATAACCTCATTTCCCACTACATTTTCATACACACAGAGATATTAAAAGGACCGTTACCACAGTTTCTACAGTCTAACAAAGATTTATATTTTTTCATAGTGTATGTATGTGCGTGTTTTTTTTTATACATCTCTGCTACAGTTTATTGTTTTCTTATCAGCTGACATGATATCCCAATATTTATATATCTGCAATATCTCTTACAAGCTAAGCTATTATCAGTATTTATTTTACTTCACTTTACTTACACCTTTTTCAGCACTTTATGTTAAGGAATGCAAAACGTCTTGACACAAGCACATATGCAGGAACTTTACCTAAGCAATTATGGTGCTATACTGTTTTCCTGATCTCCTGGTTTAGATCAGGAAATATATGTACAGTACTCAAAACATTTTGAGGTCCAAAAACAAGCCCTCGTGTGGTTGTGTTTGTATGTGTTTTTTAAACCTGCGTGTATTTTTCTCACCACTCCCAAATAGCCGGGTTCTCCTTTCTGTCCTTTCTCTGGTATATCCTAATGAGAGGGGATGGATAGATAAAAATGTAGCATTAATGTAGATGAATAAGAGGCACAGAAGACTGGTTTCTATTCTCCACACAGGATTCCTTTCATGTAAAACTGAATAAACTCTAGGTATGTGATGGTTTGGATGGTACCTGTGTGTTAAGAGCGTACTCCCGTTCTCTCACGGCCGGCCCATAACGCTCATCGTATTCTTCCTCATATTCATACTCTTTCAGATGGTAGTAATCTGTAGTGTTGTCATAGTCCTCATACTCTACAATCTGTCCAACAATCATACACAGTGACAAATGATGAGGGACAGAGATAGACAGAGGAAACATGAACACACAGAGACACAAAGCTAAAGTCGCACTGCCATACTTCCTGCTGAGTCTCACACCTCATACTCCGTGACATTAGGACCTGCGTTCACCGTGGAGACAGGGATATCATCATAGAGGTCGCTGTAGTCAAACTCCACAAACTCTTCGACCACATGTTTCTTAGGTGCCCTCTCCACCTGAAAACCATAAAATCAAAAAGAGATAAAGAGCCCAGCAACAGAGGATCCATGATGTCAGCAAATGCAATTTCTTGTTTATATACACACACACACACACACACACACACACACACACACACACACACACAGAACACTGAAATGGAAATGAGAGGATAACTTTTAGGGCATAAAGGATGCCTATTGGGATATCAGTAACACTTCCTCTGCCAGGCTGTCTGGCTGAGACATACATGAGGAATATGATGAAAAAATCCAAGAAAAGTGTGGCATAGCCCCTTCATGGCACAGCTACAGCTGGTCAAGGCTCAATATTTTTACTTTGGTTTCTTCATCCATGACATCTTCATCATTGCCTCAATCCCATGTTTTCCTTTGACTTCTTTAAGCTGATTGCACTTCTGGTGTTACAATAAAATACACACCAAACCAGGATCCCTGGCCTGTTTTGAGCTGTAAGCCAGACGATAAATCAAACAGCAGCAGTGGAAGAGGATTTGAAACTTTTCCCAGGAGTGTGGGATACTTGCACACAGAACCTGGCATGGTATGCTGGATCACAAAACTATGTAGTGTATTTTACTATGAAGAGAGGGGGCGAGAGCTCAGTGGGCACTAGTAGCTTTTAATGTTTTATAACTTCATTTTAAGATGGAAGTTTCAAATCAAATGCAAGGAAATAAACATCTGAAGGTGTTGGAGCGATGCTTTTTTAAATGCAACCAGTGATAAGATATTTATGTGTGTGTTTGTTTGTATTTGTGAGAAAAATACAGATAAAGATACAATCTGCACATGCACATACTGTATTTACAGTATACTGGAAGCCAAATAGTGTTAAGCTAAATATCTGGCTAACTCTCCATGCAGTGGATTTTTCTTCACAGCCCACTGTAATCTTTGAATTTATGTTACCCAGAGGCATCCTTAGTGTAAATATATGACTGAAAATAATTAAACCAGTCATCTTTTTGTCATATCTGCCCTCTAAACTGTCCATAAATACCTGTAATAGTTTTCCTCTTACAAATGAAACCTTGGGGGCTCCTTTACTTTTTAAGCATCAGTCTGGATTTACAACATACATCACCTGAATTGCCTCCCAGTGTGTGTTATGTTAGGAATGGGCCAGGTAGAGTGAAAGAATGTATCCCACGTGGCTGATTTGATTTCTGACCAATTCCTGTTCATTTCTTCAAGCTGACCTGTGGTTCAAGTCTCTCTCTGCCTTCTCCGATTAGCTGCCGGAAGGGAACTTACCTCCTCAGCCTCTATTAATATGCTGTCATAGGGCAAAGGTGCGTCACAGTCTGGGATGTAGTCCCGACAGTACGTCTTGGCTGCTCTGGGGTCATCGACGATCAGCAGCTGTTGGATGTCTCCCTGCGACACAACGACACAATATCACACACAAACACATTGGTATTGGTATTAGTGCAACCGTATGAGCATCAGTAATGCACATGAAGAGTCACATCACATAATGCATGTCATCACTGGTCCTCGCTGTGCAATACATGTCAGATACATGTCATATCCATGTATCTGCCATTTGTTAATCTTTGACTGAATGTGTTCATTCAATCAGATCAAAGTTACATTACAGGCTGTTTTTATTGTTGCTGTGCAGTTAATCATCTCCCGAGCTTCACTCTCAAGTGGCGCCAGGACATTAAGTCGACAGACAGATCCAAACTCTTTCTCTCTGTCGCTCTGCTTCACACATGCACACACACATCCACAGGCATAGAAGGGATTCCGAGCCAAACACGGGCTGGGAGTTGTTCAGTTAACCAGGTGGACCACCTGACATTGCACTGAAAACAAAGGTCAGAGTTCACACTTGAAAATTGTCAAAATGACCTCACTCTGCTGAGGGGAAGTCTACAATGATTTTACACAGTTGCAGATTTGGGGAGGATTTTTCCAGTGTTTATTGTGAATAATTTGCAGGATTTTGTGATTTTGAGCAGGGTTTTGTTAAGTTTTGCAAAACTACTGATGAGCTTAAAAAATAAACATTTATATTAAAAGGGACCTACTTAATTGTTTTTTTTATCTGAGCTTACCTTTTAAAACTTTGCAATTCTGTTGCAGAGTTCTGGCACTCAACGTTTAGATAAAAGTGCAGTACACTGATACAACCACTGGAGGGCAGTGTAGAAAGAAAAGCCTTTTATGTTTATCCATTTGTCACAATTTGATGGATCAATCAAAAAAGCAGCAACAATTCTTCACCACACACAAGGAACTTATTGTGTGTGAAGTGATGAACCTGGTTCTTCCCTTTAATATGTGCAACTGTGAAACAGTTTCAACTCCATTCACTTTACTCTTTACCTGCATGTCATATTACATTAACATCCTGAGAAACACACAGATACAAAAGCACACCCTCATATTCCTACTTCAAACACGTAGTCGTCTAGCAGGCGAGTTCCAAACACGGTAACTCCCTCCGTGCTGACGTGGGGGTCTTGACCTCTGAGCAGGTCCAGGGTGTCCAGCTTGACACAGTCCAGGTAGAGAGTCACAGACTGGCCCTCCACGCTGTAGGCTACTCTGTGCCACCTGACAGGAAAGAAGAGAGAAGAAGAATTCTTTTTTTTTTTTTTTTTAAATACAACTGTTCCTTTTTGAGAAAGTGTGTTATGTCTGTTTTTAGAATCCTGCAGCAGCCATATAAGGGAAATTTTGTAGCATGTGCTGCATGATTTCAATAGCAGCTGATGACGTAGTATTATAGTGTCCGTGCATGTTGTTTTTGTACTAACATTAATATTCTTTTCTCTTTTTATTATGGCTCTGCATGCTTTTAGATGATCTCAATAACTGTTATGCAAGGAAAAAACAAGAGTGTGTGTATGTGTGTATGTGTGTATGGGTGCCTGTGTGCGTGTAGCTACCCACTTGCCATCAGCCAGGTTGATCTTCCTAAATGTGGGGTAAAGTTCAGGAGGTGGCTGACCTTCATGGTCCTCATACAGGAAGACAGGAGAACGGCCGACCTCTACACCCAGTTGCTGTGTGCCCTGACAGACGCAGAAAACACAGAGGATGGAAGGAAAGAGGGATGATGGGAAAAGGAATCAACAGTTTTAGTTACTGTACTCAGGTTCTTTATATTTGGCCATATCCCATTTAGATTAACCATCTTGGTTACTGTTATTTACATAGTTTTTGTATGAAGGTTCACCAAAATTATATTTTTTAACCAGTTTCTGGCAAATCAAATCAAATTTAGCAAAATTGGCAAAACATATTCTTATTCTGTGGACAACCTGTGATGCTGATCCCAGTAGGAATGCCTCCTGCAGAGTGCCTGGCTGGCAGAGATTCAATTTCTTTTGCTCAAGGTCAGTTTAGCCAGTTATAATGGTGGATACTTTTGCAGAATTATGTGATTTGAAGACGAGGTTCCCTTTTCCATAACAAAATTTATGGAGGACGCAGTCAAACGAGAGAACGTGCCGAGTGGTAGAAAGCAGTGGTTAGTTGTTGAAGTTGTTAAATAAACATTCAGCATGATGTAAGCTAAGCGAAAGTTTGGTCTCAGCATCCTGATGTAGTGTGTATGATACGTACCTGCGAGTCATACAGGGAAAGGAGAAAGACCTGTGAGCCTTTCACAGCTCTAACTGTTGTCATCACTGAGAAATTTGTAGGGAATGGTGAATCTGGTGGCGCACACACACACACACACACACACACACACACACACACACACACACACACACACACACACACACACACACACACGCACACACAAACGCATTAGGACACATACTCTCAATGACCAAATACTGTACATCCATACCCACACTTAGTTAACTTCTGTATCAAACAAACCCTCTACATTAAAACTTACCAGGGAAGAGTTGCTTGGTGGGTGCACTCAGTTGAATCTTCTTGTCAATTTTAAAGGAGAGGTCTGTCTCTTCTCTGCCCCTCCTGCTGGAGCACAGACCTGCCTCCAACGACACACCCTCCATGTCCTCTGACAGCTCCAGCACCTTCAGGACATCAATGGGATTGGCTGCAAAAAGACAAGAAACACCATGACTGAGACGATGGGTGGGTTTGATGATGAGCGAATTTGAGGCTGTTCATCAAGGCGTTCACCTAGCCAGCACCTTTATTTGTGAGGGTATCGACACAGCATTTCATTCAAGGTTTAAGCTGCTGAAAGAAAAAAAGGAAAGTTTTTTGCCCTTTTTATCGCCCAAAATTAACCTGCACAGGTCTCTCCACAATCACACATTGGCAAGTGCAGTGATTTATTCTGCCTCCAGTGGCAAGTGGCAGATTTTCAACATGGTCAAACCTAAGCTGCAGCAACAAAAATAAATAAAATAGTCAAAAATAAATAAATAAATATTAAAGGGAGTATCTGTGCTTGTTCCCAACCATCTGAGTATGTGACAACTACATCCTCCTTCATTTCCTGCTGCTGTCACTCAGCTGCCACTTTAGTCTGAAAGAGAGTTTGCAATGCACTGCCTCAGTAGAGCACCAGACGCAGTGACCCTTTGTCATGAACCAAAACAAAGAAAGATGCACTCACTCAACACATTCCCTGTCCCACCGCAAACAGCAGTTAAAAGCCAACGAGTAAAAGTATGTTTTAAGTTGCTCTTTAGAGACATCGTTGGACTGAGACAATTGATAAAAAGTAGGGAAGGATCTGGAGGGATTCATAATTTTGGGCTTGGCTGCTGGAAAAGCTTTTTATGACTTTTTTTAAAATGTCTTTTTCTTTAACTAAGGGATACCACACAGGGAAGACGCCTGGGTGAGAGTATGGAGAAAATATAAAGGCTTGGATAGGATCATAGGCCCTGTAACCTTTCTATTAACAACTGTCAATGAGTATCACATTTTGTTTGAATGTAGGTGTAAAGATTCTAGTAATAGGGAAAAGCACTAGCCAAGTATTATTTAAACCATCCGTCCGTCCATGTGGTAAATTAATTTTGTTATTACATTTGGATAAGGCAGATGTTAGGTGCCTTTGTGAAGACGGTTCTATCTTTGTTGTACTGTATTCCTGCCACATGTCATTGTTCTGGTATAGCTGCATTGTATATTTTGCTTGTACTTCATCTGATAAAATCTGAATATGGCTGCACTAGCCAAGACATGAGACCATGAGTGACTCCCTCCAGATGAGAGAGAGATTCATGGAAATCATTTTGATTAGTTGATTAAACCTGATTTGGCACATTATCTGTATATCAGGTCACCTCACAGTGTATTGTAGCCACTTGTTACCACAGGATAAGGTCCATGTCCCCATTGAGAGTTAATTGGTGAGCTGTGCCAAAACTGTTGACCAAAACTATGTTTTTGGTGTCTTGTTTTTAAAAGATGCACGAATCACTATTGTTAATATTAACATTCCACATAGATTTTTTAGCCACTTTTAGCTTGTTTTCTGACTCAAAACCTTCTCATGTTTTCTCACCTTCTCTGTTTTCAGCAAACAAGCTCGGATAAACCCACTTTGCATTCCTGCTGAGCACTACAAGGCAAACAAAGTAATTGCCCAGCTGTTGAACATCAAAAAAGGATTTTCCTTAGAAATGGTTTAAATGCACAAACTGACAACCTTCTGTAAATGTCCACAACTGGTTGTCGTTGTGCGATTTTACATCTGACGCATGTGGGTGATGTTGGCCCTATACACTTTGTGTAAACAAACTAATGAAATACTTTATCAGTAAGACCATGCGCTGTGTGTGTCTTTCTCTCTCTCTTTCTAGGACACATACTTTACGCAGAAGCTTGGTGTAATCACATGATGATGCCATTCTTGGCACTGACACAAGCAACAGTTTTCATCACACAACGAGGAATAATACCAGAGGACAATAAAGGATGAATGTGCTGACAATGATTCAGCCCAACAAAACACACACAGACACACACACAAGGTTACACAAAAAGTAAAAAGGACATTTAGAATTCTACAGATGAAGCCACGGTTGTAGTTCAGGCAGAAATTCTTAACATATGCACCATGCACGAAGATTTCTTCCACATACACACTTTTTCTGAGGACTGTGGACGCAATGGTCACAGAGCTCTGTGAGATGGACTAAGCAAAAAAACATGGGATGTAAGAGATAAAACTGGGGGGAAGAGACAGGAGAGAAATGTGCAACATATTGAAAGTGAGAAGGGGGTAAAGAGGGAAAATAGAAAAAATAATAGATGGTAGAGGAGAGGAGGGCATGCCTCTACTGGTGTGGCTCCTTTTCACACGTATTTCTGAGGCTTACATAAATCCTCCATCTGCCTCGCACCTTTCAGCGCGCACACACACACACACACACACACACACACACACACACACACACACACACACACACACACACACACACACACGCAGTCTCTCTCTCTCTCTCTCTCGCTCACACACGAGGTTGGTGTAAGGTCTGAGTCTGAGCAACAGATGTATCTGTTCCCCATTTTCTCAGTTTGTTAAATTGTTTGTGCATCTGTCTGCCTGCTGGTAATGTTGGCTTGTAATTCTGTCTTTCATGAGCTTGCCATCATGTTATTGACTGATACAGCTAATATTGTGCTATTAAAATGTCCAAATCTAAAAAATCTCCTGAGTACTAGTTTTTGATGGCTTTTTGGACTGAGAAAACATCTGTAAAAAGTTGACATTCAGGTAATTACTTGTTGTCAGTGATTTGTGCAGTGATTGCTCTGTGCAGCTTCAAAGCTGATGATGTCTTGCACTACACGAAACATACTCTGAGTGACCAGAAAAATAGAAACACCCGTACAATGTAATGCAATGCAACACAACAGTCCTACAATACGACGATCTTGTTCACAGGTAAAAGTTTGTTTTTATGTGAGCTCACCAAATTGTATCAACCAAGATCAGATGGTAATAAAGTATTGAATTCTCTTTAGGGAAAATTTTGGAGCAACACCAGAATAAGCATCTGGCCTTCAGAATAAAAGTGGGGAATTATAATTCAGTCAAAACAAGTTTTTAAGTCATGTAGTTCAGTATTACCTGCTCAAAAGAATTGTTTGACATTTTGGGGTTACGCTTATTTCTCTCTTACCGAGAGTTATATGAGGAGACTGACGCAACTCTTGTATCTGTTCCTTAAAATTTGAAGCTACACCCAGCAGATACTTGGCTTCGCTTACCACAAAGACTAGAAAGAGGGAGAAACAGATAACCTGGCTCTGTCCAAATGTAACAAAATATGACTAATATAATATGACTAATATGACTACTTGCGTCTCTAAAGCTCAATAATTAACATGTTATATATCTTGTTTGTTTCAGTCCTGGAGTTTGCCCCTGTTGGCAGGCAGTCACTGCACCTGACCAAGAAAAATAGTCCCTCAAATGTAAGCCCCCCAGGAAAACCACAAATAGTTCTTTTTACACTTATGCTTATCTTACCCTCTCCTGGTTGTAGCGCCATGTTTAGCATATGGATATCAGAGTGGTATCAATCTTCTCATCCAACTCTTTATTAATTTAGCGATTTATTTATCTGTGCATTCAGTTTAGTAATCTGTGTGCAAAGATTTCCACGATATATTTTTTTTCTACTATAATGACCATCAGGGGGGCTCTGTATAGTGGTTTAATTTCTCTGGTCAAATGTTAACATAAGAAGCTGCTAACGTGCTTTACATAAAGCCATAAATAGGCTGCAAGGTAGCTCCTCTTGTTCACATGTTAGAGACATGGTTAGACTTAAGGGAACATTGCTCCTGACACAGAAGTGTGTACAAGAAGAGGGGTTCCATTACATACATACCAAGAGATGTTCAGCGGCACTGACACCTGAATGCAGCAGAGGACAAGACGAGACATGGAAAATCTATATGCACTATATATACGCACACACACAGACAGTACATATTCTGTGTTGTACATACACACATGGGTGTTTTGGTCTCCATCAGTTCCTGCTGTTATCCTGAGGCTCTAAACTTCGGTGTGAGGGGCACCGCGATCAACATGCACACACATGCAGAGTATGTCAAATGTAAGCCTCAGCATAAAGCAGAACGACTGTAGTTTGAACAAAAAGATCCACGACATGAGTGAACTCCTCAACTATAACACTAGCACACATAGGTGGACAGATTTTTTTTTATCTTTGCTGAGATACGGGAATGCAGTGACATTTAACAGACAGGTTCTTAACGGATCTGGAATATGTGACCCAAACTGTCCATTGTAAACATCCATCACAGTTTACTTCCAGGCTTCCTGGTTCACCTTTCACATTGAGGATTATTACGGATATTTCAGGAGCACTCACTTTCAGTTTTACCTTCAAATAAAGCAGATAAGATAATCAGGCTAGACTATTGGCTTGTCATAACTTGTCTGATTGTGTTTCTTTCCCCATCGGACTTTGCTGGTGCGATGCCACCATGTTTTGAAATTTCAGCAATTACTTTGGTAATCCAATGTTATCATAACTGATAGAAACGATGGGCAAAGCTGTAAAAATAAACCCAACTTGTGATAAATCTAAAGCTTTAAGGACCTATGAAGGTGTTTACATTCATACTGGATAAACAGTTTAGACTTTTTTTTTTTTTTAAAAACAGTCCCCAAATTTTAGATCAGCAGGTCAGTGAACCTAATCGTACTGGCAAGGCAACCAGTTTTTATAATCCAACTGATGACAAAAAAATCCCTTAAAACAATAAAGAAATGAAAAAAACTTTTATGCAAGGTATGCAACTGATACCAAAAACACTAAATTCTATAATGACCTGATCCAGTAAATAATGTCTGGATCCCTAACTATGGATGACTGGACAGTGCAAGTGCTGAACTAAACAGATCTATAACCAAATGAAGCAGTGAAGTCTATTTGGAGGCCACTGTCTTTCATCAGGGATCCATCTTTTGTTAAGGTTCCACATATATATATATATATATATACAGGACACAAAAGTGTGTGGAGCACTGATGCAGATTCACAGACACAAACACCACACTGACACACAGAGACAGACAACTTAACCAACGCCATATTGAAAAGATCATGGATCTTCTGGAAAACAGATGTGTGTCTGTTTGTGTGTGTGTGTGTGTGTGTGTGTGTGTGTGTGTGTGTGTGTGTGTGTGTGTGTGTGTGTGTGTGTGTGTGTGTGTGTGTGTGTGTGTGTGTATATATGCGTATGACTGAAGACTGGATGAGGGCTTTTTTGTGTACATGTGTGTTTGTATGTCTGTTTGTGATTAGTCTGTCATTATCTCAGTAATGGCAAAGAATGCAACAACATGCCATTTTTGCAAACAAGAAGTAATGTTTAGTTCAGCATCCTACACCACTGCACCAAAATACACATACATGCACTCAATCACACACACACACACACACACACACACACACACACACACACACAAAACAAAACAAAAAAACGACACCACACAGGGGTTCAAATCCCCCACAGGTGATTTGCCCCAGGAAGCCTGTCATTACAATCCTCTACCTCTTTTGCTCTTTCTCCTGCTCACTCTCTCTTTCTGTTGCTCTTCTCAAACGTCCCTCTCAAACATCTGAAATGGCTCTCCTCAGAAACTAAACCAGATGAATGGTAAAAAGAGGGAGATGAAAACCAGAGAAGAGAAGAGACTAGAGGGACATAGAAAGACAAGAAGAACAGGATGGAGGGACCATATGTTTTCTTTCCTCCTAGTTCAGCTGGTTGCGATCAAAGAACCACACTGGATAGTCTCTCCTGCTGTCTGACACACACACGCACGCACGCACGCACGCACGCACGCACGCACGCGCACACACGCGCACGCACGCACGCACACACACACACACACACACACACACACACACACACACACACACACACACACACACACACACACACACACACACACACACACACACACACACACACAAATCTGTGCATACAGCACACACACATGCATTTACTTAAATGAATCCTTAATGTCAGCTACAGAAAAGTGGGAATAAGAAGCCTGCAGACAGACAGACATATGCTTCTTATCTCCTTCTAGGAATCTGTGGCACTCGTGTTGAAATCACAGCTCATCTCTAGTCCCAACATCTCAGTCGTAATCTTCTCTCCTTTCGATCCAAATGAACAACGAAGGGTTTCACATACATTCTTCCCACCAAAGTCCCTCTTCCTCTCAAACACAGATCAAAGACTGCATCAATATTTGTCAGTCACAGGGCTCCAGCACATCTCGGACAGCTACACATTGCTTTATGTGGCTCTGTGCTCTGTTATTGTTGGATATTGCATCATAAAGAGACTTTGATTTTGGAGAACAAAGAGTGAGCCTATTTTTGAACCTAAGAAAAATTTATGGCGCACAGACCTACTATGCCAGAGTGCAAAGCGTATGATAAAATGCTATGAATGATGACCATCGACATTGCATTTATGTGCTTTTTTGAGCATTTTTGTGGTGTGCATGACATACTACAAGCAACATTTTTACACCAAGATATGATTGATAAAACAAGACAACAATATATATAAGAGGATTGATAGATATACAGTACTGGAAGTTACTGCGTGCAAATTGTGCCTTTACTTGATCAGAGAAATTAGAGAGCAACACTTGACTCCCTGTGTAAAGTCAAAGTTATCACATACAGTGCAGTGCTTGTTCTGCAAATAAAAGTCGTGCTTTATATAGATTGCAAACTCAGATAGCTAAATCACATACTGGAAAAATGCTGCTCTTATGAATTTTCATTCTTGTAGTCCCAATTACAACAGTTACCGTGTGTGTGTGTGTGTGTGTGTGTGTGTATGTAAGATCTGGTGTGTTTTGCGGCTGGTTAAGAAAAGTTAATGTCCTGTTTGTTATGTCCACCACCAGCAATAAAACACTTGTTTCTGACCATGTCAAATGGTTCTTTGGTTTCCTTGTAGAAACAACCAAAGATATAACCAAAGACCTAATTACACACCAGTTCATACTAAAGAGCAGTCCAATGAAATGACTTGCTTCATACATCAAATTACTACTGCTGCTCCTCTACCTGATTTTTTTTTTTTGCTGCCAATTGCTGGTCAGTTGCTGTCATTGCATTGTAAGTTGAAAAAACACCCAGGTATTGGTCAAGTTGAACTATTTCATGGACAACTAGCTAACTGATCATCTTTGATTTAACAGCTTTTGTACATCTTCAAGTCAGTTCAGTCTCTTATTTACACAGACAGTGTTAAACCTGGCTCCAATCATTCTCACTGGTGGGTCTTGTTTTCTGCCCTAAAAAAATTGAGACAGCTTTCTGACTGGGACAGGGGAAGGCTGAAAAAAGACATTACACACCAGAGTCAACTGTATTTGCTGAAGACTAGGACAAATCTGACTAATTTTAGCAGGGCACAATATAGAAAAAATGGTTTGATAAATGGCACTAACTCTAGAGTCTCTAATGTGTTAAAACAAGTCTAAGAGTCTATATCCATGCTAGCAGCTCTGTGAGGCTGAACTTAGACACAGCAGTGCATTGAGCTGAATGCTATTGTCAGTATGCGAACATGCTGATGTTTAGCAGGTATAATGTTTACCCTGTTCACCATCTTAGTTTAGCATCTTAGCATGCCAACATTTGCTAATTAGCACTAAGCACAGTGCAGCTGAGGCTGATGGGAATGTCTTTAGTTTGCAGCAATTTGGTCATAAACCAAAGTATTGGACAAATTGAATTTTTTTGAACTGATGGTGCCACTAGATGAAAAGTTAAGGCATCACAAAGTTATTACAAATCAACCTACAGGGGGCATGGACATGTATACCAAATTTCATGGCAATCCATGTGGTTGCTGATACATTTCATTCAAAACCATAAACTATGATTGTGGTGGCACTAAAAGAAAAGTTGGACGATCACTAAAATCCCTTACAGATAGAACCTCTGGGGAAAATGAATGTTGGTACAAAATTTCATGGCTATCTATCCAATAGTTGCTGATATATTTCAGTCTGGACCAAAGTGGTGGACTGAGGGACCAACAGACTGCCATTGCTTTTCCCTGCACCGTGCATGTAGTAAAAAAAAACAAAAAACAACATCTTACCAGCATGCTCTTTCTAGGGCGCTCCGGTAGCCTAATGGTTAAGGCACAAACCATATAACCGCAATATCCGGTGGGAGGAGCTTTGTTGTATGTCATACCTCTCTCTCTCTCTCTCTCGACAATTCCTGTCTGTATCTCTCCTACAGCTCTACTACAGCTATCATACAAAAGGCAAAAATGTCAAATAAATAAATACATAAAAATAAACAACAAAAAAACATGCCCTTTCTGCACAACTTTCGCAGCAAATTCCCATTCAAAAAAAATTGCTATTGAATTCTATGTAGACTTGAAGAGAGTTATGTCAATTATAAAGACATTATTTTCATGTTAAAGAAGTATTAACGTTTAACAAAATTTACTCCACAACTTACTTCCCATATGAATTCATTTAAACACAGCAGGGTTGTGTCTAGAGTTCCAGTTATTAGTCAATTAAATGATTAGCTGAGCAATAGAAAATTAATTGGTAACTATTTTGATGATTAATTAATCTTTTTAATCGGAGAGAAACTGGCAAAATTCTCTGGTTCCAGCTTCACAAATGTGAATATTTTCTGTTTTTTTTAGTCTTCTATGATTGTAAATTGAATATCTTGGGATTTCTGGCTGCTGGTTGGACAAAAACAAGACGAGAAATTGGGACGGACAATTTTCAATATTTTGTGACATATTATAATCCAAACGATTCATTTTTCAATTAAGATAATCACAGATTAATAGATAAAGAAAATAACTGTTTGCTGTAGCTCTAATCTTATCATAACTACATTAAGACTAATTAGGAGGTTGTTTGTGCTCATAGGTCATAAACTGTTACACAGCACAGCAAAGCACACACACAGTCTCTCTCCATCCAAACAGTTTTAGTAACCTAAAATTTGAACACATTCTCAACTAATACATTGTTGCCACTCAATCGTGACAGTACACTGACAAGAGCATCCAACTGCACCAATAGGAAAATACTATTGGAGCTCAAATCTCTTGTCTTAATTTCATTAGTTTGTTGCTTCTCTTATACTGCTCTGACTGACCTAAAAAAAACCTAATTTAAACAATTCTGTTCAAACTGTCAATTGCAAGAACAACTCATCAAATAGCCCCACAAAAAGCTTTTCCAAATCTATCATTTGAACAGGCAACTCCACACAGGAGTTTAGGAGGCTGAGGGAAGCATTGTCCCCCTCTGCTACAGGACAACCAAACAAGAAATCAAACATAAACAGCCGATTTTGTGTGTTCTTTCCTAATCACACAGACAAAAACAGACACCATTTCTTTGTCTAACACAGTCTAGACCGACATGTATGCATTTACTATCACACTGATACGTGAATTGATAACTGCAAGAAAAAGGATCCATTCAGTGATTTAGTAATATTCAACTTTGAAGTTTTCATGTCTTTGTTTCACCTTAATCTCTCTCAAGAGAATCTCCATTTCAGATTCTTCCCCCACTGTGCCCTTGTAGTTGTTCAAAGAATCCAACACATCTTGGAGAGGATTAACAGGGACTTCAGACGGCTGTGGCTTGTCTTTTGCGTTGGTAAATACAGCTTGTTGGAAAACAGTAAAAAGGACCAACATGTGCACCATAAACACTGTATTTCACTCATAAACAAGGTATTTCACAAATCTTCCTAAAAAGGAAGCAGATGCTAAGCACTTGACAACGATCCTCACCACAAGGACCGGGGTTATATTCCTGGTAGTGGTACCTCCACCTTGGTTGTGCAATTCAACAGGACTGTCACTGTGCCTCAACTCAAGACTCCCATTTTCATAAATTTTTTCCACTATCTCCATAAACATAAAATAGTAGCCGAGTCAGACACTAGTAACACTGATAGTTTTTGGGTTAGAGGGATCGTGTACATTCCATTGCACAAGCAACTCCTACTGGTTTGTTCGGGTTATGTCTATGGAAACTCATGAACCTCTACACATATTAGGCCCTTGTGGTGAAGCTCTTTTATAGCAGGTGAAAATGGTTGAGATACATGACTTTCTGCACACTCCCCAGGTTGACAGTGGAGTTATCAGTGACAAAAAGGGACAGCAAAGGGGAAAGCGCCTTAACAAAGTGGGAGGAAAAAGGCTATAAATATTGAAACAAGCATTCGTGGTTTAGCATGTTAGCATGCTAACATTTGCTAGCTAGCACTAAACACAAAACAACTAAAGCACCGCTGAAGCTGATGTGAATATCATTCGCTTGTACCTGATGGTAGCACAGGATGAAAAGTTAAGGGAACAGTTTGGGTTTAACTACATTACATTGGCAACCAGGTGATTTTAGAATCTTTTTTGAGCACTGAATACTCTGAATACTTCAAAAGCAATAAATAGCTCAGGTCAGCTTATAGGTACCTGAAAACACAAGTTACATACAGACAGTGAGTCAGGTAGGTGACAGAAACACCTAAGGCCAGACCACGACATGCTTGACCGTAACTTGACCACATTGCTCAGGTGTCTATGATCATAATTCACACCCAACTACTGACAACTCGCTGACAGCCAGGTGTGTGACCGCATTTGACAGTAAGCATAAAATCAAGAGTGACATGTAACTGACGACAGTTTAATAACAAGTGTTATGAGTTTATCCAGGAGCTGAAGATGAACAGTATTCATGAGGGTTTATGTGTTTGTGTATGTGTGTATGTGGGTTTTTCTTGTTTTCACTCTTTGTGAACCTGTGTTTCTCTGTACCAGGAGGGTTATTTACGAATAAAATTCTTATTTACAAGAATGTGTTCTCTGAGCACCAGGTGTGGGATGCTACAGGGTTCACACCCTGACTTGGGTTGACCCCAGATGACCTTAAAGGTCCAGAGGTCACATTAGTCACTTCAGTAATGAACTTCACAGACAGAGTGAGGTTTGACCCAGAATGTGTAGGTTACTACTTTATATATGTTGGGATAACAACACTGAGAAAGAGTCTAAAAACCTTTGAAACACTTTTTAAAAATCAAAATTTTCAATACATCATTGATTCGTGATAACGAACTATAATTGAGGCAAGTTTTCTTCTTAATCCTCAATACAAAGGCAGATAGTTACAGCTTAAAAGGTTATTGGGACATAAAATAAATACTTAGTGGCTTTCTAGGCATCTTCTCAGACAGAGCAGGTGGAGGCAACATGGTGAAGTCTCTGCCAAGTTACCGGCTCGCCTACTCTTCCACAGTGAATGGCGGATGTAGTCTGGCCTAAAGCCAGTTGATGTTAAGTTGCAAATAAAACAGCCATTAAATGAGGAAAACAACGGATGGAATGAAGTTAAGATGAAGGATGTGTGACTCAGCAATGAGTTTCTTTAATGAGTTTTTTTCATGCCTTTTGTTTGTTAGTTTGGGTTTTTATAAGTGCTTATATGGGACTGACAAAATAACCACATTTTCTAGTTCTTCTGAGGCTTTATTTCATAGCTTCCTATGGATATTTCACATTGAATTGACATTGTTTTGTCAACTGTTCTTTCAACTTTAAAGTTCAATTTTAAAATTTTTCATAATTTTGGGAAATACACTTATTCGGCAAGACTCCAGGAATTTACTCCCAGAATGTTGAACTATTCCTTCTAGCTAACATGGACAAGAAGTCCTCCAAGTGCCCAGAGAAAATGAAAATTTAAACATCTATAATTCCATGACAACTGGCAAACCAGATCTGCCCATGAAGATCTTGTGATGTGACTGAAAGCTCAAGAAGAGCTACTAAATGGTTCCTGTTTTGTCAATGGCTGTTTCTGAGGTCAGTACTGATGTTTGAAACTCAACAGTATGTTTGATATTAAGCAAAAACTTTTTTTGAAACTTGTCTTGAAAAACCAAAGTATCACAAATTCATAAGAGTGTATTTGAAAGTTCATTTAATATCAAAGAATAACCTGACTCATCTCATCTGTCTTGATGCTTATGGTCTGGCCCATCTTGTGCAAGCAGGTTTCAAGCAGACCAATACTTCTAGCTCCTAGTATTTCACCATGATTGTTCAGTGGAGCTGAATTAAGTTAGTGACCCTACAATGAACTACTGTAAGGTATTCTGTAGTTTTATAATTCCCTAAAGAAGACAAGACATCAACGTCCTTTATAGAACTTACCCACTGAAATACATTGATGCACACATGCACTTATCTTGACAAACATCAATGACACCGGGCTCTGAAACCCCAGAAGCATTAAGTCTCCTCATATGGTTTCCTGCGCAGCTTCGGGGGCTGCTGTATGGAACCAAGAGTCCCCAGTACAGTTCAGGACAGCTCATTTTAATTCGCCTCAGTCTGTTCCCCATTACCCGGCTTTTAAATATTCTGCATGCTGCAGTATGAGAGCACAGGCTGATGCAGCAGGTATGGCAGAACAAGTCTAGACATATAGGCCTATGCCTTTCCACTGTCTAGCAAATGTGCAGTGGGCTCAGGGAGCCCAGAACGAGGCAGCACAGTTCAATAAGCTTTAGGCCTGCATGACCTGGCATGACAAAATCATCTGTCAAAATGAAGACCAAAGCCCATTTTTCTGCAAGTGAAAATTGACAATGAGACATTTTGTGTGTGTGTGTGTGCACGTGTGCATGTGTGTGTGTGTGTGTGGGGGGGTTTCTTTAGGAACTGACAGATGAAGTTTATATCGACAAACCAAAATTTGGGTAGATGCACTAATGAGTGTGTTTGCTGTAAAGGATTAAAATGATGTTAAGGATGGGTTATGGATGACATTTAAACTTGGCTTTCATCAGCTCAAGAGGTCCTGGAGGGCAGGTGTTGACAGCTGATGTGACACAGGTAGAGGAGAAGAGAAAGAGGGGGGGGGGGGGACCATGGACTAATTAAACTTCAACTTTTTACACTAACAAAAATATAATAAGTCAACTCTATTTAGAGTCAATAATTTTCACAAAGATAAACCAAAAAAACAGTCCTGGATATGTCAGCCTACCTGCCCTCGAGGTGTGAAACACGGCGACAAGCAGCAACAGCAGCCATCTCTCGCGAACTGGGCTCCATCGATCCATCATATGGCATTTGAAGCTATCGCTGCCACAGCCAATAATTCCCTCGTGGCTCCTCTGCGCTGCGCGGTACACCTGCAGTCACGGGAACTTCTGCTCCGCAAGCGAGAACGTCTGGGAGAGTCTGGGAACTGTCTCGAGCCCGTGCGTCCTAACGCGCACTCCAGCAGCTGGCAAATAGGAGCGCGCATATGCTGATTTAATTGATGATAGGCTGGATGATCTTCAGCGGCCCATTTACTGTCTTTACTGTTTTTCTTCTGGGTGGACAGATGAAGAGGGGAGACTAGCAAAAATAAAATCCCTTAATCTCGGATGGTCTTTCCTCCTTCACCCACTGAGAACTTTCTCTCCCTTCCTCCCTCCCCTTTCCTCCTCCCCTGGGTGACCCCTCCCTCCCCGGACACTCCTGAGGCTCGTGGGGCCGTGCAGAAACATAATTACTGCGCCTGTGATTATTTGCATCATTACTGTCGGAATGATTTAAGGGACTATGTGGTCTCTCTCTCTCTCTCTCTCTCTCCTCCGCTCTCTGGTGCACGCACGGGCACGTATTCGCGCTCACGCACCGCGACGTACACAATATAACGTTGGTACGCACATATGCAGTAAGTTTCAATGCCTGGATATAAACCTGTGAGGAAAGTTTCTCTCTATGGGCCCTAATACAAAACATCCAACATTAACAAAGAACGCTTGGCCCATTGTGTGTCCATGTGCGAGTGTCTCACAGACACACGTGCGCGCGCGCGCGCGCACACACACACACACACACACACACGCACACGCACACGCACACACACACAGACTGTCTGAGGTAGACACACACACAAAGCATGCTAGGACAGGACAACGGTGCTGCCCAACTAATAAAAATATGCTTCTGCAGATTCCAAATTCCAGTGCCTGTCTGTCTTTGCCCACCCCACAGTCTCTTCAAACACGCTCCATATTCGTCTTTTAGGCACCAAAAAAACAAAAAACAAACCCAAATGTACTCCAAGCCATCTCTTTCATGGCTTTATCATTCTTTCTCTCTCATGTGGAAAAGTCAGATGAGGCCAGCAGCTCACTGGGAGGTATCAGAAACCTTTTATGAGTTTTTAGGAGAAGTTTTTGGCTGAAGAAGGCAGAGAGAGTCTGAGCTCAGTGCAAGCACACACATGCATACGTGCACATGAACACCCATTTGAGCCTCAGACCTCCCCTGTTGTGCTTCAGCTTCGAGTCTACACTAGTCAGTATTGTCTAAGAAGACGTTTAGATCACTTGCAGGCTAAAATATGACCCACACTTAAAAGGATAGTGTGAGCAGGTGACCAAAAGAACAAAATAAAATTGTAAAATCTAATCAAATCTAAATATATTTATATGGCACTGCAGCATATTTTATACATTAAAGTGCAACAAAATGCACTTGTTAATCATGCACAACAGAGCAAATTAGGCTGTAATTAAATCTTTTTTTATCTAAATAAATTACAGAAAATAGATTTAAGACAGCTAAAGAATGTCTAAAATTACAAAATAAATAAAGATAAAACAAAATGTGCCTAAAACTCTATTATACAGCACATTTTACTGTGTACTGATAACTGAGAAAATATGGAATGTGCACATAAAAGAGGGCTCAATTAAGGGTGCAGGTTTCTAGTACACTTAACATTGTTGTTTCATGCATTAGGAAGGAATAACTTTTCTTGGTGCAATTTGGTGCCATCTTGCCGCAGTATTTTGTAAAAATTATCATTAACATGCATTGTCTTTATGTGAAGGTGAGAGGAAAAAGCATAAGTGCTTTCCAACCTGTAACTAATGAACAGATACGCAAACTACTGTATTTTTGTGAATATACTGGAGAGAACTAGTCTAACGTTTGGTAAAATGTTGAAATTTTTTAAGATAAATGTAAATGTAGTGCGCAGTAATTATTAGAAGTTTATATTTTGGTAACAGTGGTAACGGAAGTAAACTGCATCCAGCCACACATACATACTGACTATTTTGAAGAATAAGAAGAAAATGGATTCCTGGCATATTTCCAATGGCCCCTACCTCCAGCTTCAGGTGTGTGGGGATGAGAGAGAGAAAAGAGAGAGAGAGACTTGTGTTTATTTGTTCTTGTTCCTATGGTTAGGTGTAGCTTTTGTTTTATCATTTTACTGGTCATAAATATGAGTTTTTTTTTCTCTCACACTGATAAAAATGAAAAAAAAAAAAAAAAAATCCTGAACCATCATCGTGTGTAATGTAGCCAGGTTTTGCGTTGCCCTGGAAGACCAGGCAAATGCAACCCATTCATAGTCACAGTGGGCTCATTTGAAGAAATAATCACATTGACCACTGGGCGGCGCCAAACCTCTTCGCGGAGGCTTACAGACGCTGACTTTGACGTACCGACATTCAACTTCAAACAGCTTCTTATTCAATTGTTCTGTACGCTTTGAAGTTCGCTGTTGATCAGAAAACAAACGTCACTAAGAGTCAGAAGGTTTATCTAATTTTGCAGTAATGCCTGATGGGTAATTTTTGGTTATTGAATAACATAACGAAGTTGTAAATGACTACCGCAGGACCGACCCGACCGAGCCCTTAGATAATCTCATCTGCGTTGTGGCTGTGCGCCCCGTCCATGTGACGCTCTCCTTCTCCCTTATCCTCTTACAGCGGCTCCCACCTCAGATCGCCGCTCATCCCGCAGAGCTGCTTGGCTGCCGGTGTCTTCAGTTTGCCAACGGAGCGGAGAGGCGGCGGCGCCATGGTGAGTCCCGGGCAGAAAGTGGTGCTGATCACCGGCTGCTCCTCCGGTATCGGCCTGAGGATGGCCGTGATGCTGGCAAAGGATGAACAGAAGCGTTATCACGGTAGGTGCACCGTGTTTGTGTGTGTGTGTGTGAGTGAGAGAGAGAGAGAGAGAGAGAGAGATCATATTTAATTGCAATTTCAATTTACTTGGCACAGCATGTAAACAGGTTACACTAGTGTTGCCCAAGCATAAAGAGAAGGAAAACAGTTTAATAATAGACAGTAAATTGCTTAATAAAATAATGCAATTTCTTCTAATAAAAATAATAACTTTATTTGCATGGAATTCCATATAATTTGTTTAACTTTAAAAAAAAAAAAAAAAAGGATACCTTCACTGTTACTCCTACCACAGCCTTGCTGGTTACACATAAGATGCTTACATCAGGACTGGAGGGTAATGACATAAGAGTATTACATAGTCCACATGATTATGCACATCAAAGCCACTGTTTCCATCAGTTGATGACTGAATTTAACTGAGACACTGGAGAAAATTCGAGGTTGTGTTCTCTGCTGAACCCTGGAGAGGAAGCTCCATACAGCATTTCCTCTCCCCACGGGGAGGTCAGAGGTCACCGTTAACTTTCTTAAAGACTCCTCAGAGGGGCCTACGTGCAAAAAAGGGGACCTCACAGAAAAAGGTCAGATATCTGTAAAATAATTAGGCTGCCAAGACGCTTTGCATCAGGATATGAGTGATAACGTTTACTAATCTTTTTGTTGCTTTATTGTTGTTCAGCTTCAAATACCTTCAAGAGAAATATAAAACCTGGACATCAGATCAACATGCAACCAGGGACTTTCAACATGTTAGGAAAAGTTTGCCATATCATTTTAGGAATTTTGTGGTCTCTTGAGGACGTGGAATTTTTCTAGTTTAGGAGAATTTGCCCAGATCCTAATAGAGTCACAAAAGTCGTAGACTACTGCAATCGATTAATCTGGTTTTGCCACTAGCACAAAAATATCTACGGTCTGGAAAACAAATATCCAATACTAGACCCTTTATGAAAGACATGCCAGGAAGGGAGAAAGCAGCTTACACCAGTCCCAAATGGAGTTGATATAAAAAAAAACAGTTTGCAAAGTTTTACCAGAGAAATTAAGTCATAACAGCATCAGACAATGACTAATCCAAAATGAGACTGTGTGTAAATTTCCAACGGCTTCCTCCCACAACCCATCTGTAACCAACTGTAAATCCTCCTCCAAAGCAGATTTAAGGTACACGCAGTCTATCTTTAATATAAAAAGAGGACACCATTCTTTATAAATTTTATCCCTTCACCATAACAAAGTTTGCATGTGTTTGTGTTTCCCAACATGAAATAAATAATGACGATGGTGACAAAATGCTGGAGCCCTATCATTTAAATATGGGCTTATTGACTTTCATACTGAGATATTTTAGTTTTACCTCCTTTCACATTCTTTACCCTTTTTTCCCAATTGCAGGTGGTCCACTTAAGTCATCAATTTTACACTTTACATCACAACTAACCATTAAGCACAACATGCTACTGTGTTTGGGAAATTTGAATGTATATCTTCTACTGCTGCAGGTTTCCATTAGTTTCCCTTTGTTTTCATATTGTATTAAAGTCTCATAGTCAGTTACATTACTGTTTGAGGTAAAGCAGGGCAGATTTTTCAAATCAATCTGCATTACTGCGCTATCATACAATGATAATGTAACGCTGACAAAAATTAAAGCAGGCATACAAACTCAAGCTAGTTTGAGTCCCCTAAATGACTTTCAGACCATATGGAAACTGATAGGAAACAATGGAAGGATTCCCATGTGCAGCAGTAGGTGGAGAATATGTTGGTTATGCCCAAAATACTGGGTGTGTTGGTATCATTGAGGTCTGCACTGAACTCTTCCAGCTTAAGGAAACACTCCAACCTCACTATACCTCCCTACACATAGTTATGTCTCTGATCCCAACTTAACCTTATGTCACTCTTAAGACACCAGACAATAACTAAAGCCAAAGCACAGTCTTGGTTAGGCTTAACCCCCCCCCCCAGCTCATAGAGCTCCACTATGAATGACAGGCTGGCAAGGGCTATTCCTGGAGCAGGCCGGTGACGTGAGCACCACGGCAAGACGTTAATGCTGATGTGTAAACTGGTTGCTGTAACAGGCCTGTCTATGACCACAGAGTATGTGTTAAGGCTACTTAAGGTTATCGTTACCAGAATGACCACCGTTATTTTTAGCACTACCTTTTCCACTGTTTGTGTTCTTTCAGAAATGTATTCAGAAAGAGCATTCAGGAAAAACAGCCCATAGATTCAGTCATGAAAACGAACACAGTTTCCTTAGAGTTTGTCTGTGTACTTCACCCTCCGTTTAACCTACCATTCTGCCTTGTTGACAATATTTTTGTCGCACCTCCCTCCCAGTTCTCCATGACCTTTATTCCTTTCTTTACGTTATTCCTGTGACAAGAATTGAAAACAAAAGACAGAATCACTCAGGATGGAAAATTACACCTAAAAACTCCACAAACATACAGGAGTGCACACAGACAGAACATGTATTGATGCTGCAGTAGAATTCAAAAGAACATTTTACACTTGACAAAAAACTTTTTAAAAATCATTCAATACACACGTATCATGAAACAGGAATGTACAGGATATTTTTTTCGTGCATGCGTTATGTTATGTGAGCCTCCATGCAGCCTGAGCCAGTACACTGATTTTGATAGTGCAGTTATCTCTTGTAACCACATTTACCTGGGCAGGATGCCTAATCACATGCCTATTTACAGCAGCAGCCTGAGGGAGCGTTATATCCATTAACAAACTCACAGCACTGCTTTTAGCTAACACAATGACATTGCTGATGTTTTGCATGCATAATGTTTACCATGGTCACCGTCTTAGTGTAGCGTGTTAGCATGCTAAAATGTACTAATTGACACAAAGTGCAGCTGAGGCGGATGTGAATGTCAATGGGTTTGCAGGTATTTGGTCAAAACCATAAGCACCGGACAAATTAAATTGACCTTCTAATAAAGATTTGATGAAAAGGCAGGTATCACCAAAGTGATTACAATTCATGATGAGGGCAACGAGGATTATCTGTACCAGACTTAATGGAAATCCATCCAATAGTTATTGAAATGTCAACCTCCTGCAGTGCTAAAATAAAAGTCAGGGGATCACCAGTCATCAGAATACGTCGCCTGGGCACCATTAACATCTGTACAAAATTTCATGGCAACCCATTTGTTGAGATATTTCAGTCTGGACCAAAGTGGTGGACTGATCCAAAAAGATAGAGACAGAAAACCTACTTTGCTGAACACATGTTAAACAACTATTGATAAGCTAAATAGGTATCCATCTACTAATTCACTGGATAGTAAAATATGAACACAATAGCATCCTAAAACAACTGTTGTGACTCCTGCTATTAGCTAAACATCATTATCTTATTTTATATTACATGACAAGGTCTTCTAATATTACCAGCCAATACAGTAGATACCCATTTAGGTTACAATGTGGACATAAAAACACAGATTTTTTTTGCAGCTTTTCCGAAAGAGTAATTACATGTCCTCTTTGAGAAAACTCTGGAGTTAAAATGTTAGTGGAAAAGACTGTGGGACTACGCCTTCCTATAAAGCTTTATTCAGCTCCAATTACATGGCTTATTAGTATAATTTCTTCCCATTTTTCTGTCTGCTCAAATTAACATGTTTCTACAGGCCTGACAGAAAGAGAAACAAGTGTTACCAAAGAAAATCACAACATGTCAAGTCAGTGTAATACATAGGTATTGAATGATCTCTTTCAAACTCAGTTCGTTATTTATTTTCCCTTGTCATCCAACTGTCCACAGTCATAGCCACAATGCGTGATCTGAAACGTAAAGATAAGCTGGTAGAGGCAGCGGGGGATGCATATGGGAAGACTCTCTCTCTGGCTGTCCTCGACGTCTGCAGCGATGAGTCCGTCAAACAGTGTATTAATGGCATCAAAGATCGACATGTGGATGTTCTTAGTAAGTAAAACTGAATGCATCCTCAACACGCTGCACCTTTGATTGTTGCAATGACTAAAACTGACACTGATTACACCCCGTCTCCCTTGTTTCTTTCTTCTTCTCCTAACCAGTCAATAATGCAGGTATCGGCCTGGTGGGTCCTGTGGAGAGCATCCCCATTGAAGAGATGAAGAAAGTGTTCGAGACAAATGTCTTTGGGGTCATCCGCATGATAAAGGAGGTGATGCCTGATATGAAGAAAAGAAGAGGAGGACACATCATTGTGGTCAGCAGCGTAATGGGACTGCAAGGTGAACAGAGACAGAGGTGTGACGGGATGAGTGAGGGAAGAGGAGGGGTGGGATGATAGATGGTACAGCTAAAAATAACAGGTTTGTCTGCTTCGGTTTGATGGATGGAGGGGTAGACGATGGCCAGATTGGAGAGTGGGTGGAGGTGAGGGAAGACTAATGGAGTACTACGGCATGTCTTTATTCATGTTGTCTGGAAGTAGAATTTAAACATGTATTTTCTCTCTGCAGGTGTGGTGTTTAATGACGTGTATGCAGCTTCCAAGTTTGCCATGGAGGGCTTCTGTGAGAGTTTGGCTGTGCAACTCTTAAAGTTTAACGTCACGTGAGTGTCAATAACACTATTTGCATTGTCAGCAAAGCAGTTACGTTACATAAACATTGTCTGACGTTTAACAGCAACGACATGAGCAGTATGCAGAATTTTTAATGGATTAATGAAGTATTTAAACTGTTGTGGAGCCATACGCTGTCACGTAATCGATCAATTAATGATTTCATATGCCCATAGGGCTCTTCTTCCATCTGACCATGCTCTGTTGTTGAGCTCCAGTGTCTCTTTCCTCAGACTGTCAATGATTGAGCCGGGTCCAGTGCACACGGAATTTGAGGCAAAGATGATCCAGGAGGTGAAGCAGAGGGAGTGTCCTGGAGCTGATCCTGACACAGTGCATTACTTCAAAAATGTCTACCTTCCTTCTTCTATCGACATCTTTGAAACACTGGGACAAACACCTGATGACATCGCCAGAGTAAGTTCTCAAGTAGTCTGTGACTCAGCCTCACTCTGCCTTATTGGTTTGTCTGCACCGGTGATTAATCCTTTAAGTCTGACTGCAAATCTTGAGTCTTTTCTATCCATCCTCCCACTTTCTGCAGTGCACCAAGAAAGTGATTGAAGCAAGCAGCCCACGTTTCCGTAATCTGACCAACGCTATGTACACGCCCATCGTAGCACTGAAATATGCTGATGAAACCGGAGGCCTGTCTGTCCATGCCTTCTACCACATGCTCTTCAACCTGGGCCCTCTCATGCACATCAGCATGACCGCCATGAAGTACCTCACCTGTGGATGTCTGAGGAGCAGGACAGTTTCACCAAATTAAAAACTCCTGTTTTGTACACCAGTGTGAATAACACAAACACACTCTGTAGACCGGAATAAAAACTACACACTACCATGGCTTAGGTTGTCAGGGTATCTCGAAAAACAATTCAAAAATACAGTACCTGCCCAAGGTCATGTAGCAAAAGTCACTTTAGTGCAAATAAAGAAAAAAAAGAAAACATTAACAAATCCATCCAACAGTTTCAAAGAGTTTATCTTTTGTGACCTGCCATATTTCCTTCTATATTCTTATTTCTGTATAAAACTGTAGCTTATGAATGTATAGATACCACACCTGAGTTCAGTTGTGCTGAAATACTATAACGGTTTTAGAATTTATTTTAGCCTACCCAGAGTGCCATATAAGTACGGTTTGCACTTATGATACAACATACTGTAGCCCGATTTTATCCAAATCAATCTCATAACTTCACATTTCAGACAGTTTGAAACTGTAATTGGTTCAGATAGGCCTACATCTTGTTTGATTTGTAGCCTATGCATTTATTTACATGTTTTTTGGCATTAAAACTTTATACCCTCCAGGAGTTGTGTTAGTGCTTTTCATTGTTTTCAGCAAATTTGGTTGCATACACATTATTAGCTGCATGCACAAAAGTGTCCTCCCTTTTTCTCCCTCTTTCTGTAGAAAAACACTCCTACTTGACAATATCATTTCAGGTTAAAGTTATAGCCCGACCAATACAAGATTTTTGCAGCACGTCAATATTTGCAGAATTATTTTACATGAACAAACCTTTTACAGTTCTGGAAAATTTAAAGAATTTTGACCAAGTATGTGAGTGGGACTTTTTACAGTAGAAAAATAAACTTGTTAGTGCTATCTGGTGAACAAACTGAGTAATGAAATCATGCTTTAGTTGACCTGTCAACATATCAGTCTCTGTAGTTACTGTTGAAATGATGGAGAACTACCATTCTGCCAAAAGAAAAAAAAAAAAAAAAAAAGGCACTGGGATATTCTGGTCCTATAACAAAACAAGTAATGCAATAAGTTATGCAATAAACTGCCTAATTATAAATACCCACAGTATATTTTGATTATAACAGAATTCAAATGAAGAAACAACAGTTACAATCAATCAATCAATCAATAAATGGCAATAAGGCACAAAACATTCCCCACACCATTACCAGCCTGGACTGTTGACACAAGGCAGGTTGGGTCCATGGATTCATGCTGTTGACGCCCAATTCTGACCATACCATCTGTGGGATTCATGAGGCCAGGCTATGCTTTTCCACTCTGTCCACAAACTGTCCAGTTTTGGTGAGCCCGTGCCCCCTGCAGCCTCAAATTTATGTTCTTCGCTGACAGGATTGCAAAACCCGATGTGGTCTTCTGCTGTTGTAGTCCATTCGCCTCAAGGTTCAGCCTGTTGTTTATCTTGAGATGCTTTTCTGCTCTCCACAGTTTAAAGGAGCGGTTATCCGAGTTACCGAAGCCTTTCTGTCAGCTCGAACCACTCTGGCCATTCTCCTCTGACCTCTCTCATCAGCAAAGCATTTCCATCCACAGAGCAGTAGATTGGCACCATTCTGAATAAACCCTACAGACTGTTGTGTTTGAAAATCCCAGGAGATCAACAGTTTCAGAAATACTCAAACCAGCCTGACTGGCACCAACAATGATACCACAGTCAAAGTCACTCAGACCCCCCCCCCAGTCTGATGTTTGATGTGAAGCTTAACTGAAGCTCCTGACCTTTATCTGCATTTTATACATTGCACTGCTGCCACGATTGGCTGATTGGCTAATTGCACAAATAAACAGGTGTCCAGGTGTTCCTAATTAAGTCCTCTGTTGTGGGGGCAGTTTTTAAAATTATTGATTAAAAGAAACATTTCTTGGGTTTGTCAGTCCCCAAAAGAAACACACAGCATAAATCAAACTATCCATATAATATTTCTACATAGTTTGAGCATAGTACTTCAGATTTGTTTAATATATTTATGATACCCTCATGGTGGCCATGGGTAACCTCATGTGGTAGTGCTTTGGAAAATGGTCGGTAATGATGTGATATTAGCAGTCATTTAGGTAAACATTTTAAGCTAACGTTAGCTTGTTTGGGTTCGACAGATTTAACGTTTATTATCAGCTTGAAACGAAAAAGGTCAAATATCGTCCATTATAAATGGCAATTTCCACATTTTTAGCATTCTAAATCAAATACGTTGTATACGTGGAAGTAATATAAGATTAATTTAAGATTTTGTAGTGAATACGAAATTAAACTTTGAGGTATTTCAGTGAGTAGAAGTGACTTAACTTACCTCCTTTCTCCGGCTTATCGAGCCCTCGGAGCTCGACTGCTGAAGTCTGTTTTGGGAGTCGCGGGAAATTAGAACTAAATCGATACCCGTTTGATCGAACATCAAAATAAACTTATCAGGGGGAAACCAGCGAAGTCGGTGTAAGTCTGAATTAAACGTTAACATTAACTACATTATTGTCATAATTATCATTTGGACAGAGTCGCGGAACTTGTGTGCAACCTTTGATGTTGATCTTTAACGTTAACGTATCATTCGGTTACTAACTTTTAGCTAATCTCACTACTTACTTTCGAACCACACCGTTAGCCCTCTGGTTTTGGTAAACTAGCCTGTTTTAAAGACATACACCATGAATTAGATATAACAATAATTATTATTATTAAATATACATAAACTAATGCCAAATTAGCTGTGTTATATTTATATATGACTTTATTCTTGTGTTAGGGCCGAGTGAAAAGGATGGAGAGCAATGTGGAGGAGCACCTGAGGACTACACTGCACTACGATGACAAGGAGAAGGTAATTTACATTCACTGGTGGACGACGTACACACATCTTCTACTTAAGTAAAAGTACCATTATCACAGTGTAGAAACACTCTATTACAAGTAAATGTACTGCATTCAAAATTTAACTTAAAAGCACTAAAGTATTAGCATCTAAATATAATTTAAGTAGCTAAGTGAAGGAATTTATGATGCAGAATGGCCCATTTCAGAATAATATATTACGTTGTTGGATTATAAATATGGATGTGTTCACACTAATGTTGCAGCTGGATTTTAATGACTTTATATACTGCTGGGTAGTTTGTAAAATTCCCCCGTGGATCAATAAAGTTTTATCCTAATCTATAATAATACATCATTATTTATGTCTGGGTTATATTTTTATATTGTGTATATTCAGTCTCTAGTGTAATTAAATTTATCACACAAATGTAGTGGAGTAGAAAGTACAATATTTCCCTCTAAATTGTGGTGGGGTACAAGTATAAAGTGGCAGAAAATTGAGATATTCTTGTAAAGTACAAGTACCCTTAAAAAGTGCAGAATTGAGTAAATGTACTTAGCTACTTACAGCCACTATTTAGAATTGTCTACACAGTTTAGCCACACGAAGTGCTACCATGAACCTAGCACTATCTCTTCTGACATATTAACATTTTCCCCACTCAGCTTCGTAGGAAGTTGGCACAGTTACAAAGGGAATATCTCAGAACAGCCCAGAGATTGCAGGTAAGACATATTCTCTTTTAATTTGCTTTTTAAAGTCAAATCTAGAAAATCTTTGTCCCGCACACACGTTGATCTGTTCACAGCGTGCTGAGCATTTGGAAACAGTGCGTAGACATGTGAGGAGCAGGATCACGCAGCAGAACCAGCTGGACCAAAGAGACCCAGAGGTGACATTTAACACATGTCCCAACCCATCTTCGTTGGCACTGAACACCGCCAATGCAACAGCCCAAGGTGTACTTCAGCGCCAGGGACACGTTGAAAGTGAGTCTATCCAAATCAGCTGCAAAGTACAGGTAGTTAATCTTCTCATCAGTATACAGGGGCAATGGCTGTGAGATAGACATACATGCTGTAAAAGTATTCATTTTAAATCATTTAACCCTATGTGCAATACAAATATGATTAGTTGTTTAGTTATACTATAAACTCACCCATTGTTGATGCAAAGGCTCTGATCATTAAAGGAAGAATGTATTTGTTACTGGACTTGATGTGTAGATATGCATGTATATACATGTTTTTTGTGTGTGTACATGTGTTTATGTCAGCTTTTCTTTCTCTATCCTATGCAGTTTTGACACATACATTGCTTCCATGCCTGTCCATCCCAAAACAGAAAATATCTTGTCATGGTTGAGGTTACACAGTCATGCAATAACAGTGCAAATAGAAATTCACGGATTTCCTGATGTTTTACCAGGTCCAGCACATTCTGATAACCTCAGGAGGAGCCAGGTGATCAGGTTCCTGCTCCCCTCTGATGCCGCTTGCCCACAAACCCCAGATCCCAGCCATGATGCAGCAAGAGATCACAGACCCAGTCCTGCACTGCGCCTCAGGTCTCGGCGCAGCCGATTGCGCTGGGAAAGGAGGAGTGCTGAGGCTGGCACAATCACGGACAACAGTCAGGATGGACATGAGCAGAGGGAAAGGATGGAGGGTGCTATAACGGAAGGAGAGGAGGAGAAAATCAAGTCTGAAGGAACAGAGGTTGTGAATGAAAGTGAAGAGCTTTTTTCTGCTTCAGAGTCCGAGTCTCCCTCTCTGCTGCTTCCACACTGGAATGCACATGGGCACACTGAAACAGGAGATATGGAGGGAAAGAAGATGCAAGGATATCAAGAACAAAGGGAAAAAGAGAGTCAGTCGAGAGCTGAAGGGAAAAAAGAATCAGAGTTGACCTCTTTGCTGGTCAAATGTTGGAACTCTGCTATACACACTGAGGAAAGTGGACAAGATTGCACACCGATTGGCAGAGAGGAGATAGAGGGAGGAAACGATGGTGAGAATAGTAGAGGACAGAGCGAAATAACGCTTTTTAAAGAGAACAGTAATAAAGACATGGAACAAAATGCAGAAGAGAAAATAGAAAATGAAAAAGGGCATGATAATACCATGGAAATAAAAGAAGAAAAGAGTGGGATTGAAGGAGATGGAAAGAGTGTGGGCCTCCTGGACTCCTGTACCCTAGTGGAGGGACTGCTTTTCCCAGCGGAGTACTACGTTCGAACCACAAGGCGTATGACATTTTCTCAGAGTCAGCCTGACATGCAGGCCGTCATACTCTCCCAGCTGAGCACAGGACGACATCGCCGGAGCCGGGGCCGTGGCCGTGGCAGAGGATCGAACAGGCACACATACGCCAATGAATGTTCAGATCAACACACTCAGGCAGATTTCTCCTCTCTGACAACTGCATCTGTAGATCCTCATGAAACATCTCATGTGCAGACTGTTGATACATCTGCGGAGCTTACTGGCCACAGTCAGAGCTCAAGCGAGATTTCAGATAAAATGTCTGCCAGTCAGACCAATACGGACGCTTTTTTATCCCCTGCAGTTAGCACTTCTCGTCCGGGAAGAGGCAGGAAGAGAAAAAGAGGCAGAGGCAGGGGCAGAGGAAGAACTCAGACCCCACGATCCACTCTTAGTTCAGACACCCATCAAACAGTCTTTGAACAAACCTCACAGGATCCCCAGCCCACCAGCACCTCGGTCTCTTCCTCCCCATCTCTCCATGAAGTTGATGGACCGAATCTTTGTCTCACTCCTGGGGAACCTGTTCTTGTGCCAGATGACCCCCAGCCTGTGTCCACCCACAGCAAAGCTACCCAGCCTTCCTCTGGGGTTAATGGATCTCAGTACAGCCCTGCCTCCGGACATCCGGAGATGGTTTATCCCATCTTTCTGAAGAACAGTGGCAGGACAAACAGATCCAAACAGATGAGCAAAAGTAAGTCCTGTATCGTGGCTCTGTATATGTGGGTTAATGTTCCAGACAGAATGAAAAGAAGGTTTGCAGTTTTGTCCTGCTCATATTAAAATATTAATTTACCTTATATCCAGTTTTGGATACAGCAATATGTTATTATATAAAGTCGATCAAAGCCTGGTGTTATCGTGGCATGATTAACAACAATTTCCCAGTTTAGTCCAATTCATCTAATACAAGGCACTGTCCACAGCATGATATACAGTCCTTGTCAAAATTATTGGCACCCATGCATTTCAATTATATAATTCAGAATATCTTTAGAAATAAATACAAATGAACCAATTTTGTATAACTAATAAAATGTCCAAAGTTACTGAGCAAAAGAAAAAAAACTTGCATAATAGTGAAATAATACAAACACAAATTGTTAAAAAAAAGACTGGAGTTCTACTGCACAAAAGCATTAAAAAAAAGCATAATGTCAGGCTGTGGCACAGATACTACTGAATAAATTAATTGTTGGTTTTAGTTCCTTAAGTGGAATAGTTGACAATAGTTAAAAAAAATAGTAGGATAAAACCAAATAATGGCTGGACAGCCCTTTGTCTGTTTGCTTCTCTGCTAATCTCTGTGCTCACATATACAGTAATTTAATGCAGCTAAATTCCCAATTAAGCTGTTTTCATTCACATGTTTTTCTGTTTCTGTTGTCAGACAACGGAACAAGTATGAAATACAGACTGAAATGCGCCCAATAAGACTACATGTTAACCAGCAGTCACTTCCAGGCCATTTCAGAGCTGCTGCTCTGCGCTGCTAAAATCCTGATTTTATAACCGCAACGTCATCTGACAAAATCACCATTCAGCTGTGCTGTGACTTCGACTATAATTATTCGTAAAAATTATCACTCAGAAAGAAAGTTAGAAGCTCCTCCACGTCCGTGTCAGCTGCCGTGCGGTCAGTCGAACGAGACGCATAGAAAGGTGTGCCTGCAGAAGGAAAGCTCGACCTCGCGCTCATGGGGCAACACTGGTGACTCTCTTGTACAGAAAGTAGCTAAGGTTTGTCCGAAATGTCGCTAGAGTTGTTAGGAAAAGTCATTAAAGCGGTGTGAAAAGTCCGTAAATCTAGCGACCAAGGCTCTAAGTTGGGAACACTGCCTTTAAACACCCTCCTGATGACGTTATAGAAACTGTTTGTGCCTTTTCATTTTGAAGGAGCAAGGACCAATTGTGTAACTTTATCACTCAGTCATTCAGCCACAGACATTCGCGTTTACAGGGAGGGTCCCGTCATTGCAGTCCAGCCAAAAAACTCAGGCCTTATACTTTAAGTTGGGTCACCCCTGATTTAGGTTATATACACAGTAAGGAGCATGTTATGTGCCTCACCTGTCTGCATCATCTTACATTATCATTTTTTTTACAGGTACATCGAGCTGGCGATCTCTCCTCTTGCCGTCCTCTCCAACTGCCCAAACTTCTCTTCTTCCTCTCCTGTCTCTGTCCCCTGGCTCGCTGGTCAACAACCTGATGAATTTTGACCTCCACCAAGATTTTCATCTCCCCGATGACCAGTTTGCCTCCCTGAAGCTACACAAGCTTCACCAAGTCGCTGTGGAATCAGGAGTTGAACATTTCGCATCTCCCTCTTATAATACTCGTAGTAGCATCCGCCACTCTCACCCTCGTTACAGCACCAGTGACCCAGTGATGCCCCTTCCTCTCCCACTCAGCCTCACGCCTACGATAGCAAATTCACAGCAGCCAACGGCAGAAAAGCAGGCCGCTACACAGTCTGTAGAAGTCCAAAACTTATCGGCAGACCACGAGCTTGCAAGCCAGTCCTTAGCTGAAGAGCCATCCAACCGAGATATTACGGAAACCCCTGAGGAGCAGCAGACTGAAAACCTCCATGCAGAGACTCTCACCAGCTCAACCGAATCTGTGTCAGTGGTTCGAGAGCCGCCTGCTGACTGTGTGGCTCAAAATAAAGAGCAAGATACTTTGATTCTGAATACTCATAGCCAGGGTAGCATCTCAGCCAACAACACGCACAGATCTATAGACCACTGTGTCAAACCTCAGCCTCACATGAATTTTGCCGACAGACCTTCAGGTGAAGTGAATGACTATGTCGTTGGGCGGTCGAATGAACTTAAAAAGCAGCCTGCATCAGAGAAACACACAGATTGTGCTGGTGAATTCTATCCTTTGGAGGATCAGAGGCCTGGAAACCACCAAAGGGAGGACAAAGCTGTCATTAAGACTCTTTCCTTTGATTGCTCTGTACAGGAAACACCTGAGGAGCCTTCTAACAGCTGCACTGCTGTACAGACATGGACTGACTGTGACGCTCCAGGAGAGTCTCATGTGAAGCATGTGAATGTGAAATCTCCTACCAAAGATTCGAAGGAATCCTCTGAACCCACCACACGTCCTCCCAGGGACAGATTAGTGGA